>NC_035169.2:16731670-17040716 GCF_001659605.2 Manihot esculenta | reverse complement strand
ACTCACCTTGGCCGACAATGGGGAGAAAAGCTCGCCCATTTCGGCTAAGGGACCCTTTTATAGTGGCTGGCCAGGCCACGTTCGGGGGCCGAACGTGCCTCCGAATGCATACCATGTTCAGTGGCCGAACTTGAGGTTCGGCGGCCGAACCTGGACTTCCCTCACTTATGCCTTCGGGGGCCTAAGGCACACCCGAAATGCCTGCATGTTCGGCGGCCGAACCTGGGTTTTCCTCCAAGGTTATTTTCATACAAAACTCATTTTCCTTTTTACTTAAAAGCATCAAATACATTAAAACATTTTATGAAAACATGGTTTTACCCTTCTAGAGGTCTCCGACATCCGAGATTCCACCGGACGGTAGGAATTCCGATACCGGAGTCTAGCCGGGTATTACATTCTCCCTCCCTTAAGAACATTCGTCCCCGAATGTTCCTCAACTAGCACATAGCATGGCATACACATATTGTAATACCCGGCTAGACTCCAGTATCGGAATTCCTACCGTCCGGTGGAATCTCGGATGTCGAAAGCCTCTAGTAGGGTAGAAACATGTTTTCATAAAATGTTTTAATGTGTTTTATGGTTTTAAACAGGAAAGGAAATGAGTTTTGCATGAAATCAACCTTGGAGGAAAACCCAGGTTCGGCCGCCGAACCTCAAGTTCGGCCGCCGAACATGCATGCATTTCGGGTGTGCCTTAGGCCCCCGAAGGCATAAGTGAGGGAAGTCCAGGTTCGGCCGCCAAACATGGCATGCATGCGGAGGCATGTTCGGCCCCCGAACGTGGCCTGGCCAGCCACTATAAAAGGGTCCCTTAGCCGAAAACGGGCGAGCTTTTTCCCCATTTTCGGCCAAGGTGAGCTCTCCGCCACCCCTTACCGATCTTGAGTCCTTTCCTTCAAATCTTTCACGATTTTCATGAGTTTTTACTTTTTTTTGAAGATTTTCAAGCTTTGAGCAAGTTTTGGAGCTTTGAGGTTCAAGGGAACTCAACCCCTCCCATCTCCGAGTTTAGGTCGTCTCTCTCTCGATCTCCACGAGGTAAGAGCCGATCTTAAGCTCATTGCATGTTTTAAGTAAGTTTTGAGTAGATCTATGGGGTAGAATGCATGTTTAGCTCATGGTTAGGTTTATGGGTTTTATATGTGTTATGGACAATGTGAGTTGCTTGTTGTGTTGTAGTTGGGGTTTTTGGTGGTTTGATGCCCCTAGGAACTTGTATGCTTGTTTGTGTATGATTGGGAATGTTGTAGAATAGGTTTATGCATGATTGGATAATTTTGGAGGCAAATGTGCATAGAAGAGCTGAGTTTCTGCCACTAAGGGAGAAACCAGGTTCGGCAGCCGAAAGAACTTTCAGCCGCCGAACATGCTTGTGGAGGCAGCCTTCGGCTGCTGAAGCTTGCCCCCGAAAGGAGACTTTCGTCTCTGTCTGGGAGTTTCGGCCGCCGAAAGTGCCGCCGAACATGCATGAGTTTCGCCTCTGTCTGGGAGTTTCGGCCGCCGAAGGTGCCGCCGAACCTGCCTGACTTTCGGCTCTGGAGGGACTTTCGGCAGCCGAACCTGCCGCCGAAAGTGCCCTGTCCAGCCCTCTTTTGCATGTTTTTCTATGATTGTTTCATGATGTTTTAGGGGGTTTTTGGGGAGTAGTTTAGAGTTATGTTCATGTATGTTTGGTCCCTCATTTGAGTCCACCTGTGTAGGTTCGGACCCGAGGAACCGAGGACCCCAGCAGTGAGTCAGCTGCTCCAGTGTCTGGTCAGAGCTATCAAGAGGTGAGTGGAATAAACCTTTATGTTTTTAAGTAAATCAATTATACAGTTTTGAGCATGTTCATACATCATGAATGCCATATGATGTTTTAGGTTGTTTGCATTAGAATCCACGAATATGTTGCATTGCACATGTTAATGTTGATGTGGATGAATGTTGGATGATCCATAGCCCTCGACCTATGATATGACGATGTGATACGTACGGTACGGAATGTAAGACCAGTGGGACCCATTCTACGTTCGCTGGCACTATGTAAGAGAAAGACCAGGACCCATTCTACGTTCTGGCACAGTTGGACTATGTTATGTTATGCTATGTAAGGGAAAGACCAGGACCCATTCTACGTTCTGGCACAGTTGGACTATGTAGAAGGCTATTGGTGACAAGTTCATCCTTGATGTGATTAGCTGTGATGTGATGCATTCCATGTTATCATATGTTTTAAATGTTTTATTATTCTGCTCACTGGGCTCTAGTAGCTCACCCCTCTCCCAATTTCCCCAGGTTTGCAGGTACAGGGTAGACCAGGAGGTTTACAAGAGTAATGAAGTCATGTGTTTGTAATAGATAGAATGTGGACATGATGATTTGTAAAATGATGTAAAGTTATGAGTAGTTATATAATGTAATGATATTGAGGATTAGAGGTTGTGCTTGACCTATGTGTAAGGTATCCCTTTTAATGCATGATCCTAAATCTTTTTATGATGTTTTTTGTAGACCAACTCAACATATGATGTTTTGCCCATTGGGGCATTGAGGAGATCCCACTGAGGGGTCATGTTTATGTTTATGATTATGTCCAGTGCATGCACAGGTTGAGTTTGGCATATGAATGAAAGAAAAGTTTTAAATTTTTATGTATGTTGTTGATCATGTATGGGATTAAATAGGTTTACAGGTTGCATGTCAGGCTTGCTACGGGTCCCAGCGGCCTTAAGCCGACCTGGATCCTAGCGCCGGTAGCGGTCCGATTTTCGGGTCGTTACAAAATGGTATCAAAGCCCTAGGTTCATAGGATCTGACCTAGAGTGTCGGGCTCATAGATGTTCTAGAAGGTCAAGCACAATAGGAAGATCATGTCCACTAGGATAGGATGTTGAGTCCTGTCTTGTATGATGATGTGAAATGCCATGATTATATACATGTGCATTGGTGCTATGATATGAATGATGTATATGTGATGCGGGTTCATGTGTTTCCACATGAACCATATGATGCTAATGTTGTGTGATGTGTACTGTTTTTCAGAAAACAGGATGAGAGGAACCCGTCGATCTGCGAGATTGACTGGAGTACCACCTGAGGATGAGGGCACGAGCGCCCATCCTCCTACATTGCCTAGGGCAATGTCTTGTAGAGCAAACAGAGAAAGAGTGTCAAGGGACCCTAGAAGGTCTTTTGATGCTAGCAGAAGGGGGACTGATAGAGGAGGAAGTTCTTCAGATGTGAGGGAGGTTATGGAAGAGGATCAGAGGAGGGATGGGAATCTGGATGTCAGCATGGTGAAAGAAGGGACAGGGGAGTCACAAGGAGGCGCTCAGGCCTCGGGGTATGGTTTTCCACCCCATTATCCACCCTTCCCACAGGGTTCAGGGTATCCGATGGGAGGCACATCGGATTATTCCAGCTTTAACCCCTACCCTACCTACATGCCTTATCCACCTTTCTATCCACCTTACACACTGTACCCAGCTTATCCACCCTCACCCTTCTATCCTAACCCGGCAAACCCCACCTCGGGGAATGCTGCACCCCCACCTCCACCACCTACAGAACCAGCAGTCCCAGTTACTCAACCTCCTAGACCTAGCTCAGCTGGTGGGAGCAAAGTAAAGATGACAGATTACCTTAAGCTGGATGCTCCCAAATACAAGTCAGGGGATGATCCCTTTGAGTACCTGAGAGTAGTGAAGACAATAACTGATGAACTAGGGGCATATGATAGTAGAGCCATTCAGATGGCAGGGTTCACCTTAAAGTGCAAAAAGGCACGGGAATGGTTCAAGTGTTATGTGGATCCGAGACTAGACGGCATGACATGGGAGGAATTTGCGAATGAGTTCGCTGGATGGGCTTTTCCAGACAGTTCCAAAGAACTGAAGATGATTGAGTTTGAGCAACTGAGGCAGACAGAGCACATGAGTGTAGAGGAGTTCACGGATAAATTCTTGGAGCTATTGCCTTTTTCAGGGCAAGCTCTAGATTCAGATACGAAGAAAGCCAAGAGATATGTTATGAAGCTGCATTCTAGGTACTCCTCATTGATTCAGTCAGTTGAGAGGGAAAGTTTCCACACTGTGGTGGATATGGCTCGAAGGATGGAGGCAAGTGCTATAGTTGAGGGGTCAGTGAAGCAGTCAGTGACCCAGTCTTTAGGGGTTAAGACCCCAGGCAGAGGAGGGCCAGGTCTCTCTTCTCAAAGCTCAGGTAAGAAGAGGTGGGATAACACCACCAAGAAGCCGAAGAAGAATAAGTTTTGGAATAAGTTGAAATCCGGTCTGGGATTTGGCGATGGCTCGAGCTCAGGCTCAGATGGTACAGAATGCCAGAGATGTGGAAGACCGCACAAGGGAGTGTGTCGAGCTGGGACTAATACATGTTTCAGATGTGGACAGGAGGGACACATGGCTCGGGAGTGTCCTAGAGCACCTTTTATGGGCCAGCCCCAGCAGACAGCTTCTGGTAGTGTGGCACAGCCAGCAGCTCCAGCCACAACTCAGGGCAGTGGCAGAGGTAGAGGGAGAGGGGCAGCCTCTTCTTCTGGTTCCCGAGGTGAAGGTCCATCAGCTCCAGCCAGGATCTTCACCATGACTCAGCAGGAGGCTAACACATCCAACACAGTGGTGTCAGGTAATCTCGTCATTGGGTGTTCTGATGTGTATGCATTAATGGACCCGGGTGCATCTCATTCATTTATTCCTCCGAGAGCCGTCGAGAGGTTGGGTCTGATAGTCTCTGGGTTAGAGTGTCCCCTATGGGTCAGTGGACCCAAGTGTGACCCGTCAGTGGCAGAGTCAGTCTGCCAGTACAGTCCAGTTTTTGTTGAGGGAAGAAGCCTCTCCGCCGACCTTGTGGTTCTAGATTTGACAGACTTTGACGTCATTCTAGGGATGGATTGGCTATCTACCCATGGTGCTACCTTGGACTGCAGAGACAAGGTAGTCAGGTTCAGAGATCAGAACGGGTCAGAGGTCGTCTTTAGAGGAGACAAGAGGGGTACACCTAGAGGTCTGATATCAGCTCTTCAGGCTAGTAGGTTGCTTAGGAAGGGATGTCAGGGGTATGGCTCATGTGAGAGAGCTAGATAGTCAGGTCAGGGAGCCAGCCTCAGTGCCAGTTGTCAGAGAGTTTCAGGATGTTTTTCCAGATGAGCTTCTAGGTTTACTACCTGCTAGGGAGATAGAGTTCGAGATAGAGTTGATGCTTGGAACTAGACCGATCTCTATCCCTCCCTACAGGATGGCCCCAGCCGAGTTGAAGGAATTGAAAGAATAGTTGCAAGAGCTAGTAGAGAAGGGCTTCATCCGATAGAGTACCTCACCTTGGGGTGCTCCGGTCTTGTTTGTGAGGAAGAAGGATGGATCCCTTAGACTTTGTATCGACTACAGGCAGTTGAACAAAGTCACTACCAAGAATAGGTACCCTCTGCCAAGGATCGACGATCTATTCGACCAGCTAGCCGGAGCGGGTTGTTTCTCCAAAATAGATCTGAGATCTGGGTACCATCAGCTGAGGATAAGAGAGGAAGATGTGCCAAAAACAGCTTTCAGGACCAGATATAGGCATTTTGAGTTCCTTGTAATGCCGTTCGGGTTAACCAACGCCCCTGCAGCATTCATGGATCTCATGAACAGGGTGTTTAGCCAATACCTGGATCACTTTGTTATCATCTTCATAGATGATATCTTAGTGTATTCTAGGAATGCAGAGGAGCATGCCCATCATCTGAGGTTGGTTCTGCAGACCTTGAGGGAACATGGCTTGTATGCCAAGTTCTCTAAGTGTGAGTTCTGGCTGAGGAGCATCTCATTCTTGGGACATGTAATGTCAGAGAATGGAATAGAGGTGGACCCCAAGAAGATAGAAGCTGTGGCTAACTGGCCTAGACCCACTTCAGTGACAGAGATTAGAAGTTTCTTGGGTTTGGCAGGTTACTACAGGAGGTTCGTCCAGGACTTCTCAAAGATTGCAGCTCCTCTGACCAGACTAACCAGGAAGAATAAGAAGTTTGTGTGGACTGACCAGTGCGAAGAGAGTTTTGAAGAGCTTAAGAAGAGGTTGACTTCAGCACCAGTGTTAGCTCTGCCATCTGGTGATGAAGACTTTACAGTCTTTTGTGATGCGTCCCGTGTGGGACTGGGTTGTGTACTAATGCAGAATGAGAGGGTGATTGCTTATGCTTCTAGGCAGCTGAAGAAGCATGAGTTGAATTACCCCACACATGACCTGGAGATGGCAGCAGTAATCTTTGCACTTAAGATGTGGAGGCACTACCTCTATGGGGTTAAATGTGAGATCTTCACGGATCATAAGAGCCTACAGTACATCCTGAGTCAAAGAGATTTGAACCTGAGACAGAGAAGATGGGTGGAGCTGCTGAGTGACTATGATTGCAAGATTCAGTACCATCCGGGTAAGGCGAATGTTGTGGCAGACGCCTTAAGCCGGAAATCACTCGGCAGTTTATCCCACATATCGGCAGAGAGGAGGCCAGTGGTGAAGGAGTTTTACAAGCTCATTGAGGAAGGTCTACAGATGGAGTTGTCTGGTACAGGTGCTTTGGTAGCCCAGATGAGAGTGGCACCCGTGTTTCTGGAGCAGGTGGCTCAGAAACAGCATGAGGACCCGAAATTAGTAAAGATTGCCAGGACTGTTCAGTCAGGCAAAGATAGTGAGTTCAAATTCGACAGCAAAGGGATCCTTCGCTATGGGAGCATATTATGTGTACCAGATGACATAGGGCTAAAAGGAGACATTATGAGAGAGGCTCATAATGCAAGATACAACATTCACCCCGGGGCCACCAAGATGTATCAAGATCTGAAGAAGGTTTATTGGTGGCCAGCTATGAAGAAAGAAGTGGCACAGTTTGTGTCAGCCTGCGAAGTATGTCAGAGGGTGAAGCTGGAACATCAGAAGCCGGCTGGAATGCTTAACCCGCTACCTATTCCAGAGTGGAAATGGGAAAATATAGCTATGGACTTCGTAGTGGGGTTACCGGCGGCATCCAACAGATTGGACTCCATATGGGTGATTGTGGACAGACTCACCAAATCTGCTCACTTCATCCCTGTCAGGAGTGGCTATTCTGTGGACAAGTTGGCGCAGGTGTATGTTGATGAGATCGTCAGACTGCATGGGGTTCCTGTTTCGATAGTGTCAGATAGAGGGCCCCAGTTCACCTCCAGATTTTGGCGGAGTCTGCAGAACGCCATGGGTACCAGGTTAGATTTTAGCACTGCTTTCCATCCATAGACGGACGGACAATCAGAAAGGACCATCCAGACTATAGAGGATATGCTCAGGATGTGTGTGCTGGACTTTGGCGGTTCTTGGAGGCAGCATCTACCTTTGGTGGAGTTTGCCTACAATAACAGCCATCATGCTAGCATCGGGATGGCTCCATATGAAGCTTTGTATGGGAGGAAGTGCAGATCACCTGTTTGCTGGGAAGAAGTTGGAGAAAAGGCCTTGGCAGGGCCTGAGCTAGTAGAGATTACCAGCAGGGTGGTACCCATAATCAGAGAAAGGATCAAGACTGCTACAAGCAAACAGAAGAGTTATGCAGACATCCGCAGAAGACAGGTAGAGTTTCAGGAGGGGGATCTGGTATTGCTCAAGGTGTCTCCTATGAAAGGAGTGGTTCACTTCGGGAAGAAAGGTAAACTAGCCCCACGATACATCGGACCCTTTGAAATCTTGCAAAGGATTGGGAATGTGTCGTACAAGCTGGATTTACCTGCTTCTATGGAAAGAATCCATCCGGTTTTCCATGTTTCAATGTTGAGGAAGTTTGTGTCAGATCCGAGCAAGGTTCTTAGTGAGCCTGATGTGGAGGTCCGAGAGGATCTCACCTATGTTGAACAGCCAATGCGGATCATAGACACCCAGATCAGGAAGCTAAGAAACAAGGAAATCCCGATAGTGAAAGTCTTGTGGAACCACCACAATTTGGAAGAATGCACTTGGGAGACACGGGAGTCTATGCTCCAGCAGTACCCTTATCTCTTTTAAGGTTAGATCTCTATGTGTTTATGTGCTATGTATGTATGTTATGTTTTATACCATGCTATTTGCTAGTTGAGGAACATTTGGGGACGAATGTTCTTAAGGGGGGGAGAATGTAATACCCGGCTAGACTCCGGTATCGGAATTCCTACCGTCCGGTGGAATCTCGGATGTCGGAAGCCTCTAGTAGGGTAGAAACATGTTTTCATAAAATGTTTTAATGTGTTTTATGGTTTTAAACAGGAAAGGAAATGAGTTTTGCATGAAATCAACCTTGGAGGAAAACCCAGGTTCGGCCGCCGAACATGCATGCATTTCGGGTGTGCCTTAGGCCCCCGAAAGCATAAGTGAGGGAAGTCCAGGTTCGGCCGCCGAACATGGCATGCATGCGGAGGCACGTTCGGCCCCCGAACGTGGCCTGGCCAGCCACTATAAAAGGGTCCCTTAGCCGAAAACGGGCGAGCTTTTTCCCCATTTTCGGCCAAGGTGAGCTCTCCGCCGCCCCTCACCGATCTTGAGTCCTTTCCTTCAAATCTTTCACGATTTTCATGAGTTTTTACTTTGTTTTGAAGATTTTCAAGCTTTGAGCAAGTTTTGGAGCTTTGAGGTTCAAGGGAACTCAACCCCTCCCATCTCTGAGTTTAGGTCGTCTCTCTCTCGATCTCCACGAGGTAAGAGCCGATCTTAAGCTCATTGCATGTTTTAAGTAAGTTTTGAGTAGATCTATGGGGTAGAATGCATGTTTAGCTCATGGTTAGTGTAACAGCCCGAAAACCGAACTGCTACCGGCACTAGGATCCAGATCGACTTAAGGTCGCCTGGACCCGTAGTAAGCCTGCTATCCTGTCTGTGTACCTGTGAAATCCCATACATGATCATACTTTTCTGTCAAACCATTAAAACTGTTCTTTCCTCCAGGGCTTAACCTGTACATGCACTGTTTCTGCTCTCTCTTATCCGTCTCTAAGCGGATACATCAACAAGAAAAGAGAAATACATATAAAAACTGATCATGTATACATAACTGGGGATCACTCTAACGAATCAAGCACAAGTCTATACATCTTATTACATAACTACAATCTCTTTACATATACATGTCCACACTAGCTATTACATATCTCTTCTTCCATACCCTGCTGAACTCCCTCTGGACTCTGTACCTGCAAGACTGGGGATAGGGGAGAGGGATGAGCTATACAAGCCCAATGAGTAGAACTATAAAACATGATCTCATGGAATGCATCACATCACAGACATTTCATCTCAAGGACAGACATGACCACCAAAATTCCCACTGGGAGGATGCCTGGCCCAGCCAGGTCTTACATCCTCAATTTGCCTGGCCCGGCCAGGTCTTACAAACTCTGCTCGCCTGGCCCAGCCAGGTCTTACGATAATCTGCTGCCTGGCCTAGCCAGGTCTTACCTACAGAAGGCTGCCTGGCCCGGCCAGGTCTTACACAGATTTAGGGCTATTGGGGTCGCCTTGGTCCATCCTTCTCATCATATACATCGTATTATGCAATGCAATGCGTCATATTCGTGAAACTAGTGCAATCAACCTACTATAGTCATCATGATGCATGCCACATGCTAAAAGCATTTTAGTTCTGAAAAGATAAGTTCCACTCACCTCTGGCTGACTCTGGACTACCTCTGCAGGTTCTAAACCTATGCTCACTGCTGACTTCCCTGATTCCTCTGGTCCATTCCTACACAGGTGGACTCAAATGAGGGACCAAACGAACTCAAGAACCGCTTTAAGAAACTCCCCAAAAGCCCTCTAAAAGATCCTAAAACAATCACAGAAAACATGCAAAAGAAAGCTGGACAGGGCACTTTCGGCGGCATGTTCGGCGGCCGAAACCCCTCTCCAGAGACGAAACTCATGCATGTTCGGCAGCACCTTCGGCAGCCGAAAGTCTCATTCAGAGACGAACCTCAACCTTCGGCGGCCGAACCTTGCCTCCAGAGACGAAAGTTCATATGTTTCGGGGGCAAGCTTTGGTAGCCGAAACTGCCTCCACAAGGGGTTCGGTGGCCGAACCTTCCTTCGGCGGCCGAACCTGGCTTTGTCCAGTGGACAGAACCTTGCTCTGTTTCATGCAAATCTCCCCAAAATTTACCCAACATGCATAGCAACTACTCCCAATTAACACATACCATATACCATGCATAAAGAGGTCCAAAACTCTCCTAAAACCTGCTTGAACACAACATCTCCCAAAAACCTCCCTTAAACCTAATCATGCATACTACCCATCTAACTCCCATAAAACCTTCAAAACTCATCAAAGAAGTTCAGGATCAACCCTTACCTCCTAAAGAACTTGAGGATGAGTGATCCTAATGTGGAGATATGAAGAAAATCTCTTCCAAAGCTCCAAACGTCCAAACTTGCTATTTTTACACAAGACCTTCAAAACATACCAACACTCTTAAAACCCTTGAAAGATTTGGTGAAAACCATGAAAAACATGAAAGTCAATGTGGGAGAGGCTGGAACGCACCTCTGGCTGCAAGTGGAGGAGAAATATCCTCCTTCCACCGACCCTTGGCCCTTTTATAGGTGGCTGGCCAGACCACCTTCGGCAGCCGAACGTGACTCCGAAACCATGCAATGTTCGGCGGCCAAAAGTGACCTTCGGCGGCCGAACCTCTGCATTTCTCCCTTGTTGCTTTTCTTTCAAAACTCATTTCCTTTAACACTTTAAAACATTCAAAACCCTTAAAAACACACATGAAAACATATCTCGAGGGTTCCGACACTCGAGATTCCACTGGTCTACAGGAATTCCGATGCCGAACTCAAGCCGAGTATTACAATTAGGTTTATGGGTTTTATATGTGTTATGGACAATGTGAGTTGCTTGTTGTGTTGTAGTTGGGGTTTTTGGTGGTTTGATGCCCCTAGGAACTTGTATGCTTGTTTGTGTATGATTGGGAATGTTGTAGAATAGGTTTATGCATGATTGGATAGTTTTGGAGGCAAATGTGCATAGAAGAGCTGAGTTTCTGCCACTAAGGGAGAACCCAGGTTCGGCAGCCGAAAGAACTTTTGGCCGCCGAACATGCTTGTGGAGGCAGCCTTCGGCTGCCGAAGCTTGCCCCCGAAAGGAGACTTTCGTCTCTGTCTGGGAGTTTCGGCCGCCGAACATGCATGAGTTTCGCCTCTGTCTGGGAGTTTCGGCCGCCGAAGGTGCCGCTGAACCTGCCTGACTTTCGACTCTGGAGGGACTTTCGGCCGCCGAACCTGCCGCCGAAAGTGCCCTGTCCAGCCCTCTTTTGCATGTTTTTCTATGATTGTTTCATGATGTTTTAGGGGGTTTTTGGGGAGTAGTTTAGAGTTATGTTCATGTATGTTTGGTCCCTCATTTGAGTCCACCTGTGTAGGTTCGGACCCGAGGAACCGAGGACCCCAGCAGTGAGTCAGCTGCTCCAGTGTCTGGTCAGAGCTATCCAGAGGTGAGTGGAATAAACCTTTATGTTTTTAAGTAAATCAATTATACAGTTTTGAGCATGTTCATGCATCATGAATGCCATGTGATGTTTTAGGTTGTTTGCATTAGAATCCACGAATATGTTGCATTGCACATGTTAATGTTGATGTGGATGAATGTTGGATGATCCATAGCCCTCGACCTATGATATGACGATGTGATACGTACGGTACGGAATGTAAGACCAGTGGGACCCATTCTACGTTCGCTGGCACTATGTAAGAGAAAGACCAGGACCCATTCTACGTTCTGGCACAGTTGGACTATGTTATGTTATGCTATGTAAGGGAAAGACCAGGACCCATTCTACGTTCTGGCACAGTTGGACTATGTAGAGGGCTATTGGTGACAAGTTCATCCTTGATGTGATTAGCTGTGATGTGATGCATTCCATGTTATCATATGTTTTAAATGTTTTATTATTCTGAAGCAGGCTGCTGTCCCAGCCCGGCAAACTCCCCTGTGTGGCCTACTACACTTTGCACAAACTGCATTATCCGCACCAGAGCTCGAGCCACTCCCTAGTCCCAGACTGGACTTGACCTTGTTCCAAAACTTGTTCTTCTTCGACTTCTTGGTGGTACTGCTCCACCTCTTGCTACCTGAAGCTACTGCACTTAAAGAAGAAGAGCCTGGGGTCTTAGAACCAGAAGGCTGTGCCACTGACTGCTTAACTGTCCCCTGAATGATGGCACTGGCCTCCATTTTCCGGGCCATATCCACTATGGCATGGAAGCTCTCCCTATCTGCTGACTGGATCAAGGAGGAATATTTGGAGTGGAGTTTCATGATATACCTCCTTGATCATTTTTGGTCTGAGTCAAGGTTTTGCCCTGCAAATGGCAACAGCTCCAAGAATCTGTCTGTGAACTCCTCTACACTCATCTAATCAGTCTGCCTCAACTGCTCAAACTCTAACATCTTCAGCTCCCTTGAACTATCTGGGAAAGCCCATCCTGCAAACTCGTTTGCAAACTCTTCCCAAGACATGCTGTCCACTCTCAGGTTCACATAATTCTTGAACCACTCTCGTGCCTTCTTGCACTTAAGCGTGAACCCAGCCATCTGAATGGCTCTACTGTCATCAGCCCCAATCTCATCTGTGATCACCTTAACCCTTTCAAGATACACAAATGGGTCATCCCCTTTTTTATACTGAGAAGCACCCAGTTTCATGTAGTCGGTCATCTTGACCTTGCTCCCACTGGCTGAGCTAGGTCTAGAAGGTTGAGTAACTGGGGCTGCTGGTTCTGTAGGTGGTGGAGGTGGTGCAACATTTTCTGAGGTAGGGTTTGCTGGGTTTGGATAGTAAGGTGGGGGTGGATACATTGGGTATTGTGAATATGGTGGGTAGTAGGGTGGGTATGGCATCTGTGTGGGATAAGGGGTGAAGCTAGGGTAATCCGATGTACCTCCCATCGAATACCCGGGATTTTGTGAGAAGTGTGGGTAGTGGGGTGGCTGAACAAATCCCGAGGCCTGAGTGCCTCCTTGGGACTCTCCCATTCCCTCTTCTGACATGCTAACTCCCAGACTGCCATCCCTCCTCTGCTCTACATCCATATCATCCCCCATGTCTTCTGACATTCCTCCCTGAACTGTTCCCCTCACTGATCTGCTCCTACCCAGATCCAGAGACCTTCTAGGGTCTCTTACTGCTCTTTCTCTGTTAGACCTACTAGACATTGCCCTAGACAATGTAGGAGGACGGGCGCTCATGCCCTCATCCTCAGGTGGCACTCCAGTCAATCGTGCAGATCGATGAGTTCCTCTCATCCTGTTTTCTAAAAGGCAGCACATAACAAGCACATTAGCATCATATGGTTCATGTGGGCACACATGAACCCTCATCACATACATCACATATCATATCATAGCATCAATGCATATGTCTATAATCATGGCATTTCACATCATCAAACAAGACAGGACTCCACATCCTATCCTAGTGGACATGATCTTCCTATTGTGCTTGACCTTCTATAATATCTATGAGCCCAACACTATAGGTCCGATCATATGAACCTAGGGCTCTGATACCATTCTGTAACGACCCGAAAATCGGACCGCTACCGGCACTAGGATCCAGGTCGGCTTAAGGCCGCCGGGACCCGTAGCAAGCCTAACATGCATCCTGTGAACCTAATTAATCCCATACATGATCAACAACATATATAAAAATTAAAACTTTTCTTCCATTCATTCTCTCATACACCAACTCAACCTGTGCATGCACTGAACATAAACATAATCATAAACATTGGCCCCTCTGTGGGACCTCATCAATGCCCCCAATGGGTGGCATAACATGTGTTGAGTTGGTTTACATAAGCATTACAAAACATCTAAGATCATGTATTAAAAGGGATACAATACACATAGGGTCAAGCACAATCTCTAATCCTCAATGTCATTACATTACATAACTATTCACAACTCTACATCATTATACAATTTGTCATGTCCACATTCTAGCTATTACATACATAAGACTTCATTACTCTTGCTGACCTCCTGGTCTACCCTGTACCTGCAAGCCTGGGGGTTAAGGGAGAGGGGTGAGCTACGAGAGCCCAGTGAGCAGAATAATAAAACATTTGGAACATATGATAACATGAAATGCATCACATCACAGCTAATCACATCAAGGATGAATTTGTCACCAATAGTCCTCTACATGGTCCAACTGTGCCAGGGGCATAGAATGGGCCTCACTGGTCTTTCTCTTACATAATCGTAACATAGCATAACATAACATTCCAACTGTGCCAGGGGCGTAGAATGGGCCTCACTGGTCTTTCTCTTACATGATGCCAGGGGCGTAGAATGGGCCTCACTGGTCTTCCGTACCGTATCATCATCATATCATAACATATGAGGACTAAAGGATCATTCAACATTCATCCGCATCATCAACAAATTATGCAATGCAACATATTCGTGAGTTCTAATGCAAGCACCCTATTATATCTCATGGCATTCATGATGCGTGAATCATGCTAAAACTGGTTTATTTATTTAAAAGCATAAGAGTTATTCCACTCACCTCTGGCTGAAGCTCTACTGACTCAGAAGCAGCTGAACTCACTGCTGGGGTCCTCGGTTCCTCGGGTCCGAACCTACACAGGTGGACTCAAATGAGGGACCAAACAACAAGAACATAACTCTAAAAACATCCCCCAAAAACCCCCTAGAACATCATGAAATAATCATAGAAAAACATGCAAAAGAGGGCTGGACAGGGCACTTTCGGCGGCAGGTTTGGCGGTCGAAAGTCCCTCAAGAGCCAAAAGTCAGGCAGGTTCGGCGGCACCTTCGGCGGCCGAAACTCCCAGACAG
Organism: Manihot esculenta; assembly: GCF_001659605.2. Lineage (NCBI taxonomy): Eukaryota > Viridiplantae > Streptophyta > Magnoliopsida > Malpighiales > Euphorbiaceae > Manihot > Manihot esculenta. The sequence goes on along the minus strand of NC_035169.2, from coordinate 17,025,865 downwards.
AGGCGAAACTCATGCATGTTCGGCGGCACTTTCGGCGGCCGAAACTCCCAGACAGAGACTGAAGTCTCCTTTCGGGGGCAAGCTTCGGCAGCCGAAGGCTGCTTCCACAAGCATGTTCGGTGGCCGAAAGTTCCTTCGGCTGCCGAACCTGGTTTCTCCCTTAGTGGCAGAAACTCAGTTCTTCTATGCATATACGCCTCCAAAACTTCCCAAACATGCACAAACCTATTCTACAACACACATACACAAGCATACCAGCTCCTAGGGGCTTCAAACTAACCTAAGCCCCATCTACAACACATCAAACATGCATTGGCAAGCCACATTGTTCAAAAATACAACATAAACTCATAAACCTAACTATAAGCTAAACATGCATTCTACCCCATAGATCTTCATAAAACTTACTTAAAACATGCAATGAGCTTAAGATCGGCTCTTACCTCTTGAAGATCGAGAGAGAGAGACGACCTAATCTTGGAGATGGGAGATTTTCAACTTCCTTGGGTCTCCAAGCTCAAAACTTGCTCAAAACTTGAAAATCTTCAAAACAAGATGAAAACTTGTGAAAATCGTGAAAGATTTGAAGGAAAGGACTCAAGATTGGTGAGGGACGGCGGAGAACTCACCTTGGCCGACAATGGGGAGAAAAGCTCGCCCATTTCGGCTAAGGGACCCTTTTATAGTGGCTGGCCAGGCCACGTTCGGGGGCCGAACGTGCCTCCGCATGCATACCATGTTCGGCGGCCGAACTTGAGGTTCGGCGGCCGAACCTGGACTTCCCTCACTTATTCCTTCGGGGGCCTAAGGCACACCCGAAATGCCTGCATGTTCGGCGGCCGAACCTGGGTTTTCCTCCAAGGTTATTTTCATACAAAACTCATTTTCCTTTTTACTTAAAAGCATCAAATACATTAAAACATTTTATGAAAACATGGTTTTACCCTTCTAGAGGTCTCCGACATCCGAGATTCCACCGGACGGTAGGAATTCCGATACCAGAGTCTAGCCTGGTATTACAGGCTTGCTATATTTTATTATTTAAACACTTGTTTTATTTTAGCTTTGTTTGGGCTTGTATTCTGGTCATATTTTATCTTTTAAGTTTTAGAGTGTTGGGCCATATTTTGGCCTTATGTTTTACTATTTATGTGTTTGATGTGTTATTTTAGTGTGTAATTGGGATTGGGTCTTGGGTGTAGCTTGGTTAGCCTGAAAAATAGTGTCTTAGGGTTTTATTTTCTCTCCTTACTATATAAGGATAAGAAACACTTGTAAGAGGCAGTTTTGAATAAAAAATTTTCAGAATTCTTGTAATACCCGGCTAGACTCCGGCATCGGAATTCCTACCGTCTGGCGGAATCTCGGATGTCGGGAACCTCTAGAAGGGTAAAATATGTTTTTCTAAAATGTTTTCAAGTGTTTTAAGGTTTTAAGTAAGAAAGAAATTGAGTTTTTGAAAGAAAAGCACCATGGAGGAAAATCTAGGTTCGGCCGCCGAACCTCATGTTCAGCCGCCGAACTTGGTGGAGTTTTGGAGTCACCTTTGGCTTCCGAAGGTGCTCTGGCCAGCCACCTATAAAAGGCCCCATGTCCGAAAATGGGCAAGTTTTCTCCTCCATTTTCGGGCAAAGGTGAGTTCATGCCCTTCCATGGTTGATTTGAGGTTTTCCTTCAAATCCTACAAGTTTCTAACAAGTTTTAACTTGGTTTTGAAGTTTTTGAGCAAAGATCGAAGTTGGAAAGCTTGGAGAACTCCGGAACCCGTTTTCCCCCAAATCTCCAAGTTGGGTCACGTCTTCTCTCGATCTTCAAGAGGTAAGCGTCGATCCTCGCCTCCTTCGATGTTTTAAGCAAGTTTTATGAAGGTTTATGGGGTAGAAATGCATGCTTAGGTTAGTTGTAAATGTGTTAGGGTTTTTATGGGTTAAGTATGAAATGCATGATTATTGTGTTGTTATGTGATGTTTGTTTGGGGTATAGGATAGTTTGAGACCCCTATATGCTTATGAATATGTTTATGCATGTTTGGGAGTATTGTGCTTGAGATTGGAAGGTTTGGGAGGCAAAATGTGCATAAGGGCTGAGTTCGGCCACTTCTGGAAGAACTCAGGTTCGGCAGCCGAAGGCACTTTCGGCGGCCGAACCTGCCTGTGGAGGCAAGCTTTTGGCTGCCAAACCCTGCTCCCGAAAGTTGAACTTTCGGCTCTAGAGGGGAGTTTTGGCCGCCGAAGGTGCATGAGTTTCGTCTCTGGAAGGGACTTTCGGTCGCCGAAGGTGCCGCCGAAAGTGGCTGAGTTTCGGCTCTGGAGGGACTTTTGGCCGCCAAACCTGCCACCGAAAGTGCCCTGTTCAGCCTTCCTTTGCATGATTTCTATGATTGTTTTATGATGTTTTAAGGGGTTTTTGGAGAGTAGTTTAGAGTTATGATAGTGTACGTTTGATCCCTCATTTTGAGTCCACCTGTGTAGGTTCGGACCCGAGGAACCAAGGACCCAGCAGTGAGCTAGCTGCTTAAGAGTCAGCCTGAAGTGAGTAGAATGAATCTTTATGTTACAAGCAAATAAATTTTGAGCATGTTCATGCATCACGAATGCCATGATATATTTTAGGTTGTTGCATTAGAATTTCACGAATATGTTGCATTGCATAATTTGATGTTGATGTGGATGGATGTTGGATGACCCATTAGTCCTTGATATGATGAGACATGATATGATATGATATGGAAGTCCAGGTGTGGCCTGCACTACGCCCCTGGCACGATTGGATATGTATGATATGTTATGTGTAAGAGAAAGACCAGGTGTGGCCTGCACTATGCCCCTGGCATGATTGGATTATGTAGAGGGCTATTGGTGACAAATCCATCCTTGATGTGATTTGTTTGTGATGTGATTCATTTCATGAAAGCATGGATTTTAATATAATGTTTTACTATTCTACTCACTGGGCTCTAGTAGCTCACCCCATTCCCTTAACCCCAGGTCTGCAGGTACGGGATAGACCAGGAGGTCGGCAAGAGTAGAGGCATAATGTATGTAATAGTTAGTAGTGGACATGTATTGGAAAATGCTATAATGTTATGTAATGTAAAGAATTGTATTGAGGATAGAATTGTACTTGGCCCTAGTGTTTGGTTAATCCCTTTTGGGTATATGATCTTTTTAATGAAATATTTTAATGATGTTTTTACGTTAAACCAAGCTTAATTTATGATATGTTACCCCATTGGAGCATTTGATGAGGGCTCCAGTGTGGGGTTTTATGTTTATGGTTATGTGCATGCGCAGATTAAGCTTGGGGATGAAAGAAAAGGTTTAAAGTTTTTATGTATATGAATGATCATGTATGGGATTTAACAGGTATGCAGGATGTATGTTAGGCTTGCTACGGGTCCCGGCGACCTTAAGTCGATCTGGATCCTAGTGCCGGTAGCGGTCCGATTTCCGGGTCGTTACAGATTAGTATCAGAGCCCTACGTTCATATGGTAGGACCTAGAAAGTGTAGGGCTCATAGATGTTCTAGAAGGGCAAGCACAATAGGAAAATCATGTCCACTGGGATAGGATGTGGAGTCCTGTGTTGAATGATGATGTGAAATGCCATGATTTTATGCATGTGCATTAATGTTATGCTATGTATGTGATGCGGGTTCAGGTGCTTCCATATGGACCATTTGATGCTAATGTTTTATGTGATGTGTTGTTTTTCAGTAAGCAAGATGAGAGGTACTCGTCGATCTGTACGATTGACTGGAGTCCCACCAGAAAATGAGGGCATGGATGCCCGTCCCCCTGCATTGCCAAGGGTAATGTCATGTAGATCAAGCAGAGAGAGAGTGTCAAAGGACCCTAGAAGGTCTTTTGATACTAGCAAAAGGGGAACAGATCTAGTAGGAGGGTCTTCTGATGTGAGGGAAGTGATGGATGAGGATCAGAGAAGGGATGAAAATCTGGATGTGAGCATGTTTGAGGAGGGTACAGGGGAGTCTCAGGAGGCGCTCAGGCCTCGGGGTTTGGTTATCCACCCCAGTACCCACCCTTTCCACGGGGCCCAGGGTATCCGATGGGGGGTACATCAGATTAGTCCAGCTTTAACCCCTACCCTACCTTCATGCCTTATCCACCTTACTATCCACCATACCCCCAATACCCAATGTATCCACTCTCACCTTTCTATCCAAATGTAACAAATCCTAATCAAGGGAATGTAGCACCTCCTCCACCACCCTCTGAACCTGTAGCTCCTGAAGTCCAAATACTCAAACCTAGCTCATCTAGGGGGAGCAGAGTTAAGATGACAGATTACTTAAAGTTGGATGCTCCCAAGTTCAAGACGGGAGATGATCCTTTTGAGTACCTGAAGACAGTGAAGATGATTACAGATGAGTTAGGGGTAGATGACAGTAGAGCCATTCAGATGGCGGGGTTCACGCTCAAATGTAAAAAGGCCCGTGAGTGGTTCAAAAATTATGTGGACCCGAAATTGGACAGTTTGACCTGGGAGGAGTTTGCAAATGAATTTGCAGGATGGGCTTTCCCTGATAGCTCCAGGGAGCTGAAGATGATTGAGTTTGAACAGCTAAGGCTGTAATACCCGGTTAGACTCCAGTATCAGAATTCCTACCGTCCGGTGGAATCTCGGATGTCGAAAACCTCTAGAAGGGTAAAAACATGTTTTTATAAAATGTTTTCATGTATTTGATGGTTTTAAGTAAGAAAGAAATTGAGTTTTGAATAAAAAGACCATAGAGGGAAATCCAGGTTCAGCCGCCGAACCTCATGTTCGGCCGCCGAACATGCATGAGTTTTGGAATCACTTTCGGCTTCTGAAGGTGGCCTGGCCAGCCACCTATAAAAGGATCCATGGTCGAAAATGGGCGAGCTTTCTCCCCTATTTTCGGCCAACGGTGAGTCCATGCCCTCCCATGGTTGGTTTTGATGATTTTTCTCAAATCTTTCAAGTTTTAACAAGTTTTAACTTGGTTTTGAAGATTTTGGAAGCTAAGATCAAGTTTTGGAGCTTGGAGGTCCAAGGAGCTAGATTTCTCCCATCTCTAAGTTAGGATCGTCTCTCCTCTCGATCTTCAAGAGGTAAGCTTAGATCCTACCTTTCTTGTATGTTTTAAACAAGTTTTGAGGGGTTATGGGGTAGAAATGCATGTTTAGGTTAATGTTGAGTTTATAGATAATGTGTGTTGTATGAGTTGTTATATGTGTTTGTGTTGGGGTTTAGGTTAGTTTGAGACCCCTATATGCTTATTTGCTTGTGTATGCATGTTGTAGAATAGCTAAATGCATGTTTGAATGGTTTGGGAGGCAAAATGTGCATGAGGAGGCTGAGTTCTGCCCTTTGGAAGAACTCAGGTTCGGCAGCCGAAGGACTTTCGGCCGCCGAACCTGCCTGTAGAGGCAAGCTTTCGGCTGCCGAACCCTGCCCCCGAAAGTTGGACTTTCGGCTCTGGAAGGGAGTTTCGGCCGCCGAAGGTGCCGCCGAACATGCACGAGTTTCGGATCTGAAGAGAACTTTTGGCCACCGAAGGTACCGCCAAAAGTGCATGACTTTCGGATCTGGAGGAGTGTTCGGCCGCCGAAGGCGTCGCCGAAGGTGCCCTGTTCAGCCTTCCTTTGCATGTTTTCTATGATTGTTTTAAGGTGTTTTAGGGGGTTTTTGGGGAGTAGTTTAGAGTCATGTTCATGTATGTTTGGTCCCTCATTTGAGTCCACCTGTGTAGGTTCGGACCCGATGAATCGAGGACCCCAGCAGTGAGATAGCTGCTTCAGTGTCTTATCAGAGCTAGCCTGAGGTGAGTAGAATGACTCTTTATGTTTCAAAGTAAATAATGAAAGTTTTAACATGATTCACTCATCATGAATGCCATGAGATATACTAGGTTGTTTGTATTAGAATTCACGAATATGTTGCATTGCATAATATGATGTTGATGTGGATGGGTGTTGAATGATCCATTAGCCCTCGTATGATGACATGATATGATATGATATGGTATGGTATGTATGACCAGTGAGGCCCATTCTATGCCCCTGGTGTGATATAAGAGAAAGACCAATGAGGCCCATGCTACGCCCCTGGCACATTGGAATGTTATGTTATGTTATGTAAGAAAAAGACCAGTGAGGCCCATGCTACGCCCTTGGCACTATTGGAATGTGTAGAGGGCTATTGGTGACAAGTCCATCCTTGATGTGATATGTTTGTGATGTGATGCATTTCATGAAAGCATGAATTTTAAATATAATATTTTACTATTCTACTCACTGGGCTCTAGTAGCTCACCCCATTCCCTTAATCCCCCAGGTTTGCAGGTACGGGATAGATCAGGAAGTCAACAAGAGTAAAGTCATGTTTTATGTAATAGCTAGCTGTGGACATGAGAAATGTAACGACCCGAAAACCGGTACCCCTATGTAACGGCCCAAACCGCTACCGGCGCTAGGATCCAGATTGGCTTAAGGCCGCCGGGACCCGTGGCTTGACCTGGTCAAATCTCATACATGATCAAAACTTTAACATAAAAACTGAAACATAAGATGTATAGACCGAGCTTGACCTGTATGCAACATACTGGAAACATAAAGAACCCCCTACTAGCGCCCTCAAAACTCTAGCTAGGTCAACATAACATACATCAAGCTGGGATCGCATCCAAAGAACTAGAACCTAACCTGTGCATGCATCAAACCACAAACATAAGACCTGTACTAGGGTCCTCATCAAACCATAGCGTGGTAAACAACACATGCCACCAGTTTAGTTCTAACAACTCAACATCTAAAACATTACATACATCATGTATTGAACAGGGACTAACCAAGTCTTAGGGCCAAGCACAGTTCTAATCCATAAACATAACTCCACTTCACTTTACATTACATTCTCTTACAAATCATTATATCAATTTATAATACATGTCCACACTAAAAGTACTAATCTAATACTATTACATAAGCAAAACCTTTACTTTTGAGGCTTCCCGATCGACCTCAAACCTGCAACACTGGGGTTAGGGGAGAGGGGTGAGCTAAAGAGCCCAATGAGTAGAAACAAAGAAAACAGTTCATTAATTACATGCTTTCATGAAATGCGTCACAGCACAACTAAATCATATCACGGATTGGACCCAACCACCAACATTCCTTTCAGTCTCAGTATGCTCGGCCCGGCCGGGTCTTACAACCTTCGTATGCCTGGCCCGGCCAGGTCTTACAACAACTGTATGTGTATGCCTAGCCCGGCCAGGTCTTACAACATCTCTAGGACTAGTGGGGTCGTCCTTGGTCCAATCTCCATCAACAGTAAATAATGCAATGCTTCATATTCGTGTAACTAGTGCAATCAACCTATTACATATAAACATGATGCATGAGCATGCTTTAGGCATTTGATTTCTTTAAAATAAAAGATTAAGTTAGTTCTACTCACCTCTGGCAGACGCTGGACTGACTCCGCAACAGCTAACACTGATGGCCTCTTCGATCCCTCGGGTCCGATCCTACACAGGTGGACTCGAATGAGGTGCCAACACACTCTAAACAACTCATAAACAACTCCTCAAAAACCCTCTAAAACAACACTTAAACATGCATAGAAAACAACCTTGAAAAGGCTGGACAGGGCACTTTCGGCGGCACCTTCGGCGGCCGAACCCTTCCTCCAGAGACGAAACTCGGGCACTTTCGGCGGCATCTTCGGCGGCCGAAAGTCCCACTCCAGAGACGAAAGTCAGGCACTTTCGGCGGCCGAATCCTTCCTTCGGCGGCCGAAAGTCTGCTTTCAAGCCAAAACTCAACTTTCGGGGGCAAGGTTAGGCGGCCAATCCATGCATCCATAGGCAGGTTCGGCGGCCGAAACTACCTTCGGTGGCCGAACCTGAGTTCATCCAGAACTCAGCCTCTTATGCATTCAAGCCTCCCAAACCTTCCAAACACCCCAAAGAAGCACCCAACTTCCTAAAAACATGCATAAACCCTTAACCATGCACAAAGGAGCTTAAACAAACTTAAACTCCAACAAAGAACATCATAGAGCACACATAAATAGCTTATGACCCACATAAGCCAAAACCATCAAAACTACTCAAAACCTCACTTGCTCTTTCCCAATCATGCATACACTCTCCCACATGCAGAAACTAGCTTAAACCTTCAACATCACATCACATTAACATACATAAACAGGCATAGGCATACATTGGGCATAAAACCCACATAAAGCCTAACATGCATATCTACCCATACTTAACCATTAAAACCTCTTAAAACTTACTTAAAACTTCATGAAACGTAAAAGAAAGCATAGATCCACACTTAACTCTTGAAGATCGAGGGTTTGTGCGAGCCCTAACTTGGAGATGGGAGAAACCAACTCCTTGGGTCTCCAAGTTCCCAAAACTTGATCTAAGCTTGAAAACTCTTCAAAACAGCCATAAAACTCATGAAAACATGAAGGAGATGAAGAAAAACATGAAAATGGCCAAAGGAGGACAAAAACTCACCTGAGCTCGAGAATGGGGAGAAAACTCGCCCATTTTCGATCTGAGGGCTCTTTATAGGTGGCCTGGTCGAAGACCTTCGGCAGCCTAACGTGCCCCTAAACTCATGCATGTTCGGCGGCCGAACTTGAGGTTCGGCGGCTGAACCTTGGCTCGTTCAAACAAAGCTTTCGGAGGCCAAAAGCGCTCCCGAAGCCTTCCCATGTTCGACGGCCGAACTTCACTTTCGGCGGCCGAACCTGGCAAATGCCTCCTTAGTCTTTTCTTTTCAAAACTCAATTCTTTTTCATTTAAAACCATGAAATCAGTAAAAACCTTTTAGAAAACACATTTTACCCCTCTAGAAGCCTCTGGCATCTTCAGAATTCTAGATTCCAACGGAGATTCTGCCGGAAGGTAGGGATTCCGATGCCAGAATCTAGCCGGGTATTACATTCTTCCCCCCTTTAAGAACATTCGTCCCCGAATGTTCCACAAACAAACAGGCATCTCAAATCATAGCATCAATCATACATAAACAAGCAAGCAAACCAGCAAGCAAAACCTAAAAATCTCTCTCCTGAAAGAGAGACACAGGCACTGCTGGAGTAGAACTCCCGGGTCTCCCAAACACTCACTACAACCAGTGGTGATTTCCAAAACTTTTCACCATCAGGATTTCCTTGCTCCTCAATTCTTGACTTATGTGTCCATGATCCCCACTAACTGCTCAACATAGGTGAGATCCCTTGAGATCTCCACCTCTGGTTCCTTAAGAACCCTACTAGGACCTGACACGAACTTCCACAACACAGGAACATGGAAACCCGAATGGACTTTCTCCATAGGAAATCACCCCCTCCAATGGAGACACCTTAGCAATACCCAACCTTCTCCTGAAACACAACACGCTTCCAAAGTGCCACTCTGATCCTTACTCTTCTCTCCTCATCTTTACCAACTGGCTTCTGCTCACTGCTAACCCAAAACTAACTCTAACTCTCACAGGTAGTACCCGGATTTCAAATCTATCTTAGAAAACAAACAGCTCCTACTAGCTGTCCCAATAGATCATCCATCCTGCATGGGAATACCTGCCCTTGGTAGTGACCTTGGTCAACTGCTTACAGTCGTTACAAAGTCTCAAGGATTCATCCTTCTTTTCCCACCACCACACTGGAACAGTCCAGGGTGAGGTACTAGGTCGGATAAAACCCCTGTCTACCAAGTCTCGCCTCTACTCTGACCACTACCTCTCTCTACGCAGGCGCCATCCTGTAGGGAAGGAAAGAAATGGTTCTGGCTCCAGACACCACTCCTACTCCAAACTCTAACTCCCTGACAGGTGGTAAACCTGACAACTAGCCTGGGAAAACAACTAAGAACTCTCTCTAACAACTAACACTGAGGCTGGTTCCCTGACCTGACGGCTAAACTCTCAAACAAGAGCTAGAACCCTCTGACAACCCCTCCTACGCACCCTACGAACCTGACAGGCTGACATCAAACCTCTAGGCATCCCTACTGTGTTCCCTCAGAAGACTACCTCTGACCCATCCTGCCCTCTGGACTTGACTACCTTGTCTCTGCAGACCAAGATAGCACCACGAGCAGAAAAACCCAATCCAACCCTAAACTAACGTCCAGACAGTCAAGTCTAGGACCTCAAAGTCGGGTGGAAGGCATCTACTCTCAACTGTCACAGAACTGAACCGGCAGACTGACTCTGCCACAGATGGATCACACTCGGATCCACTGACCCAAAGAGAACACTCTAGCCCAGAAGCTATCAACTCAACCTCTCAACGGCTCCTAGAGCAACTAAAGAAAGAGAAACTCCAGAGTTCACAAAACATACACATCAGAACATTCAAAAGTGAGCATACCTGGCACCACTGTGTTCGATGTGTCTGCCTCTTGCTGAGCTTGGGTGAAGATCCGAGCTGGAGCTGACGGACCTTCTCCATGGGAACCTGAGGAATGAGGGACTGACCCTCTCCCTCTGCCTCGACCACTAACCTGAAACATGGCTGGAGCTGCTGGCTGAGCCCCTCTACCTGAAGTTGCCCGCTGAGACTGTGCCAACCAGGGCGCAATGGGACACTCACGTACCATGTGCCCTTCCTGACCGCATCTAAAACATAGATTAGTCCCAATCAGACAGACTCCCTTGTGCGGCCTTCCGCACCTCAAGCACCTTGAACTGCCTGAGCCAGAGCTTGAGCCACCAAAACCCAGACTAGCCTTCAAATTCTTCCAAAACTTCTTCTTCTTCCCCCTCAGGGTTCTGCCCCACTTCTTGCTTTTCGTGGAGGCTGTACTCAGAGTGGAGGGATCAATCCCTCCTGAATCCGAGATTTTGGAATCCTGAGTCCGAGCATCCTCCTGAGAATCTCCCATACCTTCTTCCGGCACTCTGATTCCCAAACTGACATCCCTTCTCTGAACACCCAACTCTACTTCCCTCATACTAGCTGACATCCTTCTTGGAGCCATTCCTTCTCTGCTCACATCAAAAGACCTTCCCGGATCCCTTGATGTTCCCCATCTACTGACTCCCCACGACTGCGATCTTGGCAGAGCAGGGGGAAAGGTGTCCATACCTTCCCTCTCAGATGGAATTCCAGTCGATTCCATAGATCGACGAGCACCTCGTATTCTGGCTCCTCTGAAGAACAACACACAAGCATACAATCAATCATTAGCATCATACGGTTCATATGAAAACACATGAACCTGCACATACATAGCATACATAGCATATCATACATAACATTAATGCACATGCATAAACTCATGGCATTTCACATCATCATTCAAGACAGGACTCCACATCCTATCCTAGTGGACATGATTCTTCCTATTCTGCTTGCCCTTCTATGACCTCTAAACCAACCTCATTCCGATGTGGGATATCTCTAATCCTTGAGCATCTTTGGTCAACACACCGTACTGATGAGGAACCAGGCTCTGATACCACTCTGTAACGACCCGGAAACCGGTACCCCTATGTAACGGCCCGAACCGCTACCGGCGCTAGGATCCAGATCGGCTTAAGGCCGCCGGGACCCGTAGCAAGCCAAACATACCTCCTATCACCTGGTCAAATCTCATACATGATCAAAACTTTAACATAAAAACTGAAACATAAGATGTATAGACCGAGCTTGACCTGTATGCAACATACTGGAAACATAAAGAACCCCCTACTAGCGCCCTCAAAACTCTAGCTGGGTCAACATAACATACATCAAGCTGGGATTGCATCCAAAGAACTAGAACCTAACCTGTGCATGCATCAAACCACAAACATAAGACCTGTACTAGGGTCCTCATCAAACCATAGCGTGGTAAACAACACATGCCACTAGTTTAGTTCTAACAACTCAACATCTAAAACATTACATACATCATGTATTGAACAGGGACTAACCAAGTCTTAGGGCCAAGCACAGTTCTAATCCATAAACATAACTCCACTTCACTTTACATTACATTCTCTTACAAATCATTATATCAATTTATAATACATGTCCACACTAAAAGTACTAATCTAATACTATTACATAAGCAAAACCTTTACTCTTGAGGCTTCCCGATCGACCTCAAACCTGCAACACTGGGGTTAGGGGAGAGGGGTGAGCTAAAGAGCCCAATGAGTAGAAACAAAGAAAACAGTTCATTAATTACATGCTTTCATGAAATGCGTCACAGCACAACTAAATCATATCACGGATTGGACCCAACCACCAACATTCCTTCCAGTCTCAGTATGCCCGGCCCGGCCGGGTCTTACAACCTTCGTATGCCTGGCCCGGCCAGGTCTTACAACAACTGTATGTGTATGCCTGGCCCGGCCAGGTCTTACAACATCTCTAGGACTAGTGGGGTCGTCCTTGGTCCAATCTCCATCAACAGTAAATAATGCAATGCTTCATATTCGTGTAACTAGTGCAATCAACCTATTACATATAAACATGATGCATGAGCATGCTTTAGGCATTTGATTTCTTTAAAATAAAAGATTAAGTTAGTTCTACTCACCTCTGGCAGACGCTGGACTGACTCCGCAACAGCTAACACTGATGGCCTCCTCGATCCCTCGGGTCCGATCCTACACAGGTGGACTCGAATGAGGTGCCAACACACTCTAAACAACTCATAAACAACTCCTCAAAAACCCTCTAAAATAACACTTAAACATGCATAGAAAACAACCTTGAAAAGGCTGGACAGGGCACTTTCGGCGGTACCTTCGGCGGCCGAACCCTTCCTCCAGAGACGAAACTCGGGCACTTTCGGCAGCACCTTCGGCGGCCGAAAGTCCCACTCCAGAGACGAAAGTCAGGCGCTTTCGGCGGCCGAATCCTTCCTTCGGCGGCAGAAAGTTTGCTTTCAAGCCAAAACTCAACTTTCGGGGGCAAGGTTAGGCGGCCAATCCATGCATCCATAGGCAGGTTCGGCGGCCGAAACTACCTTCGGCGGCCGAACCTGAGTTCATCCAGAACTCAGCCTCTTATGCATTCAAGCCTCCCAAACCTTCCAAACACCCCAAAGAAGCACCCAACTTCCTAAAAGCATGCATAAACCCTTAACCATGCACAAAGGAGCTTAAACAAACTTAAACTCCAACAAAGAACATCATAGAGCACACATAAATAGCTTATGACCCACATAAGCCAAAACCATCAAAACTACTCAAAACCTCACTTGCTCTCTCCCAATCATACATACACTCTCCCACATGCAGAAACTAGCTTAAACCTTCAACATCACATCATATTAACATACATAAATAGGCATAGGCATACATTGGGCATAAAACCCACATAAAGCCTAACATGCATATCTACCCATACTTAACCATTAAAACCTCTTAAAACTTACTTAAAACTTCATGAAACATAAAAGAAAGCATAGATCCACACTTACCTCTTGAAGATCGAGGGTTTGTGCGAGCCCTAACTTGGAGATGGGAGAAACCAACTCCTTGGGTCTCCAAGTTCCCAAAACTTGATCTAAGCTTGAAAACTCTTCAAAACAGCCATAAAACTCATGAAAACATGAAAGAGATGAAGAAAAACATGAAAATAGCCAAAGGAGGACAAAAACTCACTTGAGCTCGAGAATGGGGAGAAAACTCGCCCATTTCCGATCTGAGGGCTCTTTATAGGTGGCCTGGTCGAAGACCTTCGGCAGCCTAACGTGGCCCCTAAACTCATGCATGTTCGGCGGCCGAACTTGAGGTTCGGCGGCCGAACCTTGGCTCGTTCAAACAAAGCTTTCGGAGGCCAAAAGCGCTCACGAAGCCTTCCCATGTTCGGCGGCCGAACTTCACTTTCGGCGGCCGAATCGGGCAAATGCCTCCTTGGTCTTTTCTTTTCAAAACTCAATTCTTTTTCATTTAAAACCATGAAATCAGTAAAAACCTTTTAGAAAACACATTTTACCCCTCTAGAAGCCTCTGGCATCTTCAGAATTCTAGATTCCAACGGAGATTCCGCCAGAAGGTAGGGATTCCGATGCCGGAATCTAGCCGAGTATTACAAGAAAGACATTGTAATGTAAAGTATAGTAATGTAATATAATATAAAGAATTATATTGAGGATAGAATTGTGCTTGGCCCTAGAGTATGTTAATCCCTTTTTGGTACATGATCTTTTAATGAAATGTTTTATTAGTGTTTATGTAAACCAAGCTTAATGTATGATATGTTACCCCATTGGAGTATTTGATGAGGGCTCCAGTGTGGGATTTTATGTTTATGAGTTGGTGCTTGCACAGGTTAAGCTTGGTAAATGAAAGAAAAAGTTTAGTGTTTTATGTATATGTTTGATCATGTATGGGATTTAACAGGTATACAGGGTGTATGTTAGGCTTGCTACGGGTCCCGGCGGCCTTATGCCAATCTGGATCCTAACGCCGGTAGCGGTCCGGTTTTCGGGTCGTTACAGATTGGTATCAGAGCCCTAGGTTCATATGGTCGGACCTATAGTGTGTCGGGCTCATAGAGGTTATAGAAGGGCAAGCACAATAGGAAAATCATGTCCACTAGGATAGGATGCAGAGTCCTGTCTTGAATAATGATGTGAAATGCCATGATTTTATGCATGTGCATTGGTGATATGCTATGTATGTGATGTATGTGATGCGGGTTCATGTGTTTCCACATGAACCATATGATGCTAATGTTTTATGTGACGTGTGTTATTTTTCAGTAAGCAAGATGAGAGGAACTCGTCGATCTGCACGATTGACTGGAGTACCACCTCAGAATGAGGGCACAGATGCCCGTCCTCCTGCATTGCCTAGGGCAATGTCCTGCAGGTCTAGTAGGGAGAGAGTGTCAAGGGACCCTGGAATGTCTTTTGATATGAGCAGAAGAGGAACAGTTCAAGGTGGAGTGTCAGAAGATGTGGGGGATGATATGGATGTGGATCAGAGGAGGGATGACAGTCTTGGTGTGAGCATGTCGGAAGAGGGCATGGGAGAGTCTCAGGGAGGCACTCAGGCCTCGGGGTTTGTTCAACCACCCCAATACCCACCCTTTTCACAGAATCCCGGGTATTCGATGGGAGGTACATCGGATTACCCCAGCTTTAACCCTTATCCTTCTTACATGCCATACCCACCTTTCTACCCACCATACTCACAGTACCCTATGTACCCACCCCCATCCTTTTATCCAGGTACAGCAAACCCTAATCCAGGGAATGTTGCACCTCCTCCACCCTCAATAGAACCTATGGTCCCTGAAGCCCAAGCACTTAAACCTAGCTCATCTGGAGGGAGCAAGGTCAAGATGACTGACTATTTGAAGCTGGATGCTCCTAAATATGAAACAGGTGATGATCCGTTTGAGTACTTCAGGACAGTCAAGATGATAATAGATGAGTTAGGAGCAGATGATAGTAGAGCCATTCAGATGGCTGGGTTCACACTGAACTGTAAGAAGGCCCGAGAGTGGTTTAAAAAGTATGTGAACCCGAAGTTGGATAGCCTATCATGGGAAGAGTTTGCTAATGAGTTTGCAGGATGGGCTTTCCCTGATAGTTCAAGGGAGTTGAAGATGATTGAGTTCGAACAGCTAAGGCAGACGGAGGAGATGAGTGTAGATGAGTACACAGATAGGTTCTTGGAGCTGTTGCCATTTGCCGAGCAAAATCTTGACACAGATCAGAAGAAGGCTAGGAGGTATATCATGAGGCTTCATTCCAGGTATTCCTCCTTGATCCAGTCAGTAGAGAGGGAGAGTTTCCATGCCATAGTGGATATGGCCCGGAGAATGGAGGCTAGTACAATAATTGAAGGGAAAGTGAAACAGTCTGTGGCACAGCCTTCTGGTTCCAAGACCCCAGGTGGGGAAAAGTTAGATCCTTCTTCTTTGAGTTCAGCAGCTTCAGGCAGTAAGAGGTGGGGCAGTACCACCAAAAAGTCAAAAAAGAACAAGTTCTGGAACAAGATAAAGTCAGGTCTGGGATTAGGAGGTGGCTCGAGCTCAGGTGCAGATAGTGCAGTTTGTATGAAGTGTGGGAAGCCGCACAAGGGAGTATGTCGATTTGGGACGACAGCCTCCTTCAGATGTGGGCAGGAGGGACACATGGCACGGGAGTGTCCTAGAGCAGCTTTTATGGCACAGTCCTAGCAGACAGCTTCTAGTAGTGTGGCTCATCCAGTAGCTCTAGCCTCGACTTAGGCCAGTGGCAAAGGCAGAGGGAGAGGGACAACCTCTTCTTCAGCGGGTTTCAGGGGTGAAGGTCCGTCAGCTCCAGCGCGGATCTTCACTATGACACAGTAGGAGGCAAATGCATCAAACACCGTGGTGTCAGGTAATCTCATCATTGGTTGTTCGGATGTTTATGCCTTAATGGACCCTGATGCATCTCATTCTTTTGTTGCTCCGAGAGCCGTCGAGAGGTTGGGTTTGATGGTCTCTGGGTTAGAGTGTCCCCTATGGGTCAGTGGACCCAAGTGTGACCCGTCAGTGGCAGAATCAGTCTGCCGGATTTGTCTAGTTTTTGTTGAGGGAAGATGCCTTCCAGCCGACCTTGTGGTTCTAGATTTGACGGATTTTGATGTCATTCTAGGGATGGATTGGCTGTCTACCGATGGTGCTACCTTGGACTGCAGAGACAAGGTAGTCAGGTTCAAAGGTCAGGATGGGTCAGAGATTGTCTTTAGAGGAGACATGAGGGATACACCTAGAGGTTTGATATCAGCCCTACAGGCTCGTAGATTGCTCAGGAGGGGTTGTCAGGGTTTTCTGGCTCATGTGAGAGAGCTGGATAGTCATGTTAGAGAGCCCGCCTCAGTGCCCGTGGTCAGAGAGTTTTTAGATGTCTTCCCAGACGAGCTGCCAGGTTTACCACCTGCTAGGGAGATAGAGTTTGAAATAGAATTGATGCCTGGAACCAGACCGATCTCTATCCCTCCCTACAGGATGGCACCAGCAGAGTTGAAGGAGCTTAAGGAGCAGTTGCAAGAGCTGGTAGATAAGGGTTTCATCCGACCGAGTACCTCACCTTGGGGCGCTCCAGTGATGTTTGTGAAAAAGAAGGATGGATCCCTTAGACTTTGTATCGACTACAGGCAGTTGAACAAACTCATTACCAAGAATAAGTACCCGTTGCCCAAGATCGACGATCTATTCGACCAGTTAGCAGGAGCATGTTGTTTCTCCAAGATAGATATGAGATCCGAGTACCATCAGTTGAGAATAAGAGAAGAGGATGTGCCGAAGACGGCGTTCAGAACCAGATATGGGCACTATGAGTTCCTTGTGATGCCGTTCGGGTTAACCAATGCCCCTGCAGCATTCATGGACCTCATGAACAGAGTTTTCAGTCAGTATTTGGATCACTTTGTTATTGTCTTCATAGATGATATCTTAGTTGTAACGACCCCAAAAAGGACCGTCACCGGCGCTAGGATTCAGGTCGGCTTAAGGCCGCCAGAACCCGTAGTAAGCCTGCTATACTCTCTGTGCACCTGTAAACCTCATACATGATCATACATTTTATGTGAAAATAAAACTCTTTTCTGAACCGAGGCTTAACCTGTGCATGCACTATCTTTGTACTCTGTACTCATGTACTCTGTACTCTGTATCCCTGACTAGAGCTTGCTCTAGATGGGTTAACTCATACCTGTTAAGCCTGGTTTCCACATACAGGAAAACATATATACATATACCGATCATGTACAAAACATATACATCACTAGGTCTAGGTCAAGCAACAACTATTACATCTCTTTAATATTACATGTCCACTCTAGGCTATTACAGATCTCTTCTCTTTTTCCTGTACTCGGCTGGACTGTCCTTTCCTGTACACTGTACACTGAATACTGAACCTGCAAAACTGGGGTTAAGGGAGTGGGATGAGCTCTATAGCCCAGTGAGTAGAACAGTAAAACATCTCAGTAAAATATGATCTCATGGAATGCACCATATCACAGACAAGCCACATCAAGAGTAAACCTGTCACCACATAGTCCCAGTAACTCTGTGCCAGGGCGTAGAATCGAGCACCTGGTCTTCCTGTCATATATGTATATGTGTATATAACACCTGTGAACTTACCATTGCCAGGGCGTAGTCAAAGGCTCCTGGACTTTGCTATACCTGCCAGGGCGTAGTCAAAGGCTCCTGGTCTTTGCTATACGTGCCAGGGCGTAGTCAAAGGCTCCTGGACTTCCTGTCTGTGACTATTGGATCATTCAGCATTTACTCACATCAACAAATAACAATGCAATGCAACATATTCGTGGATACTAATGCAATCATCCTATGACATAATCATGATGCATGAGATATGCTAAAAGCAGTTTGTGGTTCAATTAAAAGTTATAAGTTTAGTTCCACTCACCTCTGGCTAACTGGACTGACTGACTCTGCAGGTTCTGAATCTCTGGAGCAGTACTCACTGCTGCTCTCTCTGGTTCCTCTGGTCTGTATAAGCACATAAGACTCAAATGAGGGACCAAACAAGCTTATGACCAACTCACTTAAACTCCCCAAGAATCCCCTTACACTCACTCTAATAGTCATGCAAAACAAGCAAAAGAAAGCTGGACAGAACACTTTCGGCGGCAGGTTCGGCGGCCGAATGTCCTTTCCAGAGACGAAACTCAAGCACCTTCGGCGGCCGAATCTCTATGTTCGGCGGCCGAACCCTTTCGGGGGCAAGTTTCGGAGGCCACAAGGCACTCCAGAGACGAAAGTCTCTCACCTTCGGCGGCACTTTCGGCGGCCGAATCCCCCAAACAGAGCCGAACATGCAAAACACTCGGGGGCAAGCTGTGGCAGCCTAAGCCTCCATGCAAGAGGTTCGGCGGCCGAATGAACCTTCGGCTGCCGAACCTGAGTTCATCCAGAACTCAGTTTTAATGGCAAACCATCTCCTCCTTCCCTTCAACTTCTCAAACCATGCAAACTTCACCTCCTCAACATACATATACTCATGTATATGATCACAGGGGTCCAAAACTAGCTAATAACCCCAAACAATAAATCAAACATAACACATAAACATGTAGCCATGCATAACTCATCAAAACTATCATTAATACCCTAAGCATGCATCTCCTTCCCTTATCCCCATAAACTCAGAAACATATATACATGTTCAAGTGCATCACTTACCTCCTGTAGCAAGAAGCTAAACACTCTGAACAAGGAAAAACGAATCACCTCTTCTCACACTCTCAAACTCTCTCAAAAACGTAACTTTAGTTTCTCTCAACTCTCAACACTTTTGCAAGCACCTCAAGCTTCTGTATGATCACCCAAAACATGTACAGGTGAGTCATAGAGACGTGGCCATTCCATGGCAAGAATCTGAGGCCAACACTTGTCAAAAACCATGACTCAGCTCACCAGCCAGCTCATCGTCGGCTGCTCAATCACATGCAAGACCATGCAATCGTTCGGGGGCCGAACTCACCTTCGGAAGCCGAACACCTTCGGCGGCCGAACTTACTTTCGGCGGCCGAACTTGGCTCAACTGCCTTAGGTCATTTCAACTCAAAACTCACTTCCCTTAATCTTTAAAACATTCAAACACATCATAACCCTTAATAACACACAACTCCTACCCTTAGATAGAATCCCAACACCCCGGATTCCATCAGACAATAGGAATTCCGGTGCCGGGCTCTAGCCAGGTATTACATTCTCCCCTCCTTAAGAACATTCGTCCTCGGATGTTCCTAAAACATACAAAAAAACAAAACACAAGGAGGAAACTAACCTCAAAACAGATATGGATACTGCTGGAGCATAGACTCCCGCGTCTCCCACGTGCACTCTTCTAGGTTATGGTGGTTCCATAGGACTTTCACCATCGGAATCTCCTTGTTCCTTAGCTGTCTGATCTGCGTGTCTAAAATCCGCACTGGTTGCTCTATATAGGTGAGATCTGTATGAATCTCCACTTCAGGCTCACTCAAAACCTGATTCGGATCTGACACAAACTGTCGTAGCATAGAAACATGAAATACCGGGTGAATCCTCTCCATAGAAACAGGTAAATCCAGCTTATACGACACATTTCCGATCCTCTGCAACACCTCAAAGGGTCCAATGTACCGTGGAGCTAATTTACCTTTCTTTCCAAAACGAACTACTCCTTTCATTGGAGACACTTTCAGCAACACCCAATTACCTTCTTGAAACTCTAATTGCTTTCTGCGAACGTCTGCATAACTTTTCTGTCTACTCTGAGCTGTTCTGATTCTCTCTCTGATCATGGGCACCATTCTACTAGTAATGTCTACTAATTCTGGCCCTGCAAGAGTTTTCTCTCCTACCTCTTCCCAGCAAACAGGGGATCTGCATTTCCTCCCATACAACGCTTCATAAGGAGCCATCCCAATGCTAGCATGATGACTGTTATTGTAGGCAAACTCCACCAAAGGTAGATGCTGCCTCCAAGAACCGCCAAAGTCTAACACACATAGGCGAAGCATATCCTCTATGGTCTGGATGGTCCTTTCTGACTGTCCATCAGTCTGTGGGTGGAAAGCAGTACTAAAATCTAACCTCGTGCCCATCGCACTCTGCAGACTCCGCCAAAAGCGGGATGTAAACTGTGGTCCTCTGTCTGAAACTATAGACACTGGGACTCCATGTAATCTCACTATTTCATCCAGATAGACCTGTGCCAACTTATCCACAGAATAGTTACTCCGTACTGGAAGAAAATGAGCAGATTTCGTGAGTCTGTCCACAATCACCCATATCGAGTCTATCCTGTTGGACGCTACTGGTAAACCCACTACAAAATCCATGGCTATGTTCTCCCATTTCCATTCTGGAATCGGTAATGGGTTAAGCATTCCTGCTGGTTTCTGATGCTCTAATTTCACCCTCTGACAAACCTCACAGGCTGTCACGAACTGCGCCACTTCTTTCTTCATGTCTGGCCACCAATAGATCCTTTTCAGATCCTGATACATCTTGGTAGCTCCTGGGTGAACACTATACTTTGCATTATGAGCTTCCCTCATAATGTCTTCTTTCACACTGCCCCTATCTGGTACACAAAGTCGACTTCCATAGCGAAGGATCCCTTTACTATCAAATCTGAACTCTGCATTGTTGCCTGACTGAACAGTCCTGGCAATTTTCATCAACTCAGGGTCCTCATGCTGTCTCTGAGCTATCTGCTCCAGAAACACAGGTGTCACTCTCATCTGTGCTATCAACGCACCTGTACCAGACAACTCTAACTGTAATCCCTCGTCAAAGAGCTTATAAAGCTCCATCACAACTGGTCTCCGCTCTGCTGCTATATGGGATAAACTGCCTAGTGACTTCCGGCTTAGGGCGTCTGCGACAACATTTGCCTTACCCGGGTGATACTGGATTTTACAATCATAATCACTGAGCAATTCGACCCACCTTCTCTGCCTCAAATTCAGCTCTCTTTGACTTAAGATGTACTGTAAACTCTTATGATCAGTGAAGATCTCGCATTTAACTCCGTAGAGGTAATGCCGCCACATCTTAAGTGCAAAGATAACTGCTGCCATCTCTAGGTCATGGGTAGGGTAATTCAACTCGTGCTTCTTCAATTGTCTAGAAGCATAAGCTATTACTCTATCACTCTGCATCAATACACAACCCAATCCCACTCGAGATGCATCACAGAATACTGTGAAGTCCTCATTACTCACAGGCAGAGCTAACACTGGTGCTGTGGTTAATCTCCTCTTGAGCTCCTCGAAGCTCTCTTCACACTGGTCTGACCATATAAACTTCTGGTTTTTCTGAGTCAATTTGGTCATAGGAGCTGCTATCTTTGAGAAGTTCTGAACAAACCTCCTGTAGTAACCTGCCAGTCCCAGAAAGCTTTTAATCTCAGTTACTGTTGTGGGTCTGGGCCAGTTAGCTACAGCCTCTATCTTCTTGGGATCTACCTCAATACCCTCTGCTGATACTACATGTCCCAAGAAGGAAATGCTCCGTAACCAAAACTCACACTTCGAGAACTTGGCATATAAACCATGCTCTCGCAGTGTCTGTAAAACAATCCTCAGATGCTGGGCATGCTCCTCTGCATCTCTGGAATACACTAAGATATCATCGATAAACACAATGACAAAGTGATCCAGAAAACTCACTGAATATCCTGTTCATGAGATCCATAAATGCTGCAGGGGCGTTAGTCAACCCAAACGGCATCACTAAGAACTCATAATGCCCATATCTGGTCCGGAAAGCTGTCTTAGGCACATCTGCCTCTCTGACTCTCAACTGATGATACCCAGATCTCAGATCTATTTTCGAGAAACAACCTGCTCCAGCTAGCTAGTCAAATAGATCATCAATCCGAGGTAAGGGATACCTATTCTTGATAGTGACCTTGTTCAACTGTCTGTAGTCGATACAAAGTCTAAGGGATCCATCCTTCTTTCTGACAAAAAGCACTGGAGCACCCCAAGGTGAGGTACTAGGGCGGATGAAACCCTTATCTACCAAGTCCTGCAACTGTTCTTTCAATTCTGTTAACTCAGCTGGCGCCATCCTGTAGGGAGGTATAGAGATAGGTCTAGTACCTGGCAATAATTCAATGTCAAATCCTATCTCCCTATCAGGTGGTAGTCCTGGCAAATCGTCTGGGAACACATCGAGAAACTCTCGGACTACTGGCACTGTGGCTGGTTCCCTCACCTGACTGTCTAGCTCTCTCACATGAGCTAGAAACCCCTGACAACCCCTCCTAAGCAAACGACGAGCCTGAAGGGCTGAAATCATACCTCTGGGTGTACCTCTCCTGTCTCCTCTGAAGACACAATCTGACCCATACTGGTCTCTGAGACTCACTAGCTTCTCTCGACAGTCCAACGTAGCACTATATGCAGATAGCCAATCCATCCCTAGAATGACATCAAAATCTGTCAAATCTAGAACCACAAGGTCAGCTGGAAGGCATCTACCCTCAATAAACACTGGACTGAAACGACAGACTGACACTGCCACTGATGGGTCACATCTAGGTCCACTGACCCAGAGAGGATACTCTAACTCAGAACTGATCAAACCCAACCTCTCTATGGCTCTCGAAGCAATAAAGGAATGAGAAGCACCGGGGTCCATCAAAGCATACACATCTGAACACCCAATGATGAGATTACCTGACACCACTGTGTTCGACGTGTTAGCCTCCTCCTGTGTCACTGTGAAAATCCGTGCTGGGGCTACCGGATTTCCACCTCGGGAACCTGCTGCTGAAGTAGAGGCTACCCCTCTCCCTCTACCTCTGCCACTACTCTGAGGCATGACTGGAGCTACTGGCCGTACAACTGGCTGTACCACACTGCCTGAACTCATCTGCTGGGATGGTGCAAAAGTCATCTGCGGACAATCCCGAGCAATATGCCCTTCCTGTCCACATCGAAAACAAGCTGTAGATCCCAACCGACAAATTCCTCCATGTGGTTTTCCGCATCGTCTGCAGACTGGAGCTGTGCCAGAGCTTGAGCCACTACCTATTCCCAGACCTGACTTGACTTTATTCCAGAACCCTTTCCTTGTTCCTCTCGCTCTATCCCATCTTTTACTGCCTGTAGAACCTGAACTGGGGGCTTTAGAACCCGAAGCTTGTGCCCTAGATTGTTTCTGAATATTGGCATTAGCTTCCATTTTCCTGGCTGCATCTATAATAGAGTGAAAACTCTCCTTTTCTGCTGGAAGAATCAACGAAGAATACCTGGGATGCAATCTCATAGTATATCTCCTTGCCTTCTTCTGGTCAGTATCATAGGCTTGACCCACATACTGAAGCAGATCCAGGAACTTATCTGTGAATTCATCAACACTCATCTCGTCTGTCTGTCTTAACTGTTCAAATTCAATTATCTTCATCTCCCTTGAACTGTCAGGAAAAGCCCACCCTGCAAACTCATTGGCGAACTCTCCCCATGACATACTGTCCATTCTAGGCTCCACATAATTCTTAAACCATTCTCTGGCCTTCCTGCACTTTAATGTGAAACCTGCCATCTCAATGGCTCTCCTATCATCTGCTCCCAATTCACTGGTGATCATCCTAACTGCTCTGAGGTAATCAAATGGATCATCTCCCGTATTGTATTTCGGAGCATCCAATTTTAAGTACTCCGTCATTTGAACTTTACCTCCAGATGAGCTAGGTTCATGCCCGTCAACAACAGGGACTACTGGTTCTGGTGGTGGTACTGGTTCATTTGGTTCATTTGGCTCTAGGTGTGCTGCACTTGGATGTATAGGGGAAGATGGATACATAGGATATGGTGGATATGATGGGTAATAGTGAGGATATGGCATATATGGCATGTATGTAGGATATGGGTCAAAACGAGAGTATTCCGACATACCCTCCATCGGATACTCTGGCTCCTGAAACAAGGATGGATAACCATAACCTGAGGCCTGAACACCTCCCTCGGAATCGCCCATACCTTCATCCATAGACGGATCAGTCTCCATAGCCTCTCTCTCTTCCTCTGATCTACCTCCCCTAGCTGTACCTCTTCTGCTCTCGTCTACAGACCTTCTAGGGTCTATTGACATACCTTCCCTGCTAGATCTCTGAGACCTTGCCCTTGGCAATGCAGGAGGACGAGCAGCTAGTCTCTCATTTTCTGGTGGGACTCCAGTCAATCGAGCTGATCGACGAGTTCCTCGCATCTTTACTCTGGAAACACAACATATAACATATCGCTTTAGCACATAGCACATAAATATCACATATCACTCATACACATGCAATACTCATGGCATATCATAGCAGATAGGACTCAAGACCCTATCCTAGTGGACATGATTTCCTATTGTGCTTGACCACTTCTAACCTGTCTGAGCCCAACACTGTCTCTATAGGTCCGATCATGTGAACCTAGGGCTCTGATACCAATCTGTAACGACCCCAAAAAGGACCGTCACCGGCGCTAGGATTCAGGTCGGCTTAAGGCCGCCAGAACCCGTAGTAAGCCTGCTATACTCTCTGTGCACCTGTAAACCTCATACATGATCATACATTTTATGTGAAAATAAAACTCTTTTCTGAACCGAGGCTTAACCTGTGCATGCACTATCTTTGTACTCTGTACTCATGTACTCTGTACTCTGTATCCCTGACTAGAGCTTGCTCTAGATGGGTTAACTCATACCTGTTAAGCCTGGTTTCCACATACAGGAAAACATATATACATATACCGATCATGTACAAAACATATACATCACTAGGTCTAGGTCAAGCAACAACTATTACATCTCTTTAATATTACATGTCCACTCTAGGCTATTACAGATCTCTTCTCTTTTTCCTGTACTCGGCTGGACTGTCCTTTCCTGTACACTGTACACTGAATACTGAACCTGCAAAACTGGGGTTAAGGGAGTGGGATGAGCTCTATAGCCCAGTGAGTAGAACAGTAAAACATCTCAGTAAAATATGATCTCATGGAATGCACCATATCACAGACAAGCCACATCAAGAGTAAACCTGTCACCACATAGTCCCAGTAACTCTGTGCCAGGGCGTAGAATCGAGCACCTGGTCTTCCTGTCATATATGTATATGTGTATATAACACCTGTGAACTTACCATTGCCAGGGCGTAGTCAAAGGCTCCTGGACTTTGCTATACCTGCCAGGGCGTAGTCAAAGGCTCCTGGTCTTTGCTATACGTGCCAGGGCGTAGTCAAAGGCTCCTGGACTTCCTGTCTGTGACTATTGGATCATTCAGCATTTACTCACATCAACAAATAACAATGCAATGCAACATATTCGTGGATACTAATGCAATCATCCTATGACATAATCATGATGCATGAGATATGCTAAAAGCAGTTTGTGGTTCAATTAAAAGTTATAAGTTTAGTTCCACTCACCTCTGGCTAACTGGACTGACTGACTCTGCAGGTTCTGAATCTCTGGAGCAGTACTCACTGCTGCTCTCTCTGGTTCCTCTGGTCTGTATAAGCACATAAAGACTCAAATGAGGGACCAAACAAGCTTATGACCAACTCACTTAAACTCCCCAAGAATCCCCTTACACTCACTCTAATAGTCATGCAAAACAAGCAAAAGAAAGCTGGACAGAACACTTTCGGCGGCAGGTTCGGCGGCCGAATGTCCTTTCCAGAGACGAAACTCAAGCACCTTCGGCGGCCGAATCTCTATGTTCGGCGGCCGAACCCTTTCGGGGGCAAGTTTCGGAGGCCACAAGGCACTCCAGAGACGAAAGTCTCTCACCTTCGGCGGCACTTTCGGCGGCCGAATCCCCCAAACAGAGCCGAACATGCAAAACACTCGGGGGCAAGCTGTGGCAGCCTAAGCCTCCATGCAAGAGGTTCGGCGGCCGAATGAACCTTCGGCTGCCGAACCTGAGTTCATCCAGAACTCAGTTTTAATGGCAAACCATCTCCTCCTTCCCTTCAACTTCTCAAACCATGCAAACTTCACCTCCTCAACATACATATACTCATGTATATGATCACAGGGGTCCAAAACTAGCTAATAACCCCAAACAATAAATCAAACATAACACATAAACATGTAGCCATGCATAACTCATCAAAACTATCATTAATACCCTAAGCATGCATCTCCTTCCCTTATCCCCATAAACTCAGAAACATATATACATGTTCAAGTGCATCACTTACCTCCTGTAGCAAGAAGCTAAACACTCTGAACAAGGAAAAACGAATCACCTCTTCTCACACTCTCAAACTCTCTCAAAAACGTAACTTTAGTTTCTCTCAACTCTCAACACTTTTGCAAGCACCTCAAGCTTCTGTATGATCACCCAAAACATGTACAGGTGAGTCATAGAGACGTGGCCATTCCATGGCAAGAATCTGAGGCCAACACTTGTCAAAAACCATGACTCAGCTCACCAGCCAGCTCATCGTCGGCTGCTCAATCACATGCAAGACCATGCAATCGTTCGGGGGCCGAACTCACCTTCGGAAGCCGAACACCTTCGGCGGCCGAACTTACTTTCGGCGGCCGAACTTGGCTCAACTGCCTTAGGTCATTTCAACTCAAAACTCACTTCCCTTAATCTTTAAAACATTCAAACACATCATAACCCTTAATAACACACAACTCCTACCCTTAGATAGAATCCCAACACCCCGGATTCCATCAGACAATAGGAATTCCGGTGCCGGGCTCTAGCCAGGTATTACATTAGTGTATTCCAGGAATGCAGAGGAGCATGCCCATCATCTGAGGTTAGTCTTGCAGACCTTGAGGGAACACGGCTTGTATGCCAAGTTCTCCAAGTGTGAGTTCTGGTTGAGGAGCATTTCTTTCTTGGGGCATGTTGTATCAGAAAATGGAAGAGAAGTGGACCCCAAGAAGGTAGAAGCTATGACTAACTGGCTTAGATCCACTACAGTGATAGAGATCAAGACCTTTTTGGGTTTGGCAGGTTACTACAGGAGGTTCGTTCAGGACTTCTCTAAGATTGCAGCTCCTATGACCAGATTAACTAAGAAGAATCAGAGGTTTGTGTGGACTGACCAGTGTGAAGAGAGCTTCGAAGAGCTGAAGAAAAGGTTGACGTCAGCACCGGTGTTAGCTCTGCCTACAGTAATGAAGACTTCACAGTGCATTGTGATGCGTCCCTTGTGGGACTGGGTTGTGTGCTGATGCAGAATGAAAGGGTGATTGCTTATGCTTCTAGGCAGTTGAAGAAGCACGAGTTGAATTACCCTACACATGACCTAGAGATGGCAGCTGTAATCTTTGCACTCAAGATGTAGAGGCATTACCTTTACTGGGTGAAATGTGAGATCTTCACAGATCATAAAAGCCTGCAGTACATCTTGAGTCAGAGAGAGTTGAACCTGAGGCAGAGAAGATGGGTAGAACTGCTTAGTGACTATGATTGCAAAATCCAGTACCATCCGAGTAAGGCAAATGTTGTGGCAGATGCCCTAAGCCGGAAATCACTTGGCAGTCTATCCCATATCACAACAGAGAGGAGACTGGTGGTGAAAGAGTTTCATAAGCTCATTAATGAAGGTTTGCAGTTGGAGTTGTCTGGTATAGGTGCTTTGATAGCCCAGATGAGAGTGACACCCGTGTTTCTGGAGCAGGTGGCTCAGAAACAGCATGAGGACCCAGAGTTAGTGAAGATTGCCAGGACTGTTCAGTCAGGCAAGAATGATGAGTTCAGATTTGACAGCAAGGGGATCCTCCACTATGGGAATAGATTATGCGTACCAAATGACGTAGGTCTGAAGGGAGACATTATGAGGGAAGCTCATAATGCCAGATACAGTGTTCACCTTGGAGCCACCAAAATGTATCAGGATCTGAAAAGGGTGTATTGGTGGCCAGCTATGAAGAGAGAAGTGGCACAGTTTGTGTCAGCCTGCGAGGTATGTCAGAGGGTGAAGCTGGAACATCAGAAGCCGGCTGGAATGCTTAACCCACTACCGATTCCAGAGTGGAAATGGGAGAATATAGCTATGGATTTTGTAGTGGGGTTACCGGTAATGTCCAACAGATTGGACTCCATATGGGTGATTGTGGACAGACTGACCAAATCTGCTCACTTCATCCCTGTCAGGAGTGGCTATTCTGTGGACAAGTTGGCGCAGGTGTTTGTTGATGAAGTGGTCAGATTGCATGGGGCTCCTGTTTCAATAGTGTCTGATAAAGGACCCCAGTTCACCTCCAGATTTTGGCGGAGTCTGTAGAGTGCTATGGGTACCTGGTTAGACTTCAGCACTGCTTTCCATCCCTAGACTGACGGGCTGTCAGAGAAGAGCATCCAGACAATAGAAGATATGCTTAGAATGTGTGTGTTAGATTTGGCGGTTCTTGGAGGCAGCATCTACCCTTGGTGGAGTTTGCCTACAATAACAGCTATCATGCTAGCATAGGGATGGCTCCATATGAAGCTTTGTATGGAAGGAAGTGCAGGTGACCTGTCTGTTGGGAGGAAGTTGGAGAAAGGGCCTTAGCAGGGCCTGAGCTAGTAGAGATCACCAGCAGAGTAGTGCCCATAATCAGAGAAAGGATCAAAACTGCTGTGAGCAGGCAAAAGAGCTATGCAGATGTCCGCAGGAAGCATGTGGAGTTTCAGGAGGGGGATTTTGTATTGCTCAAAGTGTCTCCGATGAAAGGGGTGATTCGGTTTGGGAAGAAGGGTAAGTTAGCCCCACGGTACATCGGACCCTTTGAAATCTTGCAAAAGATTGGGAATGTATCGTACAAGTTGGACTTACCTGCTTCAATGGAAAGAATCCATCCAGTTTTCCATATTTCCATGTTACGGAAGTTCGTGTCGGATCCGAGCAAGGTTCTTAGTGAGCCTGATGTGGAGATCCTTGGAGATCTCACCTATGTTGAGCAGCCGGTGCGGATCCTAGACACCCAGATCAGAAAGCTAAGAAACAAGGAAATCCCGATGGTGAAAGTCCTTTGGAATCACCACAACATAGAGGAATGTACTTGGGAGACACGGGAGTCCATGCTCCAGTAATATCCTCATCTCTTCTAAGGTGAGTGTTTTGCATTTTGTATGTATGTTTATGTTTTATGCTATACATGTGCTAGTTTGAGGAACATTCGGGGATGAATGTTCTTAAGGCAGGAGAATGTAATACCCGGCTAGACTCCGGTATCGGAATTCCTACTGTCCGGTGGAATCTCGGATGTCGGAAACCTCTAGAAGGGTAAAAACATGTTTTTATAAAATGTTTTCATGTATTTGATGGTTTTAATAAGAAAGAAATTGAGTTTTGAATGAAAAAGACCATAGAGGGAAATTCAGATTCGGCCGCCGAACCTCATGTTCGGCCGCCGAACATGCATGAGTTTTGGAATCACTTTTGGCTTCCGAAGGTGGCCTGGCCAGCCACCTATAAAAGGATCCATGGCCGAAAATGGGCGAGCTTTCTCCCCTATTTTCAGCCAATGGTGAGTCCATGCCCTCCCATGGTTGGTTTTGATGATTTTCCTCAAATCTTTCAAGTTTTAACAAGTTTTAACTTGGTTTTGAAGATTTTGGAAGCTAAGATCAAGTTTTGGAGCTTGGAGGTCCAAGGAGCTAGATTTCTCCCATCTCCAAGTTAGGATCGTCTCTCCTCTCGATCTTCAAGAGGTAAGCTTAGATCCTACCTTTCTTGTATGTTTTAAACAAGTTTTGAGAGGTTATGGGGTAGAAATGCATGTTTAGGTTAATGTTGATTTTATGGATAATGTGTGTTGTATGAGTTGTTATATGTGTTTGTGTTGGGGTTTAGGTTAGTTTGAGACCCCTATATGCTTATTTACTTGTGTATGCATGTTGTAGAATAGCTAAATGCATGTTTGAATGGTTTGGGAGGCAAAATGTGCATGAGGAGGCTGAGTTCTGCCCTTTAGAAGAACTCAAGTTCGGCAGCCGAAGGACTTTCGGCCGCCGAACCTGCCTGTGGAGGCAAGCTTTCAGCTGCCGAACCCTGCCCCCGAAAGTTGGACTTTCGGCTCTGGAAAGGAGTTTCGGCCGCCGAAGGTGCCGCCGAACATGCACGAGTTTCGGATCTGAAGAGAACTTTCGGCCACCGAAGGTGCCGCCGAAAGTGCATGACTTTCGGATCTGAAGGAGGGTTCGATCGCCGAAGGTGCCGCCGAAGGTGCCCTATTCAGCCTTCCTTTGCATGTTTTCTATGATTGTTTTAAGGTGTTTTAGGGGGTTTTTAGGGAGTAGTTTAGAGTCATGTTCATGTATGTTTGGTCCCTCATTGGAGTCCACCTGTGTAGGTTCGGACCCGAGGAACCGAGGACCCCAGCAGTGAGATAGCTGCTTTAGTGTCTTGTCAGAGCTAGCCTGAGGTGAGTAGAATGACTCTTTATGTTTCAAAGTAAATAATGAAAGTTTTAGCATGATTCACGCATCATGAATGCCATGAGATATACTAGGTTGTTTACATTAGAATTCACGAATATGTTGCATTGCATAATATGATGTTGATGTGGATGGGTGTTGAATGATCCATTAGCCCTCGTATGATGACATGATATGATATGATATGGTATGGTATGTATGACCAGTGAGGCCCATGCTACGCCCCTGGCACTATTGGAATGTGTAGAGGGTTATTGGTGACAAGTCCATCATTGATGTGATATGTTTGTGATGTGATGCATTTCATGAAAGCATGAATTTTAAATATAATGTTTACTATTCTGCTCACTGGGCTCTAGTAGCTCACCCCATTCCCTTAATCCCCCAGGTTTGCAGGTACGGGATAGATCAGGAAGTCAACAAGAGTAAAGTCATGTTTTATGTAATAGCTAGCTGTGGACATGAGAAAGACATTGTAATGTAAAGTATAGTAATGTAATGTAATGTAAAGAATTGTATTGAGAATAGAATTGTGCTTGGCCCTAGAGTATGTTAATCCCTTTTTGGTACATGATCTTTTAATGAAATGTTTTATTAGTGTTTATGTAAACCAAGCTTAATGGATCTCATGAACAGAGTGTTTAGTCAGTACCTGGATCACTTTGTTATTATCTTCATTGATGATATCTTAGTGTATTCCAGGAATGCAGAGGAGCATGCCCATCATCTGAGGATAGTTCTGCAGACCCTGAGAGAGCATGGCTTGTGTAATACCCGGCTAGACTCCGGTATCGGAATTCCTACCGTCCGGTGGAATTTCGGATGTCGGGAACTTCTAGAAGGGTAAAGACATGTTTTATAAAATGTTTTCATGAATTTTAATGGTTTTAAAGTATGAAACTAAATGAGTTTTTGCATGAAAATAGCATTGGAGGAAAACCCAGGTTCAGCCGCCGAAAGTCAAGTTCGGCCGCCGAACATGCATGCGTTTTGGAGGCACGTTAGGCCCCCGAAAGCATGAGTTAGGGAAGTACAGGTTCGGCCGCCGAAAGTCAAGTTCGGCCGCCGAACATTGCATGGATGCGGAGGCAAGTTCGGCCCCCGAACGTGGTCTGGCCAGCCACTATAAAAGGGTCCCTTAGCCGAAAACGGGCGAGCTTTTCCCCATTTTCGGCCAAGGTGAGCTTTCCGCCGTCCCTCACCCATTTTTGATGTTCTTCCTCTAAATCTTTCAAGATTTTCACTTGTTTTCACTTGGTTCGGAAGGATTTAAGCTTTTGAAACAAGTTTTGGAGCTTTGGGAACTCAGGAGCTCATTTTCGTGGATCTCCAAGTTTGGGTCGTCTTCCTCTTGATCTTCAAGAGGTAAGGGCCGATCTTAAGCTCCTTACATGTTTTAAGTAAGTTTTAAGTGATTTTATGGGGTAGAATGGCATGTATAGGGTTGTATGAGTTTTTAAGTAAATGTTAGGTTTTATGTGATTTTTGAGCAATGTGGCATGTTTGAGTATGTTTGAAGTGTTGTAGTTGGGGTATTTGATGTTTTGAGGCCCCTAGGATCTTGTATGCATGTTGTAAGTGAGGTATATGCATGATTTGTGAGTTTGGAGGCGAAAATGCACAAGGGAGCCAAGTTTCTGCCCTTTGGCAGAAACCAGGTTCGGCAGCCGAAGGCACTTTCGGCCGCCGAACATGGCTGGGGAGGCAGGCCTTTCGGCTGCCGAAGTTGCCCCCGAAAAGAGACTTTCGTCTCTGTCTGGGACTTTCGGCCGCCGAAGGTGCCGCCGAACCTACCTGAGTTTCGTCTCTGTCCAGGACTTTCGGCCGCCGAAGGTGCCGCCGAAAGTGCCCTGTTCAGCCATTTCATGCATATTTTCATGTGATGTTTTCAGGACGTTTAGGGGGATTTTTGGGGAATGTATTAGAGTTATGTTTATGTATGTTTGGTCCCTCATTGGAGTCCACCTGTGTAGGTTCGGACCCGAGGAACCAAGGACCCCAGCAGTGAGCCAGCTGCTACAGAGTTTGTCAGAGTCTGCCAGAGGTGAGTGGAACTAAGCTTAACCTTTTAAATTAAGAAATGAAATGCTTTTATCATGCTTCATGCATCATGATCATATTATAGGTTGTTTGCATTAGAATTCACGACTATGCCGCATTGTATTGTTGTGATAGATGATAGTGGATGGACATTAGGATGATTCATTAGCCTTCTATATACGAAGTCCTGTGGTGCCCATAATAGGGCCGGGCAATACGAAGACCTGTGGTGCCCATAATAGGGCCGGGCAATAACTCCGAGTACGAAGTCCTGTGGTGCCCATAATAGGGCCGGGCAATACGAAGTCCTGTGGTGCCCATAATAGGGCCGGGCATGGAGTTGAGGGATTTTTGAATCAGTCCATCCGTGGTGTGATTTATTGTGCAGTGACGCATTTCATGATAGCATGTTTTAAATATTCTTTTTACAGTTCTACTCACTGGGCATCTAGCTCACCCCTCTCCCCTAACCCCAGGTTTGCAGGTACGGGATAGATAGAGAAGGCAAGACGAGAAAAGTCTTATGTATGTAATAGTTAGTGTGTGGACATGACAACTGTATTATGAGGAAATGTAAAAATATTCAGGATGTTATGTAATGAGGTTATTGAGGATAGAGTTGTGCTTGACCATAATGTATTGTTAATCCCTTTTGTATATACATGATCTTATGTTATGATGTTTATGTAAACTAACTCAACACAGGTTGTTTTGCCTTTAAGGCTTGATGAGATCCCACAGAGGGACTATGTTATGTATATGATCAGAGTATGCACAGGTTGAGTTAGAAGATGACAGTATGTATGAAGAAAAGTTTTAATTTTTATGCATGTTGTTGATCATGTATGGGATTATACAGGTTTACAGGTTATATGTCAGGCTTGCTACGGGTCCCGGCGGCCTTAAGTCGACCCGGATCCTAGCGCCGGTAGCGGTCCGGATTTCCGGGGCGTTACAGAGTGGTATCAGAGCCCTAGGTTCATATGGTCGGACCTAGAGTGTCGGGCTCATAGATGTTATAGAAGGTCAAGCACAATAGGAAGGTCATGTCCACTAGGATAGGATGTTGAGTCCTGTCTTGTATGATGATGTGAAATGCCATGACTTTATGCATGTGCATTAATGGTATGATATGCTATGTGATGTATGCGATGAGGGTTCCTGTGTGCCCACATGAACCATATGATGCTATTGTTTGCTTGTTATGAGCTGTTTTTCAGAGAATAGGATGAGAGGAACTCGTCGATCTGCGCGATTGACTGGAGTGCCACCTGAGGATGAGGGCACGAGCGCCCGTCCTCCTACATTGCCTAGGGCAATGTCTTGTAGAGCCAACAGAGAGAGAGTGTCAAGGGACCCTAGAAGGTCTTTTGATGCTAGCAGAAGGGGGACAAATAGAGGAGGAAGTTCTTCAGATGTGAGGGAGGTTATGGAAGAGGATCAGAGGAGGGATGGGAACCTGGATGTGAGCATGCAGGAAGAAGGGACAGGGGAGTCTCAGGGAGGCGTTCAGGCCTCGGGGTATGGTTTTCCACCCCATTATCCACCCTTCCCACAGGGTTCAGGGTATCCGATGGGAGGCACATCGGATTACTCCAGCTTTAACCCCTACCCTACCTACATGCCCTATCCACCTTTCTATCCACCCTATACACAGTACCCAGCTTATCCACCCTCACCCTTTTATCCAAACCCGGCAAACCCCGCCTCGGGGAATGCTGCACCTCCACCTCCACCACCTACAGAACCAGCAGCCCCAGTTACTCAACCTCCTAGACCTAGCTCAGTCGATGGGAGCAAGGTAAAGATGACAGATTACCTCAAGCTAGATGCTCCCAAATACAAGTCAGGGGATGACCCCTTTGAGTATCTGAGAGTGGTGAAGACAATAACTGATGAGCTAGGGGCAAGTGACAGCAGGGCCATTCAGATGGCAGGGTTCACTTTAAAGTGCAAGAAGGCACGGGAATGGTTCAAGTGTTATGTGGACCCGAGACTAGACGGTATGACATGGGAGGAATTTGCGAATGAGTTCGCTGGATGGGCTTTTCCAGACAGTTCTAGAGAACTAAAAATGATTGAGTTTGAGCAACTGAGGCAGTCAGAGCACATGAGTGTAGAGGAGTTCACGGATAAATTCTTGGAGCTATTGCCTTTTTCAGGGCAAGCTCTAGATTCAGATACGAAGAAAGCCAAGAAATATGTTATGAAGCTGCATTCCAGGTACTCCTCGTTGGTTCAGTCAGCTGAGAGAGAAAGTTTCCACACTGTGGTGGATATGGCTCGAAGAATGGAGGCAAGTGCTATAGTTGAGGGGTCAGTGAAGCAGTCAGTGACCTAGTCTTCAGGGGTTAAGACCCCAAACAGAGGAGGACCAGGTTTCTCTTCTCAGAGCTCAGGTAAGAAGAGGTGGGATAGCACCACCAAGAAGCCGAAGAAGAATAAGTTTTGGAACAAGTTGAAATCCGGTCTGGGATTTGGCGGTGGCTCGAGCTCAGGCTCAGATGGTACAGAATGCCAGAGATGTGGAAGACCACACAGGGGAGTGTGTCGAGCTGGGACTAATGCATGTTTCAGATGTGGACAGGAGGGACACATAGCTCGGGATTGTCCTAGAGCGCCTTTTATGGGCCAGCCCCAGCAGACAGCTTCTGGTAGTGTGGCACAGCCAGCAGTTCCAGCCACAACTCAGGGCAGTGGCAAGGGTAGAGGGAGAGGGGTAGCCTCTTCTTCTGGTTCCCGAGGTGAAGGTCCATCAGCTCCAGCCAGGATCTTCACCATGACACAGCAGGAGGCTAACACATCCAACACCGTGGTGTCAGGTAATCTCGTCATTGGGTGTTCTGATGTGTATGCATTAATGGACTCGGGTGCATCTCATTCATTTATTGCTCCGAGAGCCGTTGAGAGGTTAGGTTTGATAGTCTCTGGGTTAGAGTGTCCCCTATGGGTCAGTGGACCCAAGTGTGACCCGTCAGTGGCAGTGTCAGTCTGCCAGTACAGTCCAGTTTTTATTGAGGGAAGATGCCTCTCCGCCGACCTTGTGGTTCTAGATTTGATAGACTTTGATGTCATTCTAAGGATGGATTGGCTATCTACCCATGGTGCTACCTTGGACTGCAGGGACAAGGTAGTCAGGTTCAGAGATCAGAACGGGTCAGAGGTCGTCTTCAGAGGAGACAAGAGGGGCACACCTAGAGGTCTGATATCAGCTCTTCAGGCTCGTAGGTTGCTTAGGAAGGGATGTCAGGGGTACTTAGCTCATGTGAGAGAGCTAGACAGTCAGGTTAGGGAGCCGGCCTCGGTGCCAGTTGTCAGAGAGTTTCAGGATGTCTTTCCTGAAGAGCTTCCAGGTTTACCACCTGCTAGGGAGATAGAGTTCGAGATAGAGTTGATGCCTGGAACTAGACCGATCTCTATCCCTCCCTATAGGATGGCTCCAGCCGAGTTAAAGGAGTTGAAAGAGCAATTGCAAGAGCTGGTAGAAAAGGGTTTCATCCGACAGAGTACCTCACCTTGGGGTGCTCCGGTCTTGTTTGTGAGGAAGAAGGATGGATCCCTTAGACTTTGTATCGACTACAGGCAGTTGAACAAAGTCACTACCAAGAATAGGTACCCATTGCCTAGGATCGATGATCTATTCGACCAGCTAGCCGGAGCGGGTTGTTTCTCCAAAATAGATCTGAGATCGGGGTACCATCAGCTAAGGATAAGGGATGAGGATGTGCCAAAGACGGCTTTCAGGACCAGATATGGGCATTTTGAGTTCCTTGTAATGCCGTTCGGGTTAACCAACGCCCCTGCAGCATTCATGGATCTCATGAACAGAGTGTTTAACCAGTACCTGGATCACTTCGTTATTGTCTTCATAGATGATATCTTGGTGTATTCCAGGAATGCAG
Source organism: Manihot esculenta (assembly GCF_001659605.2). Taxonomy (NCBI): domain Eukaryota; kingdom Viridiplantae; phylum Streptophyta; class Magnoliopsida; order Malpighiales; family Euphorbiaceae; genus Manihot; species Manihot esculenta. The sequence goes on along the minus strand of NC_035169.2, from coordinate 16,989,088 downwards.
AGGAGCATGCCCATCATCTGCGGTTGGTCTTGCAGACTTTGAGGGAACATGGCTTGTATGCCAAGTTCTCTAAATGTGAGTTCTGGCTGAGGAGCATTTCATTCTTGGGGCATGTAGTGTCAGAGAATGGTATTGAAGTAGATCCCAAGAAGACAGAAACTGTGGCTAACTGGCCTAGACCCACTTCAGTGACGGAGATCAGGAGTTTCTTGGGTTTGGCAGGTTACTACAGGAGGTTCGTTCAGGACTTCTCAAAGATAGCAGCTCCTCTGACCAGACTAACCAGGAAGAATCAGAAGTTTCTGTGGACCGACCAGTGCGAGGAGAGTTTCGAAGAGCTTAAGAAGAGGTTGACTTCAGCACCAGTGTTAGCTCTGCCATCTAGTGAGGAGGACTTTACAGTCTTTTGTGATGCGTCCCGTGTGGGACTGGGTTGTGTGCTTATGCAGAATGAGAGGGTGATTGCTTATGCTTCTAGACAGCTAAAGAAGCATGAGTTGAATTACCCCACACATGACCTTGAGATGGCAGCAGTAATCTTTGCACTCAAGATGTGGAGGCACTACCTCTATGGGGTGAAATGTGAGATCTTTACAGATCATAAGAGCCTGCAGTACATCTTGAGTCAGAGGGATCTGAATTTGAGGCAGAGGAGATGGGTAGAGCTGCTGAGTGACTATGATTGCAAGATTCAGTATCATCCGGGTAAGGCAAATGTCGTGGCAGACGCCCTAAGCCGGAAGTCACTAGGCAGTCTATCCCACATCGCGGCAGAGAGGAGACCAGTGGTGAAGGAGTTTTACAAGCTTATTGAGGAAGGTCTACAGTTGGAGTTGTCTGGTACAGGTGCCTTAGTGGCCCAGATGAGAGTAGCACCCGTGTTTCTGGAGCAGGTGGCTCAGAAACAGCATGAGGACCCGGAGTTAGTGAAGGTTGACAGGACTGTTCAGTCAGGCAAGGATAGCGAGTTCAGATTCGACAGTAAGGGGATCCTCCGCTATGGGAGCAGACTATGTGTACCAGATGACATTGGGCTAAAAGGAGACATTATGAGGGAGGCTCATAATGCAAGATACAGCATTCACCCCGGAGCCACCAAGATGTACCAAGATTTGAAGAAAGTTTATTGGTGGCCAGCGATGAAGAAAGAAGTGGCACAGTTTGTGTCCGCCTGCGAAATATGTCAGAGGGTGAAGCTGGAACATCAGAAGCCGGCTGGAATGCTTAACCCGCTACCCATTCCAGAGTGGAAATGGGAGAATATAGCTATGGACTTCGTAGTGGGGTTACCGGCGACGTCCAACAGATTGGACTCCATATGGGTGATTGTGGACAGACTCACCAAATCTGCTCACTTCATTCCTGTCAGGAGTGGCTATTCTGTGGACAAGTTGGCGCAGGTATATGTAGATGAGATCGTCAGGCTGCATGGGGTTCCTGTTTCGATAGTGTCAGATAGAGGGCCCCAGTTCACCTCCAGATTTTGGCGGAGTCTGCAGAATGCCATGGGTACTAGGTTGGATTTCAGTACTGCCTTCCACCCCCAGACTGATGGACAGTCAGAAAGGACCATCCAGACTATCGAGGATATGCTCAGAATGTGTGTGCTAGACTTTGGCGGTTCTTGGAGGCAGCATCTACCTTTGGTGGAGTTTGCCTACAACAACAGCCATCATGCTAGCATCGGGATGGCTCCATATGAAGCTTTGTATGGAAGGAAGTGCAGATCACCTGTTTGCTGGGAGGAAGTTGGAGAAAAGGCCTTGGCAGGGCCTGAGTTAGTAGAGATCACCAGCAGGGTGGTACCCATAATCAGAGAAAGAATCAAGACTGCTGCAAGCAGACAGAAGAGCTATGCAGACATCCGCAGAAGACAGTTAGAGTTTTAGGAAGGGGATCTGGTATTGCTCAAGGTGTCTCCAATGAAGGGAGTGGTTCGCTTCGGGAAGAAAGGTAAACTAGCCCCACGATACATCGGACCCTTTGAAATCTTGCAAAAGATTGGGAATGTGTCGTACAAGCTGGATTTACCTGCTTCGATGGAAAGAATCCATCCGGTTTTCCATGTTTCAATGTTGAGGAAGTTTGTGTCAGATCCGAGCAAGGTTCTTAGTGAGCCTGATGTGGAGGTCCAAGAGGATCTCACCTATGTTGAACAGCCAGTGCGGATCATAGACACCCAGATCAGAAAGTTAAGAAACAAGGAAATCCCGATGGTGAAAGTCCTGTGGAACCACCACAACTTGGAAGAATGCACTTGGGAGACACGAGAGTCTATGCTCCAGCAGTACCCTCATCTCTTTTAAGGTTAGATCCCTATGTGTGTTATATTCTTTGCCTTGCTATGTGTGCTAATGAGGAACATTCGGGGACGAATGTTCTTAAGGGGGGGAGAATGAAATACCCGGCTAGACTCCGGTATCGGAATTCCTACCGTCCGATGGAATTTCGGATGTCGGGAACTTCTAGAAGGGTAAAGACATGTTTTATAAAATGGTTTCATGAATTTTAATGGTTTTAAAGTATGAAACTAAATGAGTTTTTGCATGAAAATAGCATTGGAGGAAAACCCAGGTTCGGCCGCCGAACATGCATGCGTTTTGGAGGCACGTTAGGCCCCCGAAAGCATGAGTTAGGGAAGTACAGGTTCGGCCGCCGAAAGTCAAGTTCGGCCGCCGAACATTGCATGGATGCGGAGGCAAGTTCGGCCCCCGAACGTGGTCTGGCCAGCCACTATAAAAGGGTCCCTTAGCCGAAAACGGGCGAGCTTTTCCCCATTTTCGGCCAAGGTGAGCTTTCCGCCGTCCCTCACCCATTTTTGATGTTCTTCCTCTAAATCTTTCAAGATTTTCACTTGTTTTCACTTGGTTCGGAAGGATTTAAGCTTTTGAAACAAGTTTTGGAGCTTTGGGAACTCAGGAGCTCATTTTCGTGGATCTCCAAGTTTGGGTCGTCTTCCTCTTGATCTTCAAGAGGTAAGGGCCGATCTTAAGCTCCTTACATGTTTTAAGTAAGTTTTAAGTGATTTTATGGGGTAGAATGGCATGTATAGGGTTGTATGAGTTTTTAAGTAAATGTTAGGTTTTATGTGATTTTTGAGCAATGTGGCATGTTTGAGTATGTTTGAAGTGTTGTAGTTGGGGTATTTGATGTTTTGAGGCCCCTAGGATCTTGTATGCATGTTGTAAGTGAGGTATATGCATGATTTGTGAGTTTGGAGGCGAAAATGCACAAGGGAGCCAAGTTTCTGCCCTTTGGCAGAAACCAGGTTCGGCAGCCGAAGGCACTTTCGGCCGCCGAACATGGCTGGGGAGGCAGGCCTTTCGGCTGCCGAAGTTGCCCCCGAAAAGAGACTTTCGTCTCTGTCTGGGACTTTCGGCCGCCGAAGGTGCCGCCGAACCTACCTGAGTTTCGTCTCTGTCCAGGACTTTCGGCCGCCGAAGGTGCCGCCGAAAGTGCCCTGTTCAGCCATTTCATGCATATTTTCATGTGATGTTTTCAGGACGTTTAGGGGGATTTTTGGGGAATGTATTAGAGTTATGTTTATGTATGTTTGGTCCCTCATTGGAGTCCACCTGTGTAGGTTCGGACCCGAGGAACCAAGGACCCCAGCAGTGAGCCAGCTGCTACAGAGTTTGTCAGAGTCTGCCAGAGGTGAGTGGAACTAAGCTTAACCTTTTAAATTAAGAAATGAAATGCTTTTATCATGCTTCATGCATCATGATCATATTATAGGTTGTTTGCATTAGAATTCACGACTATGCCGCATTGTATTGTTGTGATAGATGATAGTGGATGGACATTAGGATGATTCATTAGCCTTCTATATACGAAGTCCTGTGGTGCCCATAATAGGGCCGGGCAATACGAAGACCTGTGGTGCCCATAATAGGGCCGGGCAATAACTCCGAGTACGAAGTCCTGTGGTGCCCATAATAGGGCCGGGCAATACGAAGTCCTGTGGTGCCCATAATAGGGCCGGGCATGGAGTTGAGGGATTTTTGAATCAGTCCATCCGTGGTGTGATTTATTGTGCAGTGACGCATTTCATGATAGCATGTTTTAAATATTCTTTTTACAGTTCTACTCACTGGGCATCTAGCTCACCCCTCTCCCCTAACCCCAGGTTTGCAGGTACGGGATAGATAGAGAAGGCAAGACGAGAAAAGTCTTATGTATGTAATAGTTAGTGTGTGGACATGACAACTGTATTATGAGGAAATGTAAAAATATTCAGGATGTTATGTAATGAGGTTATTGAGGATAGAGTTGTGCTTGACCATAATGTATTGTTAATCCCTTTTGTATATACATGATCTTATGTTATGATGTTTATGTAAACTAACTCAACACAGGTTGTTTTGCCTTTAAGGCTTGATGAGATCCCACAGAGGGACTATGTTATGTATATGATCAGAGTATGCACAGGTTGAGTTAGAAGATGACAGTATGTATGAAGAAAAGTTTTAATTTTTATGCATGTTGTTGATCATGTATGGGATTATACAGGTTTACAGGTTATATGTCAGGCTTGCTACGGGTCCCGGCGGCCTTAAGTCGACCCGGATCCTAGCGCCGGTAGCGGTCCGGATTTTCGGGGCGTTACAGCTTGTATGCCAAGTTCTCCAAGTGTGAATTCTGGTTGAGGAGCATCTCATTCTTGAGGCATGTTGTGTTAGAAAATGGAATAGAAGTGGACCCCAAGAAGGTAGAAGCTGTAGCTAACTGGCCCAGACCCACTACAGTAACAGAGATCAAGAGCTTTTTGGGTTTGGCAGGTTACTACAGGAGGTTCGTTCAGGACTTCTCAAAAATTACCGCTCCTATGACCAGATTGACCAAGAAGAATCAGAAGTTTCTGTGGTCTGAGCAGTGCGAGGAAAGCTTTGAAGAGCTGAAGAGAAGGTTGACGTCAGCACCGGTGTTAGCTCTGCCTACCAGCAATGAAGACTTCACAGTGTTTTGTGATGCATCCCGCGTGGGACTAGGTTATGTGTTGATGCAAAATGAAAGGGTAATTGCTTATGCTTCTAGACAGCTGAAGAAGCATGAGTTGAATTACCCTACACATGACCTAGAGATGGCAGCTGTGATCTTTGCACTCAAGATGTGGAGGCATTACCTTTATGGGGTTAAATGTGAGATCTTCACAGATCATAAGAGCCTGCAGTACATCTTGAGTCAGAGGGAGTTGAATCTGAGGCAGAGGGAGTTGAATCTGAGGCAGAGGGAGTTGAATCTGAGGCAGAGGAGATGGGTGGAACTGCTTAGTGATTATGATTGCAAAATTCAGTACCATCCGAGTAAGGCAAATGTTGTGGCAGATGCCCTAAGCCGGAAATCACTTGGCAGTCTATCCCATGTTATAGCAGAGAGGAGACCGGCGGTGAGGGAGTTCTACAAGCTCATCAATGAAGGGTTGCAGTTGGAGTTGTCTGGTACAGGTGCTTTGATAGCCCAGATGAGAGTGACACCCGTGTTTCTGGAGCAGGTGGCTCAGAAACAGCATGAGGACCTAGAGTTAGTGAAGATTGCCAGGACTGTGTAGTCAGGCAAGAATGAAGAGTTCAGATTTGATAGTAAGGGGATCCTCCGCTATGGGAACAGGTTATGTGTACCAGATGACATAAGTTTGAAAGGCGACATTATGAGGGAAGCTCATAATGCTAGATACAGTGTTCACCCTGGAGCCACCAAGATGTATCAAGATCTGAAGAGAGTTTATTGGTGGCCAGCTATGAAGAGAGAAGTGGCACAGTTTGTGTCCGCCTGCAAAGTATGTCAAAGGGTGAAGCTGGAACATCAGAAGCCGGCTGGAATGCTTAACCCATTGCCGATTCCAGAGTGGAAATGGGAGAATATAGCTATGGATTTCGTGGTGGGGTTACCGGCAACGTCCAACAGATTGGACTCCATATGGGTGATTGTGGACAGACTGACCAAATCTGCTCACTTCATCCCTGTTAGGAGTGGCTATTCTGTGGACAAATTGGCGTAGGTATTTGTTGATGAATTGGTCAGGCTGCATGGGGCTCCTGTTTCAATAGTGTCTGATAGAGGACCCCAGTTCACCTCCAGGTTTTGGCGGAGTCTGCAGAGTGCTATGGGTACCAGGTTGGATTTTAGCACTGCTTTCCATCCTCAGACTGATGGACAGTCGGAGAGGACCATCTAGACAATTGAAGATATGCTCAGAATGTGTGTGCTAGATTTTGGCGGTTCTTAGAGGCAGCATCTACCTTTGGTGGAGTTTGCCTACAATAACAGCTATCATGCTAGCATAGGGATGGCTCCATATGAAGCTTTGTATGGAAGGAAGTGCAGGTCACCTGTCTGCTGGGAGGAAGTTGGAGAAAGGGCCTTGGCAGGGCCTGAGTTAGTAGAGATCACCAGCAGAGTAGTACCAATTATCAGAGAAAGGATCAAGACTGCTGTGAGCAGGCAAAAGACTTATGCAGATATTCGCAAAAGACAGGTAGAGTTTCAGGAGGGAGATTTGGTGTTGCTCAAGGTATCTCCTATGAAAGGGGTGGTTCGTTTTGGGAAGAAGGGTAAGCTAGCTCCACGGTACATCAGACCCTTTGAAATCTTGCAAAAGATTGGGAATGTATCGTACAAGTTGGACTTACCTGCTTCAATGGAAAGAATCCATCCGGTTTTCCATGTTTCCATGTTACGAAAGTTCGTGTCAGATCCGGGCAAGGTTCTTAGTGAGCCTGATGTGGAAATCGTAGAAGATCTCACCTATGTTGAGTAGCCAGTGCGGATCCTAGACACGCAGATCAGAAAGTTGAGGAACAAGGAAATCCTGATTGTGAAAGTCATTTGGAATCACCACAACATAGAAGAATGTACCTGGGAGACACGGGAGTCTATGCTCCAGCAAAACCCTCACCTCTTTTAAGGTTAGTATCTATGTGTTTATGTGTGTTATGCCATGTTTTGCTTATTTAGTGAACATTCGGGGACGAATGTTCTTAAGTGGGGGAGAATGTAATACCCGGCTAGACTCCGGCATTGGAATTCCTACCGTCCGGCGGAATCTCGGATATCGGAAACCTCTAGAAGGGTAAAATATATTTTTCTAAAATGTTTTCAAGTGTTTTAAGGTTTTAAGTAAGAAAGAAATTGAGTTTTTGAAAGAAAAGCACCATGGAGGAAAATCTAGGTTCGGCCACCGAACCTCATGTTCAGCCGCCGAACTTGGTGGAGTTTTGGAGTCACCTTTGGCTTCCGAAGGTGGTCTGGCCAGCCACCTATAAAAGGCCCCATGTCCGAAAATGGGCGAGTTTTTTCCTCCATTTTCGGGCAAAGGTGAGTTTATACCCTTCCATGGTTGATTTTGAGGTTTTCCTTCAAATCCTACAAGTTTCTAACAATTTTTAACTTGGTTTTGAAGTTTTTGAGCAAAGATCAAAGTTGGGAAGCTTGGAGAACTCCGGAACCCGTTTTCCCCCAAATCTCCAAGTTGGGTCACGTCTTCTCTCGATCTTCAAGAGGTAAGCGTCGATCCTCGCCTCCTTCGATATTTTAAGCAAGTTTTATGAAGGTTTATGGGGTAGAAATGCATGCTTAGGTTAGTTGTAAATGTGTTATGGTTTTTATGGGTTAAGTATGAAATGCATGGTTATTGTGTTGTTATGTGATGTTTGTTTGGGGTATAGGATAGTTTGAGACCCCTATATGCTTATGAATATGTTTATGCATGTTTGGGAGTATTGTGCTTGAGATTGGAAGGTTTGGGAGGCAAAATGTGCATAAGGGTTGAGTTCGGCCACTTTTGGAAGAACTCAGGTTCGACAGCCGAAGGCACTTTCGGCCGCCGAACCTGCCTGTTGAGGCAAGCTTCTGGCTGCCGAACCCTGCCCTTGAAAGTTGAACTTTCGGCTCTGGAGGGGAGTTTCGGCCGCCGAAGGTGCCGCCGAAAGTGGCTGAGTTTCGTCTCTGGAGGGACTTTCGGCCGCCGAACCTGCCGCTGAAAGTGCCCTGTTCAGCCTTCCTTTGCATGATTTCTATGATTGTTTTATGATGTTTTAGGGGGGTTTTGGGGAGTAGTTTAGAGTTATGATAGTGTACGTTTGGTCCCTCATTTTGAGTCCACCTGTGTAGGTTTGGACCTGAGGAACCAAGGACCCCAGCAGTGAGCTAGCTGCTTCAGAGTCAGCTTGAAGTGAGTAGAATGAATCTTTATGTTGCAAGCAAATAAATTTTGAGCATGTTCATGCATCACGAATGCCATGATATATTTTAGGTTGTTGCATTAGAATTTCACGAATATGTTGCATTGCATAATTTGATGTTGATGTGGATGGATGTTGGATGACCCATTAGTCCTCGATATGATGAGACATGATATGATATGATATGGAAGTCCAGGTGTGGCCTGCACTACGCCCCTGGCACAATGTAAGAGAAAGACCGGGTGTGGCCTGAACTACGCCCCGGCACGATTGGATATGTATGATATGTTATGTGTAAGAGAAAGACCAAGTGTGGCCTGCACTACGCCCCTGGCATGATTGGATTATGTTGAAGGCTATTGGTGACAAGTCCATCCTTGATGTGATTTGTTTGTGATGTGATGCATTTCATGAAAGCATGGATTTTAATATAATGTTTCACTATTCTGCTCACTGGGCTCTAGTAGCTCACCCCATTCCCTTAACCCCAGGTCTGCAGGTACGGGATAGACCAGGAGGTCGACAAGAATAGAGGCATAATGTATGTAATAGTTAGTAGTGGACATGTATTGGAAAATGCTATAATGTTATGTAATGTAAAGAATTGTATTGAGGATAGAATTGTGCTTGGCCCTAGTGTTTGGTTAATCCCTTTTGGGTACATGATCTTTTTAATGAAATATTTTAATGATATTTTTTACGTTAAACCAAGCTTAATGTATGATATGTTACCCCATTGGAGCATTTGATGAGGGCTCCAGTGTGAGGTTTTATGTTTATGGTTATGTGCATGCGCATATTAAGTTTGGGGATGAAAGAAAAAGTTTAAAGTTTTTATGTATATGAATGATCATGTATGGGATTTAACAGGTATGCAGGATGTATGTTAGGCTTGCTACGGGTCCCGGCGACCTTGTAACGACCCAAAAATCGGACCGCTACCGGCGCTAGGATCCAGATCGGCTTAAGGCCGCCGGGACCCGTAGCAAGCCAAACATTCATCCTGTATACCTGTTTAATCCCATACATGATCAACAATTACATAAAAATTTAAAATTTTCTCATTTATTCATTCATTCACCAAGCTTAACCTGTGCATGCACAAACCATAACATAAAACCTCACACTGGAGTTCTCATCAAATACTCCAATGGGGTAACATAACATATATTGAGCTTGGTTTACAATAAACATCATTAAACATTTAAGATCATGTACTAAAAAGGGATTAACAACATACTATGGTCAAGCACAACTCTAAACTTCCATAAGCATCATTACATTACATTTCTATACTATACTTTTATATTACATCATATTCATGTCCACATCTAGCTATTACAATAACATAACTCTACTCCTGCTGACCTCCTGGTCTACCCTGTACCTGCAAACCTGGGGGTTAAGGGAGAGGGGTGAGCTATAAAGCCCAGTGAGCAGAATAGTAAAACATTAAATTTATATTTCATGCTTTTATGAAATGCAACACAGCACAAACAAGTCACATCAAGGATGGTTTTGTCACCAATAGTCCTCAACATACCCATTAGTGTCAGGGGCGTAGAATGGGCCTCGACCTGGTCTTTCTCTTAGCATAACATACATGACATAACATTCCTATAATGCCAGGGGCGTAGAATGGGCCTCGACCTGGTCTTTCTCTTAACATAGTGCCAGGGGCGTAGAATGGGTCTCGACCTGGACTTCCATACCATACCATATCATATCACATCATATCATACGAGGACTAAAGGATCATCCAACACCCATCCACATCATCATCATATTATGCAATGCAACATATTCGTGAATTCTAATGCAAACAAACTAGTATATCTCATGGCATACGTGATGCATGTATCATGCTCAACATTTATTTATTTGCTTTGAAACATGAAGAGTTATTCACTCACCTATGGCTGAAGCTCTAATGACTCTGAAGCAGCTATCTCACTGCTGAGGTTCTCGGTTCCTCGGGTCCGAACCTACACAGGTGGACTCAAATGAGGGACCAAACATCCATGAACATGACTCTAAAATATTCCCCAAAAACCCCCTAAAACATCTTAAAAACAATCACATAAATCATGCAAAAGAAGGCTGAACAGGGCACTTTCAGCGGCAGGTTCGGCGGCCGAAAGTCCCTCCAGAGCCGAAAGTCATGCACCTTCGGCGGCACTTTCGGCGGCCGAAGGTTCCCTCCAGAGACGAAACTCATGCATGTTCGGCGGCACCTTCGGCGGCCGAAACTCCCTTCCAGAGCCGAAAGTCCTCTTTCGGGGGTAGGGTTCGGCAGCCGATACATGCTACCACAGGCAGGTTCGGCGGTCGAAAGAGCCTTCGGCTGCCGAACCTGGGTCCTCCCAAAGTGGCAGAACCCAGCCTTTCACATGCATAAATGCCTCCCAACTCATTCAATCATGCATTTTCCTATTCTACAACATGCATACTCAAGCATATAAGCTCCTAAGGGCTTCAAACTATCTTAAACCCCAACTACAACACATCAAACATGCATAAACAACATACATTGTTCATAAACACACATTTAACCAAAAACTCATCATAAACCTACACATGCATTTCTACCCCAAGAAACTTCATAAAACTTGCTTAAAATATGAAATGAACTATGGATCTACTCTTACCTCTTGAAGAACGAGAGGAGAGACGATCCTAGCTCGGAGATGGGGAGAAATCAACTCTTTGGTCTCTAAGCTTCAAAACTTGCTCTTTTGTTCAAATATCTTCAAATCAACATAAAGCTTGTTAAAACGTGAAAGATCGGAGGAAAAACATCAAAGATCAACCATGGGAGAGCAAGAACTCACTGTGGCCGAAAATGGGGAGAAAACTCGCCCGTTTCGGCCATGGAGCTCTTATATAGGGACTGCCAGACCAGCTTTCGGCAGCCTAAAGTGCCTCCAAAAATCATGCAAGTTCGGCAGTCGAACATGAGGTTCGGCGGCCGAACCTTTGAAACTTTCGGAAGCCTAACTTGCCCCCCTAAACAATCCAATGTTCGGCAGCCGAACCTGGAAATGCCTCCTTGGTCTTTTTCATTCAAAACTCAATTTCCTTTCTTGCTTAGAACCATAAAATACATTAAAACATTTTATGAAAATATGGTTTTACCCTTCTAGAGATTTCCGACATCCGAGATTCCACCGAACGGTAGGAATACCGATACCGGAGTCTAGCCGGGTATTACAGACCTTAAGTCGATCTGGATCCTAGCTGTAATGACCCAGAAACCGATACCCCTCTATAACGGCCCGAACCGCTACCAACGCTAGGATCCAGATCTGCTTAAGGCCGCCGGGACCCGTAGCAAGCCAAACATACCTCCTATCACCTGGTCAAATCCCATACATAATCAAAACTTTAACATAAAAACTGAAACATCTGATGTAAATACCGAGCTTGACCTGTATGCAACATAACTGGAAACATAAAGAACCCCCTACTAGAGCCCTCATCAAAACTCTAGCTGGGTCAACATAACATACATCAAGCCGGAGTCACATCCAAAGAACTAGAACCTAACCTGTGCATGCATCAAATCACAAATATAAGACCTCCACTAGGGTCCTCATCAAACTCTAGCGTGGTAAACAACACATGCCACAAGATTAGTTCAAACACAACTCAACATCTGACAGCATACATCATGTACTAAACAGGGACTAACCAAGCCTTAGGGCCAAACACAGTTCTAATCCATAAACATAACTCTACTTTACGTTACATTACATTACATTATCTTACTATGCATTAAATCAATTATATTACATGTCCACACTAAAACACTAATCTAATACTATTACATAAGCACAACCTTAACTCTTGAGACTTCCCGGTCGACCTTCTACCTGCAACACTGGGGTTAGGGGAGAGGGGTGAGCTAAAAAGCCCAGTGAGTAGAAACAGAAAAAAAACAGTTCATTAATTACATGCTTTTATGAAATGCGTCACAGCACAAACATTTCACATAACGGATTGGACATGATCACCAAAACTCCCTCTAACTGTAACATAACATGGTGCCCGGCCCTTCGGTCTCCTCAGGACTTCATTATGCCCGGCCCTTCGGGCTCCTCAGGACTTCATTATGCCCGGCCCTTCGGGCTCCTCAGGACTTCATTAACATAACATCTCTAGGGCTATTGGGGTCGCCTTGGTCCATCCACATAAACAGTAAATAATGCAATGCGTCATATTCGTGTAACTAGTGCAATTAACCTATTGCATATAAACATGATGCATGAACGTGCTTTAGGCATTTGAATTTCATAAAGTAAAAGATTAAGTTTAGTTCTACTCACCTCTGGCAGACGCTGAACTGACTCTGCAACTGTTAACACTGATGGCCTCCTCGGTCCCTCGGGTCCGATCCTACACAGGTGGACTCGAATGAGGTGCCAAACACACTCTAAACAACTCATAAACAACTACCCAAAAACCCCCTAAATCAACCTCAAAACATGCATAGAAAACAACCAAGAAAAGGCTGGACAGGGCACTTTCGGCGGCACCTTCGGCGGCCGAACCCTCCCTCCAGAGACGAAACTCAGGCACTTTCGGTGGCACCTTCGGCTGCCGAAAGTCCCTCTCCAGAGACGAAAGTCAGGCACTTTCGGCGGCCGAACATCACCTTCGGTGGCCGAAAGTCTGCTCCAGCTCCGAAACACAACTTTCGGGGGCAAGGTTAGGCGGCCAAACCATGCATCCATAGGCAGGTTCGGCGGCCGAAACCACCTTCGGCGGCCGAACCTGAGTTCATCCAGAACTCAGCCTCTCATGCATTCAAGCCTCCCAAACCTTCCAAACATCCCAAAACAAGCACCCAACCTCTTAAAAACATGCATAAAGGAGCTTAAACAAGCTTAAACTCCAATAAAGAACATCATAAGGCATACATAAATAGCTTATGACCCACATAAGCCAAAACCATCAAAACTACTCAAAACCTCACTTGCTCTTTCTCAATCATGCATACACTCTCCCACATGCATAAACTAGCTTAAACCTTCAACATAACATCACATAAACATACATAAACAGGCATAAGCATACATTGGGCATAAAACCCATATAAACCCTAACATGTGTATCTACCCATACTCAACCATTAAAACCTCTTAAAATCTACTTAAAACCTCATTAAACACAAAGGGAAGCAAGGATCTACACTTACCTCTTGAAGCTCGAGGGTTGGTGCGATCCCTAACTTGAAGATATGGAGGATCCAAGCTCCAAAGATCTCCAAGCTTCAAAACTTCGATCTAAGCTTTAAAACTCTTCAAAACAACCATAAAATTTATAAAAACCTTGGAAGATGAAGGAAAAGACAAGAAATCAACTAAGGGAGGCATGAACACACCTGAGCTCGAGAATGGGGAGAAAACTCGCCCATTTTCGGGCTGAGGGCCTTTATAGGTGGCCTGGTCAAAGACCTTCGGCAGCCTAACGTGCCCCCTAAACTCATGCATGTTCGACGGCCGAACTTGAGGTTCGGCGGCCGAACCTTGGTTAGTTCAAACAAAGCTTTCGGAGGCCAAAAGCACTCCCAAAACCTTCCCATGTTCGGCGGCCGAACTTCACTTTCGGCGGCCGAACCTGGCAAACGCCTCCTTGGTCTTTTCTTTTCAAAACTCAATTCTTTTCATTTAAAACCATAAAATCAGTAAAAACATTTTTTTGAAAACACATCTTACCCCTCTAGAAGCCTCTGGCATCTACAGAATTTCCGGTTCCAACGGAGATTCCGCCGGAAAGTAGGGATTTCGATGCCGAAATCTAGCCGGGTATTACATTCTTCCCCCCTTTAAGAACATTCATCCCCGAATGTTCCACAAACAAACAGGCATTCGTAAAACATAGCATCAATCATGCATAAACAAGCAAGCAAACAAGCAAGCAAAGCCTAAAAACCTCTCTCCTAAAAGAGAGACACACGGGCACTGCTAGAGTAAGAACTCCCGGGTCTTCCAGGCACACCTTTTCCCAAAAGAAACACCTTAGCAATATCCAACCTTCTCCTGAACTCCACTGGCTTCCGCTGTGCTTCTCTGATCCTTACTCTTCTCTCTTCATCTTTACTAACTGATTTCTTCTCATTGCTAACCCAAAACTAACTCTAACTCTCACAGGTAGTACCCAGATTTCAGATCTATCTTGGAAAACAAACAGCTCTTACTAGCTGTCCCAATAGATCATCCATCCTGCATGGGAATACCTGCCCTTGGTAGTGACCTTGGCCAACTGCTTACAGTCGTAACAAAGTCTCAAGGATTCATCCTTCTTTTCCCACAACCATACTGGAGCAATCCAGGGTGAGGTACTAGGTCGGATAAAACCCTTGTCTACCAAATCTCGCCACTACTCTACCACTACCTCCCTCTACAACTGGCACTGAGGCTGGTTCCCCGACCCGACTACTAAACCCTCAAACAAGAGCTAGAACCCTCTGACAACCCCTCCTACTCACCCTACGAACCTGACAGGCTGACATCAAACCTCTAGGCATCCCTACTGTGTCCCCTCAGAAGACTACCTCTGACCTATCATGTCCTCTGAACTTGACTACCTTGTCTCTACAGACCAAGATAGCACCACGAGCAGAAAAACCCAGTCCAACCCTAAACTGACGTCCAGACAGTCAAGTCTAGGACCTCAAAGTCGGGTGGAAGGCATCTACCCTCAACTGTCATAGAACTGAACCGGCAGACTGACTCTGCCACAGATGGATCACACTCGGGTCCACTGACCCAAAGAGAACACTCAAGCCAAGAAGCTATTAACTCAACCTCTCGACGGCTCCTAGAGCAACTAAAGAAAGAGAAACTCCAGGGTTCAAAAAACATACACATCAGAACATTCAAAAGTGAGCGTACCTGGCACCACTGTGTTCGATGTGTTTGCCTCTTGCTGAGCTTGGGTAAAGATCCGAGCTGTAGCTAACGGACCTCCTCCACGGGAACCTGAGGAGTGAGGGACTGACCCTCTCCTTCTGCCTCGACCACTAACCTGAAACATGGCTGGAGCTGCTGGCTGAGCCGCTCTACCTAAAGTTGTCCACTGGGATTGAGCCATCCAGGATGCAGTGGGACACTCTCGTGCTATGTGCCCCTCCTGTCCGCACCTGAAACACGCTGTAGTCCCCGCCAGACAGACTCCCTTGTGCGGCCTACCGCACCTCAAGCATCTTGAACTGCCTGAGCCAGAGCTTAAGCCACCAAAACCCAGACTAGCCTTCAAATTCTTCCAGGACTTCTTCTTCGACCTTCTGAGGCCTCTGCCCCACTTCTTAGTCTTCGTGGAGGCTGTACTCAGAGTGGAGGGATCAATCCCTCCTGAACCTGAAATTCTGGAATCCTGAGTCTGAGCATCCTCTTGAGAATCCCCCATGCCTTCCTCTGGCACTCTGATTCCCAAACTGACATCTCTTCTCTGAACCTCCAACTCTACTTCCCTCACACTAGCTGACATCGGTCTTGGAGCCATTCCTTCTCTGCTTACATCAAAAGACCTTCAAGGGTCCCTTAATGTTCCCCATCTGCTGACTCCCCACGACTGCGCTCTTGGCAGAGCAGGGGGAAAGGTGTCCATACCTTCCCTCTCAGATGGAACTCCAGTCGATTCCACAGATCGACGAGCACCTCGCATTCTGGCTCTTCTGAAGAACAACACACAAGCATACAATCAAGCATTAGCATCATACGGTTCAGGTGGAAAAACATGAACCTGCAACACATACATAGCATATCATACATAACATTAATGCACATGCATAAAATCATGGCATTCCATAGCATCATACAAGATAGGACTCAACATCCTATCCTAGTGGACATGATTTCTGCCTATTGTGCTTGCCCTTCTATGACCTCTAAACCAACCTCTTTCCGATGTGGGATCTCTCTAATCCTTGAGCATCTTTGCTCAACACACCGTACTGATGAGGCCCTATGCTCTGATACCACTCTGTAACGACCCGAAAACCGATACCCCTCTGTAACGGCCCAAACCGCTACCTACGCTGGGATCCAGATCGGCTTAAGGCCGCCGGGACCCGTAGCAAGCCAAACATACCTCCTATCACCTGGTCAAATCCCATACATGATCAAAACTTTAACATAAAAACTGAAACATCTGATGTAAATACCGAGCTTGACCTGTATGCAACATAACTGGAAACATAAAGAACCCCCTACTAGAGCCCTCATCAAAACTCTAGCTAGGTCAACATAATATACATCAAGCCGGAGTCACATCCAAAGAACTAGAACCTAACCTGTGCATGCATCAAACCACAAACATAAGACCTCCACTAGGGTCCTCATCAAACTCTAGCGTGGTAAACAACACATGCCACAAGATTAGTTCAAACACAACTCAACATTTGACATGGCATACATCATGTACTAAACAGGGACTAACCAAGCCTTAGGGCCAAGCACAGTTCTAATCCATAAACATAACTCTACTTTACGTTACATTATATTACATTATCTTACTATGCATTAAATCAATTATATTACATGTCCACACTAAAACACTAATCTAATACTATTACATAAGCACAACCTTAACTCTTGAGACTTCCCGGTCGACCTTCTACCTGCAACACTGGGGTTAGGGGAGAGGGGTGAGCTAAAAAGCCCAGTGAGTAGAAACAGAAAAAAAAACAGTTCATTAATTACATGCTTTTATGAAATGCGTCACAACACAAACATTTCACATAACGGATTGGACATGACCACCAAAACTCCCTCTGACTATAACATAACATGGTGCCCGGCCCTTCGGGCTCCTCAGGACTTCATTATGCCCGGCCCTTCGGGCTCCTCAGGACTTCATTATGCCCGGCCCTTCGGGCTCCTCAGGACTTCATTAACATAACATATCTAGGGCTATTGGGGTCGCCTTGGTCCATCCACATAAACAGTAAATAATGCAATGCGTCATATTCGTGTAACTAGTGCAATTAACCTATTGCATATAAACATGATGCATGAACGTGCTTTAGGCATTTGAATTTCATAAAGTAAAAGATTAAGTTTAGTTCTACTCACCTCTGGCAGACGCTGAACTGACTCTGCAACTGCTAACACTGATGGCCTCCTCGGTCCCTCGGGTCCGATCCTACACAGGTGGACACACTCTAAACAACTCATAAATAACTACCCAAAAACCCCCTAAAACAACCTCAAAACATGCATAGAAAACAACCAAGAAAAGGCTGGACAGGGTACTTTCGGCGGCACCTTCGGCGGCCGAACCCTCCCTCCAGAGACGAAACTCGGGCACTTTCGGCAGCACCTTCAGCGGTCGAAAGTCCCTCTCCAGAGACGAAAGTCAGGCACTTTCGGCGGCCGAACATCACCTTCGGGGGCCGAAAGTCTGCTTCAGCTCCGAAACACAACTTTCGGGGGCAAGGTTAGGCGGCCAAACCATGCATCCATAGGCAGGTTCGCGGCCAAAACCACTGTAATACCCGGCCAGATTCAGACATCGGAATTTCTCCCGTCCGGTGGAATTCGAGGA
This sequence comes from Manihot esculenta, assembly GCF_001659605.2. Lineage (NCBI taxonomy): Eukaryota > Viridiplantae > Streptophyta > Magnoliopsida > Malpighiales > Euphorbiaceae > Manihot > Manihot esculenta. The sequence continues at coordinate 16,971,359 of NC_035169.2, read as the reverse complement.
TGTCAGAGGTTTCTAGAAGGGTAAGAGAAAGGTTTTCTAAAATATTTTCAAGTATTTAAAGGTTTAGAGTGAAAAAGAATTGAGTTTTGTGGAGAATTGGCCAAAGGAGTTTCTGTCATGTTCGGCCCCCGAAGGTTAAGTTCGGCCGCCGAAAGTGCCCAATGTTCGGCCCCCGAAGGTGATGTTCGGCCCCCGAAAGTTGCATGGTTTTGCATGCAGTTTCGGCAGCCGAAGCTGAGGTGGTCGGTTAGTTGTGCATGCTCCTCAGTCCGTGATTTGGCCAGGTGTTCACCTCCAGATCATGACCAGAGGTTAGGCCACGTCTCCCATGACTCATCTGCAAGCTTTTATCAGCTTAGGCAGAAGGTTGGTCGTGATTTGAGTGAGTTGCATGTTTTTGAGAGAAAAGAAGAGTTGTGAGGGTTTGAAGCTTTGGAGGAGGAGTTGCTGCGTTTGCTTGTTCCTCTTCTGATTTCAGGAGGTAAGGGACGTCTTTAAGTTTGTTTTAATGAGTTTTAACAGCTTTTTAACGAGGTTATGGAAGTGTATGCATGAGTTGCATGCTTAGGTTAGTTTTGATGTTTTAATGGTGAAAGCATGATTATATGTTGTGTTAGTTGTTTTGTTGGAGTTTAAGTTGTTTTAAGCTCCTTTATGCTTGTTAAAGTGTTTATGCATGTTTTAGAGGGGTTAAATGCATGTATTGAGGGTTGAGCAGGTGATGGAGGGACTGGCAGGCGTCCTTGTGCACGAAACTGAATTCTGGATGAACTCAGGTTCGGCCGCCGAAAGTCCAAGTTAGGCCGCCGAACATGCCTGACTTTCGTCTCTGGAGGAGACATTCGGCCGCCGAAGGTGCTGCCGAAGGTGCCCTGTCCAGCCTTCCTTTGCTTGTTTTGCATGCTTGTTTTGAGGTATTCTAGAGGGGTTTTGGGGAGATGTTTATCAGTGATATAGAGTATGTTTGGTACCTCATTTGAGTCCTTCATTGTAGGGTTGGACCCGAGGAAACGAGGTGTTTAGCAGTAATAGCTGCTTCAGAGTTAGAGTTGGTCCAGAGCTAGTTAGCCCAGAGTTAGCCAAGCAGAGGCTACAAGTGAGTGGAACTAAACTGAATATTTTATTTTGAGAAATGACACGATTCTAGCATGATCCATGCATCATAAACTGCCATGTTATGTATTAGGTTGTGTTGCATTAGAATTCACGAATATGATGCATTGCATATGTTGTTGTTCCTGTGGATGAATGTTGGATGATCCTTAGCCCTTGACAGAGAGCAGATACAGATTTATGGCATGAGATAGCCATACCAGGTCGCCCCTGGATAGTCCAGGTCGCTCCTGGTACTATGAGATAGACAGTTTGACCTGATTCGAATAGAGAAGTCCAGGTGAGGCCTAATCGCCCCTGGCACAGTTGGCCTTGTGATAAAGTCAGGAAAGAGAAGTCCAGGTGAGGCCTAATCGCCCCTGGCAAGTTGGACATGTTGTTATATGTATACAGTAAAGGGCTATTGGTGACAAGTTCATCCTTGAGATGATATGTTTGTGATGTGATACATTTCATGAAAGCATGTAATTAATGAACTGTTTATTGTTCCTTCTCACTGGGCTGTAGTAGCTCATCCCACTCCCTTAACCCCAGTTTTGCAGGTTCTGAGATAGCTATGGGAAGTCAAAGTCAGCAAGAGTACAGAGAACAGTGATGCATGAATGTATGTTTGTAATAGCATAGTGGACATAATGAAATTAAAAGATTAATTGTAATGTATTGATATGTACTGTCATATACTGGATAGACTAGTGCTTTCCCTAGTGTTATTGCTATAGTGTGATGTATGATCTATCCCTTTGTACATGAATCCTGTTTTACGTTTCTTGATGAGAAATGTGTGAGTAGGCTTAATGTATGGCTTTGATGAGATACCAGTGGATTGTGTTATAGATGAAAAGGGTTTCAATCCCTTGAACCACAGCAGATGGTAGTCCCTGGTATCGGCCCTGAGGGTCATTTCAGATTGACATATCTGAGTAGCAGTAGTTAAGCCTACAGAGTTTTACAGTATTGTTGAGTTGTTATTGTCTCATGTATGGGATTTATCAGGTACACGGAGAGTATAGTCGGCTTGCTACGGGTCCCGGCGGCCTTAAGTCGATCGGGATCCTAGTGCCAGTGATGGTTCGGGCCGTTACAGAGGAGTATCGGTTTCCGGGTCGTTACAGATTGGTATCAGAGCATAGGGCCTCAAGAGTACGGTGTGTTGGGATAGCCCACACCGGAAAGAGGTGTTGTCTTGTATAGGAGGGAAAGCACAAGAGGTACAATCATGTCCACTAGGATAGGATGTGGAGTCCTGTCTTGCATGATGATGTGAAATGCCATGATGAGTTGCATGTGCATTATTGATATGTTTGATATGTGTTAAGGATTCATGTGTTTTCACATGGATCATTTGATGATATTGTGTGTGATGTTGTGCTTTTCAGAGGCAGGATGAGAGGAACTCGTCGATCTGCTACATTGACAGGAGCTCCGTCGGAGGATGAGGACATGGATGCTCATCTCCCAGTTCTGCAAAAGGCAACATCAGATAGTTTAAGCAGAGAAGGTACATCAAGGGACCCTAGAAGGTCTAGTGATGAGAGTAGAAGGGGAGTTGTGCAGAGTGGTATGTCAGGGTTTAGGAGAGTCCTAGAGGAGGATGTGCAGAGCAGAGATGGTAGCTTTGGCAGGAGCAGGTTAGGAGGAGATATGGGTGAGTCTCAAGGAGGCACTCAGGCCTCGAGAGTTGTTCCACCTCAGTATCCACCCTACCAGTGGGGGGTAGAGTACCCGATGAGAGGTACATCAGAGTTTTCAAGTTATCACCCATATCCCACCTTTATGCCCTATCCTTCCTTTTATCCGCCATATCCACCGCCACATCCACAGTATACCATGTTTCCACCCTTCTTTGGTTATCCAAGTTTAGCAAACCCTACCTCAGAGAATGTTGCACCTCCTCCACCACCAATAGAACCAGTAGCCCCAGTTGTCCAAATACCTAAGCCTAGTTCACCTGGAGGAAGTAGGGTACAGATGACAGACTATTTGCGGTTAGATATTCCCAAGTTTGAGACTGGTGATGACCCTTTTGAGTATCTCAGAATGGTCAAGATGATAACTGATGAGTTGGGAGCCAGTGAGAGTAGAGCCATTCAGATGGCAGGGGTCACATTGAAATGTGAAAAAGCGAGGGAATGGTTCACCCAGTATGTGGACCCAAGGGTAGAAAGCTTATCTTGGAAGCAGTTTGCAACAGAGTTTGCTGAAGGGGCTTTTCTAGATGGCGCAAGGAAGAGGTTCCATGATATAGTAGATATGGCACAGAAGAGAGAAGCTAGTGCCAAACTTGCAGGGACAAGTGATGTGAATCTCTCCCCTCTGCACGAGGCTGGTATAGAAAGGAAGAAGGGGGGAAGAGGCCTCAGACGATCAAAGAAGAACAAGTTCTGGAAACAGCTCAAGTCTGGTCTGGGAATAGGTGAGGGATCGAGCTCTGGTTTGACAAACTCCAAATGTCCGAGGTGCGGTAGGCCGCACAAGGGAGTCTGTTTAGTAGGGACAACAGCATGTTTTAGGTGCGGACAGGAGGGGCACATAGCACGTGAGTGTTCCACCGCGACTTTGATAACACAGTCCCAGCAGACAGCCTCAGATAGAGTGACTCAACTAGGAGCTCTAGCTATGACTTTGGGCAGAGGCAGAGGGAGCGAGATCACTCCTTCTTCCACAAGTTCCCCAGATGAAGGTCCATCAGTACCAGCACGGATCTTCGCTTTGACACAGCAAGAGGCGTACACATCAGACATGGCGGTGACAGGTACTTTTCACTTCCATATATTTTGATGTGTCTGTTATTAGAGACTCTGATGTTTCGCTTTCCTTAGGGCTTTGAGAGTCACAGAGAGTAGGGGTTTGTTAGCTTCTGGGATTCAAATGTCCTCTTTGAGTCACTAGACCCAAATGTGATCCATCAGTGGCAGAGTCAATCTGTCAGTAGCGTTTAGTGTGAGTTTTGAGTAGGTGCCTTCCAGCTGACCTAGTGGTTCTAGAGTGACTGTTTGACGTCATTCTAGGGGTGGATGGGCTAGCTACTCATAGTCTTGCTTGAGATAGCAAAGACAGAGTCGTCAGGCTTAGAGATCAGGGTGGCTCACAAGTGGTATGTTGAGGGGACAGTGTAGAGATGCCTGAAATGTAATATCAGCCCTCTAAGCTCGTAAACTAGTTAAGAGAGGTTATCAGAGGTTTCTTGCTTGTGTGTGTCAGAAAGTATAGCGGTTGATCAGATTAGGAGAGGAACCAGTTTTAGTGCCCGCAGTTAAAAAAAAAAAAAGTTTTGGATTTCGACCCAGACAAGTCATCAGGTTTACTACCTGCTAAGAGAGTTCAATGAGAGATAGGAATAGTGTCTAGACCCCTCATTTCTAGTCTTTGCTGCAGGATGGCACCAGTAGTAGGATGGATTATAAGATGGCACCAATAGAATAAGTGAGAGAGATGCTATGGCCTTAGATTTTATCCAGGTATAGGGAGAGTGATCTCTCATCTCCGAGTGCAGCCCTCAAGGAAAAGAAATAAGGCAGAGAAGAGAGTAAAAGGGTAAGTGAAAGTGAGCAGATTAAGGAAAAGAGAAGAATAAGTAAACTAGAATAGAACAGAGAAAGAAAAGAGTAAGATTAAGAGTAAGTTCAGGAGGCGATTTCAGTTTAGTCTGGGATTAGGTGGTAATTGAGGCAGAGGAAAGGGTTAGCTTTTCCATTAGTAAATTTCCGAGGGAAGTTCCGTTAGCTTTAGCTCGGATCTTCACCCTGACTCAGTCGGAAGCTATCACATTGAACATAGTGACATCAAGTATGTTCACTTGTGGATGTTCGGATGTGTATACTGTTTGTTTTGAACCCGCATGTGTTTACTTCCTTGTGGCTTAGTGAGCTGTTACTAGAGTGGGTTTGATGACTTCTAGGCTTAGAGTGTTTTCTCTGGGTTAATGGACCTGGGTATGATCCATCTGAAGCAGAGTCAGTTAATCAGATCAGTTTAGAGTTGTAGTGAGTAGAAGCTATCCAGCTGACCTTATGGTTCTAGAGTTGACTATTTGATGTCATTCTAGGGCGGATTAGCTACTTACTCATTGTACTACCTGTGTCTATAGAGACAAGGTAGGAGAGTTCAGAGTTCAGAGGCTAGGATGGATCAAAGAGAGTCCTTAGAAGGGACAGAGTATAGGTGCCTAGAGGTTTGATGTCAGCCCAGCAGGCTCATAGGTACACAGGAAAGGGTATCAGAGGGTTCTAGCTCTTGTGAGCGAGTTTAGGAGTCAGATCAGGGAATTAGCCTCAATACCCGTAGTTAGTAAGTTCTAGATGGTTTCCCAGATGAGCTGTCAGGTTTACCATCTGTCAGGGAGTCAGAGTATGGAATAGAAGTGGTGTCTGGACGCGGAACCATTTCTTTCCTTCTACCCTATAGGATGGCACCTACAGAGAGAGAGAGAGAGCATGATCAGAGTATGATAGGAAAGCTTGGTAGAGAAAGGTTACATTCGACTTAGTACCTCACTCTGGAATGTTCCAGTGTCGGTGTGAGAAACGAAGGATGAAACTTTGAGATTTTGTAACGACTGTGAGCAGTTGAACAAAATCACTACCAAGGACAGGTGTTCCCACACAGGATTGATGCTCTGTGGAGACAACGAGGAGGAACTGTATATCCTCCACGATAGATCTTAGAGTTGGGAACTAGATATTAAGAGTTAGAAAGAGAGTTAAAGAAAACAAAAACCAGTATAGGAAAGAAGAAGAAAAACGGGCAAGGATCAGAATGCGCAGCAAAAGTAAAGAATAGTTCAAAAAAAAAAAATTAATTAAACAGAGAAGCATGCCCATTATCTACTAAATGGTGTAGATTCTAAGAGAACACGGCATAGAGGCCAAGTGCATAAGTTCAGTTTCAGGGCATGTCCGTATGATTATGAGGTGTCATAAGACGTTTTTGTTTTAAAGTCAGTAGAGCATTGACGCTATAGGCACGGCATCTAGTTTTTCCTTAGAGGTATGGCTCCTCTAACTGGGTTGAGTAAAGCGAAGTAATGGTTAGTGTAACCAGACTAGTGTGACTACAGATGAGAAGAGTCAAAAAAAAGAGAAAAGTCAGTAATCAAATGAAAGAACCAAGTTAGTTGGGTACTGAAAACAGTGAGACGCACTCAGTGTAAAGTATCGACACAGATTCAGCAGTTAAGCGTCAGCAGAGTCAGGAATTGTAAATAACCCAGGAGTTTGACTCCAGTACTATCTGTGTCTCTTCGCAGAGGAAAGTGTTAAACTTTCCTTAATTGCTTATTTGCCTATGTGTTTGTTGTGTGAACATTCGAGGACGAATGTTCTTAAAGGGGGGAAGAATGTAATACCCGGCCAGATTCAGACATCGGAATTTCTCCCGTCCGGTGGAATTTGAGGATGTCAGAGGTTTCTAGAAGGGTAAGAGAAAGGTTTTCTAAAATATTTTCAAGTATTTAAAGGTTTAGAGTGAAAAAGAATTGAGTTTTGTGGAGAATTGGCCAAAGGAGTTTCTGTCATGTTCGGCCCCCGAAGGTTAAGTTCGGCCGCCGAAAGTGCCCAATGTTCGGCCCCCGAAGGTGATGTTCGGCCCCCGAAAGTTGCATGGTTTTGCATGCAGTTTCGGCAGCCGAAGCTGAGGTGGTCGGTTAGTTGTGCATGCTCCTCAGTCCGTGATTTGGCCAGGTGTTCACCTCCAGATCATGACCAGAGGTTAGGCCACGTCTCCCATGACTCATCTGCAAGCTTTTATCAGCTTAGGCAGAAGGTTGGTCGTGATTTGAGTGAGTTGCATGTTTTTGAGAGAAAAGAAGAGTTGTGAGGGTTTGAAGCTTTGGAGGAGGAGTTGCTGCGTTTGCTTGTTCCTCTTCTGATTTCAGGAGGTAAGGGACGTCTTTAAGTTTGTTTTAATGAGTTTTAACAGCTTTTTAACGAGGTTATGGAAGTGTATGCATGAGTTGCATGCTTAGGTTAGTTTTGATGTTTTAATGGTGAAAGCATGATTATATGTTGTGTTAGTTGTTTTGTTGGAGTTTAAGTTGTTTTAAGCTCCTTTATGCTTGTTAAAGTGTTTATGCATGTTTTAGAGGGGTTAAATGCATGTATTGAGGGTTGAGCAGGTGATGGAGGGACTGGCAGGCGTCCTTGTGCACGAAACTGAATTCTGGATGAACTCAGGTTCGGCCGCCGAAAGTCCAAGTTAGGCCGCCGAACATGCCTGACTTTCGTCTCTGGAGGAGACATTCGGCCGCCGAAGGTGCTGCCGAAGGTGCCCTGTCCAGCCTTCCTTTGCTTGTTTTGCATGCTTGTTTTGAGGTATTCTAGAGGGGTTTTGGGGAGATGTTTATCAGTGATATAGAGTATGTTTGGTACCTCATTTGAGTCCTTCATTGTAGGGTTGGACCCGAGGAAACGAGGTGTTTAGCAGTAATAGCTGCTTCAGAGTTAGAGTTGGTCCAGAGCTAGTTAGCCCAGAGTTAGCCAAGCAGAGGCTACAGGTGAGTGGAACTAAACTGAATATTTTATTTTAAGAAATGACACGATTCTAGCATGATCCATGCATCATAAACTGCCATGTTATGTATTAGGTTGTGTTGCATTAGAATTCACGAATATGATGCATTGCATATGTTGTTGTTCCTGTGGATGAATGTTGGATGATCCTTAGCCCTTGACAGAGAGCAGATACAGATTTATGGCATGAGATAGCCATACCAGGTCGCCCCTGGATAGTCCAGGTCGCTCCTGGTACTATGAGATAGACAGTTTGACCTGATTCGAATAGAGAAGTCCAGGTGAGGCCTAATCGCCCCTGGCACAGTTGGCCTTGTGATAAAGTCAGGAAAGAGAAGTCCAGGTGAGGCCTAATCGCCCCTGGCAAGTTGGACATGTTGTTATATGTATACAGTAAAGGGCTATTGGTGACAAGTTCATCCTTGAGATGATATGTTTGTGATGTGATACATTTCATGAAAGCATGTAATTAATGAACTGTTTATTGTTCCTTCTCACTGGGCTGTAGTAGCTCATCCCACTCCCTTAACCCCAGTTTTGCAGGTTCTGAGATAGCTATGGGAAGTCAAAGTCAGCAAGAGTACAGAGAACAGTGATGCATGAATGTATGTTTGTAATAGCATAGTGGACATAATGAAATTAAAAGATTAATTGTAATGTATTGATATGTACTGTCATATACTGGATAGACTAGTGCTTTCCCTAGTGTTATTGCTATAGTGTGATGTATGATCTATCCCTTTGTACATGAATCCTGTTTTATGTTTCTTGATGAGAAATGTGTGAGTAGGCTTAATGTATGGCTTTGATGAGATACCAGTGGATTGTGTTATAGATGAAAAGGGTTTCAATCCCTTGAACCACAGCAGATGGTAGTCCCTGGTATCGGCCCTGAGGGTCATTTCAGATTGACATATCTGAGTAGCAGTAGTTAAGCCTACAGAGTTTTACAGGATTGTTGAGTTGTTATTGTCTCATGTATGGGATTTATCAGGTACACGGAGAGTATAGTCGGCTTGCTACGGGTCCCGGCGGCCTTAAGCCGATCTGGATCCTAGTGCCAGTGATGGTTCGGGCCGTTACAGAGGAGTATCGGTTTCCGGGTCGTTACAACCACCTTTGGCGGCCGAACCTGAGTTCATCCAGAACTCAGCCTCTCATGCATTCAAACCTCCCAAACCTTCCAAACACCCCAAAATAAGCACCCAACCTCTTAAAAACATGCATAAACCCTTAACCATGCACAAAGGAGCTTAAACAAGCTTAAAATCCAACAAAGAACATCATAAGGCATACATAAATAGCTTATGACCCACATAAGCCAAAACCATCAAAACTACTCAAAACCTCACTTGCTCTTTCTCAATCATGCATACACTCTCCCACATGCATAAACTAGCTTAAACCTTCAACATAACATCACATAAACATACATAAACAGGCATAAGCATACATTGGGCATAAAACCCACATAATCCCTAACATGTGTATCTACCCATACTCAACCATTAAAACCTCTTAAAATCTACTTAAAACCTCATTAAACACAAAGGGAAGCAAGGATCTACACTTACCTCTTGAAGCTCGAGGGTTGGTGCGATCCCTAACTTGAAGATATGGAGGATCCAAGCTCCAAAGATCTCCAAGCTTCAAAACTTCGATCTAAGCTTTAAAACTCTTCAAAACAACCATAAAACTTATAAAAACCTTGGAAGATGAAGGAAAAGACAAGTAATCAACCAAGGGAGGCATGAACACACCTGAGCTCAAGAATGAGGAGAAAACTCTCCCATTTTCGGGCTGAGGGCCTTTATAGGTGGCCTGGTCAAAGACCTTCGGCAGCCTAACGTGCCCCCTAAACTCATGCATGTTCGGCGGCCGAACTTGAGGTTCGGCAACCGAACCTTGGTTAGTTCAAACAAAGCTTTCGGAGGCCAAAAGCACTCCCGAAACCTTCCCATGTTCGGCGGTCAAACTTCACTTTCGGCGGCCGAACTTGGCAAACGCCTCCTTGGTCTTTTCTTTTCAAAACTCAATTCTTTTTATTTAAAACCATAAAATCAGTAAAAACATTTTTTTGAAAACACATCTTACCCCTCTAGAAGCCTCTGGCATCTACAGAATTCCTGGTTCCAACGGAGATTCCGTCGGAAGGTAGGGATTCCGATGCCGGAATCTAGCCGGGTATTACACTAGTGCCGGTAGCGGTCTGATTTCCGGGTCGTTACAATTCTTTTCATGCCTTTGGTGTGTATCGCTTTGAGTGAAAGTGAGGATTTGTTTTCATCAATTGCATAAAGAATCTTGGCTAACTTATCAACTATTCGTTGTGGCGTTTGTCGGATTCTCATCTAAATCCTTCGATCATTGGTGTTTCAGCTTCTCTAAGTGTGGGGTGCCATAGGAGGTAGGTTTATCAAATCTTTGGATTCCATATCTACTTGTGCGTGTGGGTTTGAGGCTTTCTAATATGGATCTCCTCCATGCTTAGTTAACTTATAAATAATTTATTGCGGCATTCTCGAAGCTAAAATCGCTTGATTATCTATATTTTTAATCACATTGGTTGGTTAGGAGTGTGGTAGAATAACCTTCGCTTGATTATCTATGTTTCTAATCACATTGGTTGGTTAGAGATGTAGTAGAGCAACATTTGCTCCATTATCTATGTTTCTAATCACATTCGTTGGTTAGGGGTGTAGTAGAGCAACATTTTGGAAGATATCTTTGCTTTGTTTTTTATCAAGTTATGTGAAGGAGTTTTTGATCACATGTTGGTCCTGGGTTCCACATCATTATAGATGCTCACACAACTCCTCACAGTATTTGGTAGGATTGGTGCCAATTGACCCTCGCAGGCCTTCCTTCCTACGTTTACCAATACTTTGCTTGCCAATTGCCTTCTGTGCGCCAACTACTAGCCAACTTTCAACTATGAAAGTTTACTTCCCTCACTGATGTGGAACCCTATGGATCAAGTCCAAGGACTCTATGATAAGATGAAAAAAATCTAAAGCTCAATAATAAAATCCCCTCTATGGCACCCAAAACAAAGGACAACAAGAACACCAATAATTGAGTATTAGAGAAACAAGAAAAATATCACAATTGAATTGATAAGTTTACCTTGATTCTTGATGCAGTTGGAAGAATGCAGTTGGAAGAATGCAATTTCACACTCTCACAATAACAAAGGCATGCAAATAGCATGAAAAATTCTAAATTTTTTATTAAAAGTTCTTCTCACTCAAAAGATGGCTAAAATTTATATAAGGAAAAATAAATTTAACCCTAACAGACTAAAGATAAACTAAATCCTAAAGTGTTAAACAAGGGGGATGACACACTAAAGCCTAAAAACTATGTCCAAACAACTAAATTAGCAATACTAAAGCAAATAAGACAGCATAAGCTTAATCTAAATAAATGAGTTTACAAATTACATCTTTAAAGCCCAAATAACATGTATAATACATTCCCCAACGCTACCCATGAGTTATGCACATGTTTTGCACATGTTTCTTAAGTTGCACATACATTGCACATGTTTTTTCAAATCTGTCCACTTGGTTTGATGGATTTGTATACATTGTAATTAGACCCAATGGACTTGAATCTTCACAAAAGCATTCCTTAATCTTCACTTTAGGCTTTTCTTTGTATAACTTTGGTTCATAGGCTTGATTATGCTCCTTAATCCTGTAATTGCAAGTGTTGCACCAAATATGCTCCTTATGAATTGAAGCACGCCCCACTTGTATTTGGATCATATGAATATAATTTTAAAATCCTTTTAGATCCATTTGAATTAGATAAGGTTGCTCCACACAATTTTATAAATTTGCCTATTAGATTTGTATCATTTCCTCATTCTTTAGAAAAGATTTGTCCTTGAATCTTGCTCATATTCATGTCAGGAATAAAAGCTTTAGAAATCAATGAATCTTCAAAGACCTCCTCTTATATAGGTGGAAATAGCATAAAACTCTCTTCATGGATGTTCTCATCAACAATCTACATATCAAGAATAAAAGAACTAGGCATAACAAAGTTAGGCATAGAAAGATCATATGGATATTATCCATTCTCCTCTACAACTTCCAAAACAGTCCCATTCACCTCCTCCACCTCATTTGATGTGGAACTCAGGATCAACATGTGATCAAGAACCCCGAATACATGCTTGATAATGAACAAGACTTAGATAATTTTAGAAGTTGCTCTATCACACCCCTAATAAACTAATGTGATTAGAAAAGAAGATTATGGAACGATAAATCAGTTACAAACGCTACAAGAAAACCTTGATAAATTTTTTAAACATGGAGGTACACAAAGAAGACTCATATTTGTATTAAAAAAAACTAAAATATTATTCATAATATCATCTCCATTTATTAATTCGTAGCTACCACCTTAAGAGTATTCTTTTAGCCTCCAAATCCTAATCCTAGTGTAGGAATGTGTAATTATAATATAGAAAGAGTATTTAGTCAAATAATTAAATCTAAATTACATTAAAGATCTTTTTCCTAAATTGTCTTGGAGAAATCTCATTCCTAAATGGGTTGGAGGAATTTGGCTTCTAATTTAGCTTCTAATTTAGGACAAATTAATTTAAAATAAATCCTATAAAATACTAAAATACCAAAATAAATAAATTGGTCTAAGTGCAATTTAGCCAAATTGTGTTATATGTCCACATATATTAAAGAGAATGTGGCTTGTTTTCTCATTATCTATACTTTCTAAATATAGTTTTCATCTCGTAAACATTAAATTAAGCGATGGTAAGTTAATTTGTCATAATTTGAAGTTTTACGGATTGATACTTTATTATTATGATAACTCCAATGCACTTCAAATTGTTGAAAATTATTGCCTCCCTCATGCATGCATCAACTCCTCCCTTCTCAAGAAGATTCTTCCTCAAATCAACAAACATAATAGTGAGAAAATGATCGATATACACATACTCATCTTCAAGCTTGTGATATTAAGCAACAATCTAAGAAGCAACTTGATTGTCATGACTTTTATCTATTGAAGGATCTTGTACTTCAACTATTTGGATTTGTTCAACAGATCCTCAAATATAGGTTTTGAATATTCATCATGTAATTTCAATTATGATTTCTTTTTCAAAATATTACTGCTCAAATATCGTTAAAATTTCTTCATTATCAACATGTCGTGGTGATAATTGAAATTGATTTGCTCATTGCTTTAGAAGTTTCTCTAAGACTTTCGCTTCTTCAAATTCTTTGATATGTGCTTTTGTAATATCATAATCTTCACTTGGATTTAAGGATCTCTAATTGATTGCTTAGATTTAATTTTTTGGTTCTTCTACACGCCATGTTTTTTTCTCACTCTTTTTTTTCTCTTTTTTTCACACAATTGAAATGAAACTTTTTTTCTTTCTTTTTTTTGAAAGAAACAAGATAAAAACTGAAACAATTGAATAATGAATTGAATAGCTAAAAAATATCATAAAAAAAAAATAAATAGAAATTTATCTAACACCGTGCTCTGATACCAATTGACGTAGAGCCTAAGATCAACATGTGATAAAAAATCTCATACACACACTTGACAATAAATAAGACTTAGATAATTTTCAGAGGTTACTCTACTATACCTTTAATCAAATAATATAATTAGAACAAAGATTATGGAGCGATAAATCAGTTAGAAACGTTAGAAGGAAACCTTAGTAAGTTTTCTAAACATGGAGGTATACAAAGAAGACTCATCTTTGTATTAAGAAAACCAAAATATTATTTATAATATTATTTCAATTTATTGATTCGTAGTTGCCACCTTAAGGATATTTTTGTAGTCTCCAAACCATAATTCTAGTGTAGAAAGATCTGATTACAATATAAGAAAGAGATCTAGTCAAATAGTCAAACTTAAATTATATTAAAGATTATTTTTCTAAATTATCTTGGAGAAATCTCCTTCTTAAATGGGCTGCATGAATTTGGCTTCTAATTTAGGCTAAATTAATTTTAAAAAAAAAATCTCATAAAATACTAAAATACAAACATAACAAATTTGGGCCAAGTTGAATTTGATCATACATGAATTATACGATCTGAAATTGTGTTGCGCGTCCACATGCATTGAAGAGATTATGGCTTGTTTTCTCATTATCATGCTTTTCAAATATAATTTTCATCTCGTAAATCTTGAATTAAGCGACGGTAATTTGATTTGTCATGATTTAGAGTTTTGCGGATTGAATACTTTATTACTATGACAGCTCCAATGTATTTCAATTTGTTAAAAATTATTGCCCTCCTCATGCATGCATCATCATCAATCATGTCCTTCCTATGTCCACTATCATTTACAACCTCTTCTTTAAGCTGATTGATGTAATTTTCAGCAACAATTTTACTAATTTCATGCATTACAATTTCTTCTTCAGTTTCAATCTCTATAGAAGTTGAAATTGAAATTTTAGCATCTTCTTTCTCCTTTTCTTTCTCCATCCTCATTTTTCTTATCTTTTCTATTTTCTTAACAATAAACCTTTTTATCTCCAATATTACTTCACGTAAATTCTCTTCATAACCATAAAACTCCTCAAATAACAATAGAACTTCTCTAAAGCTATATGTAATTTCCTTATCCATATCTTTTATGCAATGTTGAATATAATTTTTAAAGTTATTTATTGCAAAATCAAATATAAGATCGGAAATATTCTTCTTAATCTCCATCTCAAGTTCCTCTCTATCATCTTCATACTTATCCAAACTTATAGTGATACGGAACCCAAGATCAACTCGTAATAAAAAAACCCCATCATACAACTTGACAAAAAATGAAGCATTCATATCTTTCAGAACTTTGCTCTATCACACCCCTAACCAACCAATGTGATTAGTAACATAGATAATCAAGCAATTTCAGTTAGAGAATGCCACAAAAAATTATTGATAAATTAACTAAGTATGGAGAAAATCTATATTAGAATGTCACAAGGTTGAACCTTAATAAGTTGTTAAACAATGGAGGAGTTGAATACTTGGAAATCATCTTCATCATGTTTGGTCTCAATTGTGGTTTCTTCCTAAAAAATATTCTTCTCAAATTTACTTGAAATCTCTTCATTATCAACATGTTATGGTGGTAATTGAGATTACTTTGCCCATTGCAGTAGAAGCTCTCTATGTCCTTCGCTTCTTCTTGTAATTCCTTCGATGTGCTTTTATGAAATCATAATTTTCATTTAAGGATTTAAGGATCTTTGATTAATTCCTTGAATGGAATTTCTTCGGTCTTCTACACGCCACATTTTTTTCTCACTCTTCTTTTTTTCACTTTTTTTAAATTTTACACAACTGAAATGAAACTAAACTTTTTTCTTTTTCTTTTTTTATTTTTTTATAGAGAAACTATAAAATAAACTGAAATAAGAAAACAATGAGATAAACTAAAAAAAAAAAAAAACTTATGAAACAAACAAATATAGATAAATAGAAATTTATCTATCACCATATTCTAATACTAATTAATGCGGAACCCAGGACTAATATGTGATTAAGAACCCCGAACACACACTTGAAAATGAATTAGACTTAAATAATTTTCAGAGATTGCTCTACCATACCCCTAATCAACAAATGCGATTAGAAATAAAAATTATGGAGCGATAAACTAATTAGAAATGCTACAAAAATTCTTATAAGTTAACTAAGTATGGAGGAAATCCATATTAGAGCGCCACAATGTTAAACCTTGATAAGTTGCTAACCAATGAAGAAGAACCAAAGTTCTAAGAATAAATTATCATTATGGAAAAAAATATCAAATCTTTACTTATTAACTTATTCTACCATACATACAAAATAAAGGCTATTTATAACCAAATATCTCCTAATTCTAGTTGGAATAGAAAAACAAAATAAATCCTAATTGAAATAGGAAAATAAGATATATCCTAGTTAAAATAGGAGAACATAAGATAGTCCTATTTGAATAAGGGAAACTATATCTAATTCTACTAATTTGACTCCTAATCTATATAAAATTATAAAAGACACCAAAACACATTAAAATATCTCATATATGAGCATTCAAAATTGAATTAATTATGACTGAAATTGGACTCACGAATTTTAAGAAAATAAGCCTATTTTTTTTGTCTTCCAAACATGATATTCAATATGAATAATTTGAATTATCCTCGAGTCATGATAATTTCTTGCTTTTCTAGTTGAATACTCAAAGAATACTACAATACTCTTGTACTTTAAGTTATTGAAAAGCAACGCATCACATGGTTAAGAACAAAAAAAAGAAATCACAAAAAAAAAGAGTTTGTAGTAAAGAACTCCCTCACGTATTTGCACTTTTTTACCGCTCTTTGCAATTCCTCCAATTGAATTTCAGAACTTAGTCCAATCAACCAATTCAAAAGAAATACTTAGAAACAATGATTAAAACTCTAACAAAGAAAAGTAAGCTCAAATACACTAGAAAAAAGACATAAGACAAAATGGAAGGTAGTACAAAGACAAGACTATGTACTACTTGATCATATCAACTTAGAGTGTAATCACAATCAAATAACACTCTAATAGTATAAAGGAAACAAAGATGGCAAAATAAAAAAAAGAATCAGCGAATAAGAATTGAGAAATAGACGATCTAGGCTAAAATATAAGAATTTGAATTACTACAAAGCAAATCAAATATGGAACCTAAAATATTTTTACCCAACAAAGCAAAAAAGCAATAATGCCTAAATTAATTGCACTAAATCATAATTCTTATGTATAATTAATTTTGGGGCCAAATTAATTAGTTTTTGCTAAAGAAATTTGTTTAAATATCTAAACATGCACAAGTATGTGAGTGATCAAATATGACATTAAATTGATTAAAATAAGAAAGAATCAATCCAAACAGCCTCTAAAACAACAGGAATCCAAAAATTAACGCAAATGGAGCAATTTTTTTTTCCTTTTTAGGCACAAAAAACCTTAAGTCCTACTTCAGCAAGGATAAAGAAAGCAAATCCAATAAGATACGTCAAAAATTCTTTTTCTTCTTCTTCCTTTTTTTTTTCTTTTCAATTTTATTTCTTCTTTTTTTTCGATTTTCTTTCTTCTTCTTCTTTTAATTTTCTTTTTTTTTACCAAGAATGAAACTCTAGCTTTTTTTTCTAAGTTGTTGCAGGATTTTCCGGATGTATTTCTTGAGGAGGTGTCATCTGGGTTGTTGCCCATTAGGAGAATAAAATATCAGATTGATTTTATTTCTGAAACTCATATTCCTAACCGTCCAGCTTATTGGAGTAATACTGAGGGGACAAAGGAATTGCAAAGGCAATGATGAGTTATTGGCCAAAGGACATATCAGGAAGAGCCTCAGTCCATGCATAGTACCTGTTTTGCTATTTCCAAAGAAAGATGGAACAATGCGTATGTCTATTGATTGTCGTGCGCTCAACAAAATCACTGTAAAGTATTGCTATCCTATTCTAGATTAGAAGATATGATTCAAGAATTGTGTGGTGCTATTTTCTTTACCAAAATTGATTTGAAAAGTGATTATCATCAAATTAGGATGAAGTTAGGTGATGATTGGAAAACTGCCTTTAAGACTAAATATGGTTTATATGAATGGTTAGTGATGTCTTTTAGTTTAACTAATACATTTAACATATTTATGAGATTAATGAACCATATTTTGCGTGATTATATAGGTAAGTTTATAATTGTATATTTTGATGATATATTGATTTATAGTCGAAACTTGGATGATCATATTAAGCATGTTGAACTTATGATACAAAAGTTATGTGAATATGAATTCTATGCTAATATTAAGAAATGCACATTTTGTACTGATAGTATCATATTCTTAGAATTCGTTATTAGTTTACGTGGGATTGAAGTAGATATTTAAAATATTAAGGCTATTCAAAAATGGTCTACACTTAAGAATGCTAGTGAGGTGAGATCCTTTTATGTATTAGCAAGCTTCTATAGGAGGTTTGTTAAAGACTTCAGCACTATTACTACATCTCTAAATGAGATCATTCAAAAGGCTTGATACAGAATCTATGATTAACTCCTGATAAAAAATTCCGTCATACAACTTAACAAAGAACGATATAAAAATATCTTTCAGAAAGTTGCTCTACCATACACCTAATCAACCAATGTGATTAGAAACTAAGATAATCAAGTGATTTCAGCTAGAGAAGGCCACAAGAAATTATTGATAAGTTAATTAAGTATGGAGTGAGAAAATCCATATTAGAATTGTCACAAGGTTAAACCTTGATAAGTTACTATATATGGAGCCACAAAGAATTAACTATCTTTATAATAGAGAATATAAATTCTTATTGTGGAGAGGAATATCAAATTTTTACTTATTAATTTTTTCCCCCTGCATATAAAATAAATGCTATTTATAGCAAAATATCTCCTAATTTTAGTTGAAAAAAGAAAACAAAACAACCTAATTGAAATAGAAAAATAATACAAATTCTAGTTGAAATAGGAAAACATAAGATAATCTAATTTAAACAAAGAAAACTATATCTAATTCTACTAATTTGACTCCTAATCCATATAGAATTACAAAAGACATCAAAATACACTAAAAGATCTCATACATGAGTTTCTAAACTTGAATTTATAATAGCTGAACCTAGATCCATGAATTTTAAGTAAATAAGCCAATTTATTTTTCTTATCTTTCAAATATGATACTCAACATGAATAATTTGGCTTTCCCTTAATTTCTCAAGATTTTTTGCTTTTTTAATTGAATACTAAACAAATATCATAACGTTCTTATATTTCAAACGGTTAAAAACTATTGTCCTCTTATGCACGCATTAAAGTTGTTGAATTTAAATGGTTCACATCAATGTATATTACTACATCAAATATATCATCATACATAATATAAATATAATAGTATATATGTTGTGAATAATATATATGATATAATTCTATTATATATCATATATTATAATATTATCAATTATAGTTAATAATATATTATATAATTAATTAATGTATTTTACTAATATATTAATATCATATAATATATATTAAATATTTATAGTATACTGGTAATAATTTATTAATAGTTTACATATTATACTAATATTAGTACATAATAATTTATACATATGTATAATATAAATTTAATGGTATAATTAAAATATAATTATAATATAATAATGTTTACACAATATATATAATATAATAGTTATATAAGATAAATTAGTATAATATTATTATAAATATTATAATCTATATATTATCATATATTAATATGATTATAATTTTACTCAAATGTATTAATTTAATTTATTATTATAATTACATACTAATATTTAATATATATTATTATACGATATTAACTTATCATCAATAAGAATGATAATTAATATTATAATATGTATGATATTACTTATATATAATAACTAATAATAAATTACAGTATATGGTAATAGTATACACTAGTAACTAGTTAATATATTATTATAACAATAACTTTTCAAACTAATAGTATATAATATATTATAATATTACATTACTAATTGTTAATATTATATACTATTAGTTACTAATATATCATGCTATATTATTTCATAGATAATATTATATAATTGCTATTATGATATATTTATCATATTATTAATATAATATTGTTATCGATGTATATGTCATTTATGAGAATGTCTAGGTAATTAAATAATATCACCATCATTTTATCATTGGCAATATAATTATTAATAATTAATTTATAATAATATTTACAATACAATAATTAATTATGCATACTATTAATAGTAATTAAATATAGATTATACTAATAGATACAATATATAAAACAGGTATATTAGATTTTAAATCAGCGAGAGCAATTAAAACAAAAGAAAAGGTAGTACCTTTATATTCTGAAAATCAATCTATGAGTCTATTAAGTAAAAAGACCATATTAAAATATATTAATCAAGGATATAGATTTATGCATATAGGATTAGTACAAATTGCCATAAAACCATTAACAGTAGAAGGATTAAATACCAGTATGCATGTAGCACTAAGAGATTGCAGACATCTTAATTACAAAGACTCTTTACTAGGATTATTTGAAACTAGTTTAACAAATGGACCAATATATTCAAACTGTTTCCCTAATTTTACAATCTCATTAACTGACCCTCATATAATGAAAATATTAACATTAGATATATTAACACATAATTACAATATGTTAAAAGGATCTCACATATATGAAGTATTTTATAGATTAAATTATAAAATAATGAACACAGGATTATGTCCTAATGCCATTGATCATAATAGACAAACAGGAGAAACAATTTTTTGGGAAATTGATCAAACCAAAGCTAATATAAATATACCAAAGGCGATACAATGGAAAGATGTCACTCTGCCAGAAACATGGAAATATCCAGTTAAAACCATGCCAAGTTTACCTGCTAAGGAAAATACAGAAATAGATTATATTATTCAAAACAATGATGGAACAGTAGAATTAAAATTTAAAAGATCTAATTCGTTTAGACAAACCACTCCAAGTATATATCAACCATCTAGACATTCCTTAGAATCTTCCCGTAGAAGACATACCATAGATATACAGACAGATACAAGTATATCTGAGGACTCCACTATTCCACATTACCAAGGACCTTTTGTAGGAGAAACCTCTGGAACGAAACCAATAGAAGAAACATTTGACCAACATACTAAACCTCAACATACAACCCAAGGTATAAAAATACAAGAAGGCGTATTTAGACAAGGACAATTTAGTCAACCTTATGAAGATAGTAATTTTACCATTAACACATTAACTCAAACCTTTGAAATTGATAAAAACCAAATTCAAGCTGACTATATGTATACCATTTTTTACATACTTAAAATATTTTCATGAAAAGAAGTTAAATATATTAGAAAAGAAAATACATAAATGGCACAAAGTAAATAATGCCGGAGAACCCAGTGATATAGCCCATGAAACTGAAAGACCACCACTGGATAGAGTATTCTTCAAAAAAAAACCAAATTTCTCATGGAATGCAACCAATTGTAAATACAAATAATATACAGAATAATGACATAAGAGAAATTAATTTACAAAACAATTGGACCAATGTATCATTACATATTATAGGCCAACAATTAGATAGAATAGAAGAAAAAATAAATAGAAATCATGAAGAGATAATAAATATAGAACATATAGAAACACCTCAGGCACCATCTCCCATAACGCCCAAACCAAACACAATTTATTTATCTCAACGTTATAGTAATCCAAAACCATATGATATAAACCCAGCTAAAAAACAAATTAATAAACCTTTCACAAAAATGATACCACCTTCACAAAATCCAATTGATACAGTAACAATAAGTCCAAAGACAGAATTAAGTGATATGTCAAAGTTATTACAAAAAATAATAAATGAACAAAATACTTCTCCAACTAGTACTTCAGGAGGAATAAAAATAGAAACAAGTAAGAATAAAGATAAAGGAAAAATAACCATTCTCACTGAATATAATGAAACTTCTTCTTCTTCAGATGATGAAACCATATACAATCCCTTAGAAGTATCAGACTCTGACCAAGACATTAATGTTCCTATAAATACTATTGAACGACAAAATAACAGACCAGATGATTTAAAAATATTAGATAGAAAACAAAAACAATATAATGCAAAAAATATTTATGAATGGAACATAGATGATTTATCAGAAACAGAAATAATACAAATAACCAAAGAAATGGTCATCGTAGGAAATATTTACAAACAAAGAGTTGGCATTACAGAAAGAGATGCCGCTGAAAATATCATATTAGGATTTACTGGAGAACTAAGAACTTGGTGGGACAAATTATTGAGTAATGAGATAAAAACTAATATATTAACAGCAAGAAGAATTGATAGTACTACAGGAGAACCAGTCATTGATCCATCCACAGGACAACCACAATCTTTTACCTTAGCCTATTTAGTATACAATATTATATCTCATTTTATTGGAGACCTAGATTTATATACGGAACGAAACAGTGAAATATTACAAAATCTCAAGTGTAGGAAGTTAGAAAACTTTAGATGGTATAAAGACAATTTTCTAAAACGAGTATATGCATTAGCTGACCCAAACGCATACCATTGGAAAGAAAAATTCTTGACAGGATTACCTAGATTATTTTCAACCAAAGTGAAAGAAACAATTGAACAAAAATATGGACACATTTCTTATAATGACTTAACCTATGGTGATCTAATAACATGATTCCTTGGTCTATACAATTCATATCTGCACCTGAATCTAACATAGCTATGGTTTCTATTTTAAAATCTTTAATTGTCAAATTTATTCGGACATACCATTTTTGATATTTTATTCTAGTAATATCATTAAATTTTAAGGCTTGTTCTTCTTCTGTGTCTGTATCTTCTACATTTTCTATTTTAGTTTTGTCTTTTCCTGAACTCTGTCCTGTATTCTTATTTTGATTTAAATTTTCATTTTGAATTTGTTCTAATTTGTCACATCTGTATTTTAATTGTCTGACTTCTAATTTTAAATGTTTTATTTCTGTTTGTAAATCCATGGAAGAAATTGTTGTTACTGGTCTTTTGTTTTTAAACATTTGTTCAATGTCTTCAAACTTAGTTGGTGGTTCAGTACCTTGTCTTATTTCTTCATTAATTAATTTTGTTAATTTTTTAAAAATTTTTTGTTTAATATTAGAATCTTGTACTTGTTCTATTTGTTCTAATACTTGTTGATATTCTGTTAAAACGTTTACTTTATTATTACACTTACAAATTTCTCCTTGACAATTATGGTTACTATCTGAACTACTTATTGTATCTGATGAATTGTCACTGCTATATTCATCATCTAATTCTGAAGAAGATAACTTAATTTGGTCAATTTTTTCTAACAATTGTTCTATATTATCTATTTTTAATTCTAAGCCTAATTCATGTATTTTTCTTCTTGCAGGACACTCTTTTGCATAATGTCCTTTTTGATTACACAAATAACAAGTTATGTTAGTTTTATCATTGGATCTTTTAAAATTGTTTTTCTTATAATTATTTTTTTTAAAGGGTCGCCTTTTAAAAGGTTTTTTAGGAATCTGCTTATCATATTGTTTATTATATTTATTATATGGCTTCCTAGGGTACTCATATCGTCTATAAATTTTATTTTTAAAAGGTTTATATCTTTTATGTTTCTGTTTCTTTATGGTTCCGAATCCAAATTGTTCACACCAATTTCCTAATTCTTTTCGAGATTGTCTATTTTTCATTTTTTATTTTTGTTGTAGTTTCATATCTCTACATAGTCTAATGCCTGTTAAATTTACACATGTTATTAGATCACCATAGGTTAAGTCATCATAAGAAATGTGTCCATATTTTTGTTCAATTGTTTCTTTCACTTTGGTTGAAAATAATCTAGGTAATCCTGTCAAGAATTTTTCTTTCCAATGGTATGCGTTTGGGTCAGCTAATGCATATACTCGTTTTAGAAAATTGTCTTTATACCATCTAAAGTTTTCTAACTTCCTACACTTGAGATTTTGTAATATTTCACTGTTTCGTTCCGTATATAAATCTAGGTCTCCAATAAAATGAGATATAATATTGTATACTAAATAGGCTAAGGTAAAAGATTGTGGTTGTCCTGTGGATGGATCAATGATTGGTTCTCCTGTAGTTGTAACAGCCCGGAAACCGAACTGCCACCGGCACTAGGATCCAGATCGACTTAAGGTCGCCGGGACCCGTAGTAAGCCTGCTATCCTGTCTGTATACCTGTGAAATCCCATACATGATCATACATTTTCTGTAAAAACATAAAACTTTTCTTTATTCCAAGGCTTAACCTGTGCATGCACTCTCTCTGTGCTCTACTAATCCCTACTAGAGCTCCTCATGGCTCTAGGCGGATCACACTCATAATGTTAAGCCTGGTTTTGCTCATAAACATACAACAATATATGTAAACATAAACTGATCATGTGAAAAGAACAAGGGATTATAACTCTTATAGTCAAGCACCATTCTATACACTATACATAAACCTTATCTCTTTACATGTACATGTCCACACTAGCTATTACAATACTCTGTACTCTTCCTGTACCCTGCTGAGTTCTCTCTGACCTCTGAACCTGCACAACTGAAGTTAGGGGAGAGGGATGAGCTACGATAGCCCAGTGAGTAGAATAAGCAAATATAGGTGATAAAACATGCTCTCATGGAATGCAACACATAATCACATAACCTCGGCCGGACGGATCAAAACTCCCTCTAGCTCATCTGGGGTACCTAAGTACCATGTGCCTGGTCCCCGTAGG
The DNA here is from genome assembly GCF_001659605.2 of Manihot esculenta. Taxonomy (NCBI): domain Eukaryota; kingdom Viridiplantae; phylum Streptophyta; class Magnoliopsida; order Malpighiales; family Euphorbiaceae; genus Manihot; species Manihot esculenta. Next base: position 16,947,324 of record NC_035169.2, on the reverse strand, counting down.
GCTGTTCCAGGTCTTTGTATATATGCCTGGTCCCCGTAGGGCTGTTCCAGGTCTTTCCTCTGAGGGCTAATGAATCCTCACGAAGTCCGTGCCGTCTCACATAAGCAATGTACAAGGAGCAGTGCCAAGTACAAGGATAAATGCAATGCATCATCTTTGTGTACACTAATGCACTCACCCTAGAGCATATTCATGATGCATGAAGCATGATAAAATATTCAGTTGTCAGATTAAAACATTAAGTTAAGTTCCACTCACCTGGTTATCTCTGAACTGACTCTGCAGGTTCTGACACTGGACTCACTGCTGACCTCCCTGATTCCTCTGGTCCGTACCTACACAGGTGGACTCAAATGAGGGACTAAACTCACTCAAGAACATCTCTACGAAACTCCCCAAAACCCCTCTAAAAAATCCTAAAACCATCACATAAAACATGCAAAGGAAAGCTGGACAGGGCACTTTCGGCGGCAGGTTCGGCGGCCGAAACCCCACTCCAGAGACGAAACTCATGCATGTTCGGCGGCACCTTCGGCGGCCGAAGGTCTCGTCCAGAGACGAAACTCACACACTTTCGGCGGCCGAACTCCCTCTTTCGGCGGCCGAAAGTCCCTTTCTAAACCGAAAGCCTAGCTTTCGGGGGCAACCTTTGGCAGCCGAAACTGCCTCCACAAAGGGTTCGGCGGCCGAATCTTTCTTCGGCGGCCGAACCTGGTTTTGCCCGAAGGACAGAACCCTGCTCTGTTTCATGCAAACTTTGCCCAAAACCTACCAACATGCATATCAACTACTCCCAACTAGCATATACACATATATATGCACAAAGGGGTCTAAAACTACCCTAAAACCCCAAACAAACATAGCACATAACACTTAAACATGCTGAAACACCACAAATCACCAAAAACCTCACCTAAACCTAAACATGCAAACTACCCATACAAACTTCATAAAACCTTTCAAAATCATCAAAGAAGCTCAGGATCTTCACTTACCTCTTTAAGAACTTGAGGATGAAGGATCCTAACGTGGAGATATGAAGAAAAGCTCTTCCAAAGCTCCAAGCTTCAAAACTTGCTTCTTTTGCTCAAAACCTTCATAAGTCACCAAAACTCTTAAAACTCTTGAAAGATTTGATGAAAATCATGGAAAACATGAAAGTCAACGTAGGAGAGGCTGAAACTCACCTCTGGCTGCAAGTGGAGGAGAAATAACCTCCTTCCACCGACCCTTGGCCCTTTTATAGGTGGCTGGCCAGACCACCTTCGGCAGCCGAACGTGAAGCCGCAACCATGCAATGTTCGGCGGCCGAAAGTGACCTTCGGCGGCCGAACCTTTGCATTTCTCCCTTGTTGCCTTTTTGTCAAAACTCAAGTCTTTTAACACTTCAAAACATGAAAACAAGTGAAAATACCTTGGAAAACATATGTATTACCCTTCTCGAGGGTTCCGACACCCGAGATTCCACCGGACTACAGGAATGCCGATGCCGGACTCGAGCCGGGTATTACATTCTCCCCCCCTTAAGAACATTCGTCCCCGAATGTCCCTAACACAACATAAACACATAGAAAAGGGGAAAACTAACCTTAAAACAGATATGGGTATTGCTGGAGCATGGACTCCCGAGTCTCCCACGTGCACTCTTCTAGGTTGTGGTGGTTCCACAAAACTTTCACCATTGGTATCTCCTTGTTTCTCAGCTTTCTGATCTGGGTGTCAAGGATCCGCACTGGCTGCTCTATATAGGTGAGATCACTTAAGATTTCCACCTCAGGTTCACTCAGAACCTTCTCTGGATCTGACACAAACTTTCTCAACATAGAAACATGGAATACCGGGTGAATTCGTTCCATAGAAGCCGGTAAATCTAGCTTATACGATATAGGCCCGATCGTCTGCAAGATCTCAAAGGGACCAATGTACCGTGGGGCCAGTTTACCCTTCTTCCCAAACCGAACCACTCCCTTCATCGGAGACACCTTAAGCAATACCATGTCCCCCTCCTGGAACTCTATCTGCTTCCTACGGATGTCTGCATAACTTTTCTGTCTGCTTACAGCTGTTCTGATCCTCTCTCTGATGATAGGCACTAACTTGCTGGTTATTTCAACTAACTCTGGCCCTGCAAGAGTTTTCTCTCCTACCTCTTCCCAGCAAACCGGTGTTCGGCACTTCCGTCCATACAAAGCTTCATAAGGGGCCATCCCTATGCTAGCATGATGGCTGTTGTTGTAGGCAAACTCCACCAGAGGTAGATGCTGCCTCCAAGAACCGCCAAAGTCTAACACACACATTCTCAGCATATCTTCAATGGTCTGGATGGTTCTCTCAGACTGACCGTCTGTCTGTGGATGGAAAGCAGTGCTGAAATCCAACCTTGTGCCCATTTCATTTTGCAGACTCCGCCAAAACCTGGAGGTGAACTGAGGTCCTCGATCTGATACTATCGACACTGGAACTCCATGCAACCTTATTATCTCGTCTACATACACCTGCGCCAATTTGTCCACAGAGTAGTTACTTCTGACTGGAATGAAGTGAGCAGATTTAGTGAGTCTATCCACAATCACCCAGATGGAGTCTAGTCTGTTCGACGTCGCCGGTAAGCCCACTACAAAATCCATAGCTATGTTCTCCCATTTCCATTCTGGAATCGGCAGTGGGTTAAGCATTCCAGCCGGCTTCTGGTGCTCTAACTTCACCCTTTGACATGTCTCGCAGGCTGACACGAACTGTGCCACTTCTCTCTTCATTGCTGGCCACCAATACACCCTTCTCAGATCTTGATACATCTTGGTGGCTCCCGGGTGAATGCTATACCTAGCATTATGAGCTTCCCTCATAATGTCTGCCTTCAAACTGCTATCATCTGGTACACATAACCTCTTACCATGTCGAAGAATCCCCTCACTATCAAATCTGAACTCTGCACTGTTGCCCGACTGAACAGTCCTGGCAATCTTCACTAACTCGGGGTCTTCGTGCTGTTTCAGAGCCACTTGCTCTAGAAACACTGGTGTCACTCTCATCTGTGCGAGCAAAGCACCGGTACCAGATAACTGCAACTGTAACCCTTCTTCCACGAGCTTGTAGAAATCCTTCACCACCGGTCTTCTCTCTACTGCAATGTGGGATAAGCTGCCAAGTGACTTTCGGCTTAAGGCATCAGCTACAACATTAGCCTTGCCCGGATGATACTGGATCTTACAATCGTAATCACTGAGCAATTCGACCCACCGTCTCTGCCTCAAGTTTAACTCTCTCTGACTTAAGATGTGCTGCAGGCTCTTATGATCCGTATAGATCTCACATTTTACCCCATAGAGGTAATGCCTCCACATCTTAAGTGCAAAGATAACAGCTGCCATCTCCAGATCGTGTGTCGGGTAATTCAGCTCGTGCTTCTTCAGCTGTCTAGAAGCATAAGCTATCACTTTGTCATTCTGCATCAACACACAACCTAATCCCACTCGGGATGCATCACAGAACACTGTGAAATCTTCATCACTAATCGGCAGAGCTAACACCGGTGCTGAAGTTAACCGTCTCTTCAACTCTGCAAAACTCTCCTCACATTCCTTTGACCACACAAACTTCTGATTCTTTCTGGTCAGTCTGGTCATAGGAGCAGCTATCTTCGAAAAGTCCTGAACGAACCTCCGATAGTAGCCTGCCAAACCCAGAAAACTCTTGATCTCTGTCACTGTAGTGGGTGTAGGCCAGTTGGCTACTGCCTCTACCTTTTTGGGATCTACTGCTATACCGTCCTCTGATACAACATGTCCCAAAAAGGAAATGCTCCTTAACCAGAACTCACACTTGGAGAACTTGGCATACAAGCCATGCTCTCTCAAGGTTTGCAGCACTATCCGCAGATGATGGGCATGCTCCTCTGCATTCCTGGAGTACACCAAGATATCATCAATAAAGACGATCACAAAACGATCCAAGTACTCCCTGAAAACTCTATTCATGAGATCCATGAATGCTGCAGGGGCATTAGTCAACCCGAACGGCATCACAAGGAACTCATAATGCCCATATCTGGTTCTGAAAGCAGTCTTAGATACATCTCCTTCCCTGATCTTCAACTGGTGGTATCCGGATCTCAGATCTATTTTAGAAAAACAACCTGCTCCTGCCAGCTGGTCGAATAGATCATCGATCCTGGGTAAAGGATACTTGTTTTTGATAGTGACTTTGTTCAACTGTCTGTAGTCGACACAAAGTCTCAGAGGTCCATCCTTCTTTCTGACAAATAATACCGGAGCACCCCAGGGTGAGGTACTCGGGCGGATGAAACCCTTAGCTACCAAATCCTGCAACTGCTCTTTCAACTCTCGCAACTCTGCTGGTGCCATCCTGTAGGGAGGAATAGAGATCGGTCTGGCATTGGGCATCAACTCAATCTCGAACTCTATTTCCCTATCCGGTGGCAATCCTGGAAGCTCTTCAGGAAACAAATCTGGGAAGTCTCTAACAACTGGTACTGAGGATGGTTCCCTAATCTGACTGTCTAGCTCTCTCACATAAGCTAGGAACCCCTGACACCCCTTCCTTAACATTCTACGAGCCTGGAGGGCTGATATCAAACCCCTAGGTGTCCCTCTCCTGTCTCCTTTGAAGACACACTCTGACCCATCCTGGTCTCTGACACTGACTACCTTGTCTCTACAGTTCAGGGTAGCATCATACGTAGATAACCAGTCCATCCCTAGAATGACATCAAAATCTGTCAACTCTAGAACCACCAGGTCAGCTGGAAGGTATCTACCCTCTATGCACACTGGACTGAACCGACAGACTGACTCTGCCAAAGATGGATCACATTTGGGTCCACTGACCCATAGAGGACACGCTAACTCAGACACCATCAGACCCAACCTCTCTGCAGCTCTAGAAGAAATGAAAGAGTGAGAAGCACCGGGGTCCATTAAAGCATACACCTCTGAACACCCAATGATAAGATTACCTGACACCACCGTGTTCGACGTGTCTGCCTCCTGCTGAGTCAGGGTGAAAATCCGTGCTGGGGCTGACGGACCTGCACCTCGGGAACCCATCCCTGATGAAGAGGCTGCCCCTCTTCCTCTTCCTCTGCCACTGCTTGGTGGTATGGCTGAAGCTACTGGCTGTACTACACTGCCCGTACTCATCTGCTGGGATGGTGCAACCAAAGTCGCCTGAGGACATTCCCGTGCATAATGTCCCTCCTGCCCACATCTATAGCAGGCTGTGGATCCCAACTGACAAGCTCCTCTATGCTGTTTGCCACACCTCTTGCATACTGGAAAATCTGCGCCAGAACTGGAGCCACTACTCATTCCCAGACCTGACTTAAGCCTGTTCCAGAACTTGCCTCTCTTTCCTCTGAATTTCTCCCATCTCTTCTTACTTGCACTTGCTGTACCCTGTGAGGAGGAACCTGGTTTAACACCAGAAGACTGTGCCTTAACTACACCTTGACTTATGGCACTGGCCTCCATCTTTCTAGCAGCATCCACAATAGAGTGGAAACTTTCCTTCTCCGCATGAAGAATCAAAGAGAAATACCTGGGATGAAGCCTTGTGGCATATCTCTTTGCCTTCTTCTAATCTGTATCATATGCCTGACCGACATATGGCAACAATTCCAGGAACTTATCTGTATAGTCATCAACGCTCATCTCTTCCGTCTGTCGCAACTGCTCAAACTCCACAACCTTTAGTTCCCTGGAACTGTCAGGAAAAGCCCATCCAGCAAATTCGTTGGCGAACTCTTCCCATGTCATACTCGCAAGTCTCGGGTCCACATAATTCTTGAACCATTCTCTAGCTTTCTTACACTTTAACGTGAACCCTGCCATCTCAATGGCTCTACCATCATCTGCTCCCAACTCACTTGTTATCATTCTGACTGCACTGAGATACTCAAAGGGATCATCTCCTGTGTTGAATTTCGGAGCATCCAACTTTAAGTACTCGGTCATCTTCACCTTACTTCCCCCTGAAGACCTGGGTTGCTGTGCTTCCACAACAGGGGCTACTGGTTCAGGAGGTGGTGGTGGAGGAACTGGTTCCCTCACTTCAGGCTGTACTGGACTTGGTTGAACAGGTGGGGGTGGATACATGTGATATGGTGGATAAAAGGAAGGATAGGGCATATAGGGCATGTAGGGTGGATATGGGGCAAAACTGGAGTAATCCGACGTGCCTCCCATCGGATACTCTGGGCCCTGTGGAAAGGGTGGATAGCCAAACCCCGAGGCCTGCATGCCTCCCTGGGACTCCCCCATACCTTCTTCTGACCTTCCTACACCCATGCTTGCATCTCTACTCTGATCCTCTTCCCTCACACCTCTTTCTTCTACTGACCTTCCCCCTCTGCTTACTCCTCTCCTGCTCTCGTCAGAAGACCTTCTAGGGTCTCGTGACGTTCCCTCCCTACTTGACCTGTGAGATCTTGCCCTTGGCAAGGCAGGTGGACGAGCAGCTGTACCCTCACTTACCGGTGGGACTCCAGTCAATCTCGCGGATCGACGAGTTCCTCGCATCTTCACTCTCTGGAAAACAACAAATCACATAACATATCAGCAACACATCAAACACATGCACATGCATAACTCAGGGCATTGCACATCAGCATAACATCCTATCCTCGTGGACATGTTTTTCCTATGGTGCTTGACCTGCTAAACCTCTCTATGAGCCCAACTCTCTCTCTATAGGTCCGACCATGTGAACCTAGGGCTCTGATACCAATCTGTAACAGCCCGAAAACCGAACTGCCACCGGCACTAGGATCCAGATCGACTTAAGGTCGCCGGGACCCGTAGTAAGCCTGCTATCCTGTCTGTATACCTGTGAAATCCCATACATGATCATACATTTTCTGTAAAAACATAAAACTTTTCTTTATTCCAAGGCTTAACCTGTGCATGCACTCTCTCTGTGCTCTACTAATCCCTACTAGAGCTCCTCATGGCTCTAGGCGGATCACACTCATAATGTTAAGCCTGGTTTTGCTCATAAACATACAACAATATATGTAAACATAAACTGATCATGTGAAAAGAACAAGGGATTATAACTCTTATAGTCAAGCACCATTCTATACACTATACATAAACCTTATCTCTTTACATGTACATGTCCACACTAGCTATTACAATACTCTGTACTCTTCCTGTACCCTGCTGAGTTCTCTCTGACCTCTGAACCTGCACAACTGAAGTTAGGGGAGAGGGATGAGCTACGATAGCCCAGTGAGTAGAATAAGCAAATATAGGTGATAAAACATGCTCTCATGGAATGCAACACATAATCACATAACCTCGGCCGGACGGATCAAAACTCCCTCTAGCTCATCTGGGGTACCTAAGTACCATGTGCCTGGTCCCCGTAGGGCTGTTCCAGGTCTTTGTATATGTGTCTGGTCCCCGTAGGGCTGTTCCAGGTCTTTCCTCTGAGGGCTAATGAATCCTCACAAAGTCCGTGCCGTCTCACATAAGCAATGTACAAGGAGCAGTGCCAAGTACAAGGATAAATGCAATGCATCATCTTTGTGTACACTAATGCACTCACCCTAGAGCATATTCATGATGCATGAAGCATGATAAAATATTCAGTTGTCAGATTAAAACATTAAGTTAAGTTCCACTCACCTGGTTATCTCTGAACTGACTCTGCAGGTTCTGACACTGGACTCACTGCTGACCTCCCTGATTCCTCTGGTCCGTACCTACACAGGTGGACTCAAATGAGGGACTAAACTCACTCAAGAACATCTCTACGAAACTCCCCAAAACCCCTCTAAAAAATCCTAAAACCATCACATAAAACATGCAAAGGAAAGCTGGACAGGGCACTTTCGGCGGTAGGTTCGGCGGCCAAAACCCCACTCCAGAGACGAAACTCATGCATGTTCGGCGGCACCTTCGGCGGCCGAAGGTCTCGTCCAGAGACGAAACTCACACACTTTCGGCGGCCGAACTCCCTCTTTCGGCGGCCGAAAGTCCCTTTCTAAACCGAAAGCCTAGCTTTCGGGGGCAACCTTTGGCAGCCGAAACTGCCTCCACAAAGGGTTCGGCGGCCGAATCTTTCTTCGGCGGCCGAACCTGGTTTTGCCCGAAGGACAGAACCCTGCTCTGTTTCATGCAAACTTTGCCCAAAACCTACCAACATGCATATCAACTACTCCCAACTAGCATATACACATATATATGCACAAAGGGGTCTAAAACTACCCTAAAACCCCAAACAAACATAGCACATAACACTTAAACATGCTGAAACACCACAAATCACCAAAAACCTCACCTAAACCTAAACATGCAAACTACCCATACAAACTTCATAAAACCTTTCAAAATCATCAAAGAAGCTCAGGATCTTCACTTACCTCTTTAAGAACTTGAGGATGAAGGATCCTAACGTGGAGATATGAAGAAAAGCTCTTCCAAAGCTCCAAGCTTCAAAACTTGCTTCTTTTGCTCAAAACCTTCATAAGTCACCAAAACTCTTAAAACTCTTGAAAGATTTGATGAAAATCATGGAAAACATGAAAGTCAACGTAGGAGAGGCTGAAACTCACCTCTGGCTGCAAGTGGAGGAGAAATAACCTCCTTCCACCGACCCTTGGCCCTTTTATAGGTGGCTGGCCAGACCACCTTCGGCAGCCGAACGTGAAGCCGCAACCATGCAATGTTCGGCGGCCGAAAGTGACCTTCGGCGGCCGAACCTTTGCATTTCTCCCTTGTTGCCTTTTTGTCAAAACTCAAGTCTTTTAACACTTCAAAACATGAAAACAAGTGAAAATACCTTGGAAAACATATGTATTACCCTTCTCGAGGGTTCCGACACCCGAGATTCCACCGGACTACAGGAATGCCGATGCCGGACTCGAGCCGGGTATTACAGTAGTACTATCAATTCTTCTTGCTGTTAATATATTAGTTTTTATCTCATTACTCAATAATTTGTCCCACCAAGTTCTTAGTTCTCCAGTAAATCCTAATATGATATTTTCAGCGGCATCTCTTTCTGTAATGCCAACTCTTTGTTTGTAAATATTTCCTACGATGACCATTTCTTTGGTTATTTGTATTATTTCTGTTTCTGATAAATCATCTATGTTCCATTCATAAATATTTTTTGCATTATATTGTTTTTGTTTTCTATCTAATATTTTTAAATCATCTGGTCTGTTATTTTGTCGTTCAATAGTATTTATAGGAACATTAATGTCTTGGTCAGAGTCTGATACTTCTAAGGGATTGTATATGGTTTCATCATCTGAAGAAGAAGAAGTTTCATTATATTCAGTGAGAATGGTTATTTTTCCTTTATCTTTATTCTTACTTGGTTCTATTTTTATTCCTCCTGAAGTACTAGTTGGAGAAGTATTTTGTTCATTTATTATTTTTTGTAATAACTTTGACATATCACTTAATTCTGTCTTTGGACTTATTGTTACTGTATCAATTGGATTTTGTGAAGGTGGTATCATTTTTGTGAAAGGTTTATTAATTTGTTTTTTAGCTGGGTCTATATCATATGGTTTTGGATTACTATAACGTTGAGATAAATAAATTGTGTTTGGTTTGGGCGTTATGGGAGATGGTGCCTGAGGTGTTTTTATATGTTCTATATTTATTATCTCTTCATGATTTCTATCTATTTTTTCTTCTATTCTATCCAATTGTTGGCCTATAATATGTAATGATACATTGGTCCAATTGTTTTGTAAATTAATTTCTCTTATGTCATTATTCTGTATATTATTTGTATTTACAATTGGTTGCATTCCATGAGAAATTTGGTTCTTTTTGAAGAATACTCTATCCAGTGGTGGTCTTTCAGTTTCATGGGCTATATCACTGGGTTCTCCGGCATTATTTACTTTGTGCCATTTATGTATTTTCTTTTCTAATATATTTAACTTCTTTTCATGAAAATATTTTAAGTATGTAAAAAATGGTATAGTTTTTTCTACTTGTTCACAAAAGGTAAAGAATTGTTTCTTAATTAAACTTTGTTCTTTTCTGGAATAGATTTGTAAAAATATGTCCCTTTTCCCCGGTTTTGATCTGACATATAGTCAGCTTGAATTTGGTTTTTATCAATTTCAAAGGTTTGAGTTAATGTGTTAATGGTAAAATTACTATCTTCATAAGGTTGACTAAATTGTCCTTGTCTAAATACGCCTTCTTGTATTTTTATACCTTGGGTTGTATGTTGAGGTTTAGTATGTTGGTCAAATGTTTCTTCTATTGGTTTCGTTCCAGAGGTTTCTCCTACAAAAGGTCCTTGGTAATGTGGAATAGTGGAGTCCTCAGATATACTTGTATCTGTCTGTATATCTATGGTATGTCTTCTACGGGAAGATTCTAAGGAATGTCTAGATGGTTGATATATACTTGGAGTGGTTTGTCTAAACGAATTAGATCTTTTAAATTTTAATTCTACTGTTCCATCATTGTTTTGAATAATATAATCTATTTCTGTATTTTCCTTAGCAGGTAAACTTGGCATGGTTTTAACTGGATATTTCCATGTTTCTGGCAGAGTGACATCTTTCCATTGTATCGCCTTTGGTATATTTATATTAGCTTTGGTTTGATCAATTTCCCAAAAAATTGTTTCTCCCGTTTGTCTATTATGATCAATGGCATTAGGACATAATCCTGTGTTCATTATTTTATAATTTAATCTATAAAATACTTCATATATGTGAGATCCTTTTAACATATTGTAATTATGTGTTAATATATCTAATGTTAATATTTTCATTATATGAGGGTCAGTTAATGAGATTGTAAAATTAGGGAAACAGTTTGAATATATTGGTCCATTTGTTAAACTAGTTTCAAATAATCCTAGTAAAGAGTCTTTGTAATTAAGATGTCTGTAATCTCTTAGTGCTACATGCATACTGGTATTTAATCCTTCTACTGTTAATGGTTTTATGGCAATTTGTACTAATCCTATATGCATAAATCTATATCCTTGATTAATATATTTTAATATGGTCTTTTTACTTAATAGACTCATAGATTGGTTTTCAGAATATAAAGGTACTACCTTTTCTTTTGTTTTAATTGCTCTCGCTGATTTAAAATCTAATATACCTGTTTTATATATTGTATCTATTGGTGTCTTTGGAGGTTTCCAATTTGTTAATTGTTGATTATTCCAAATACTTTCTCTGGATAATATTGTTTTGTTATTATCTGTATTAATATTTAAATCATTTATGAGCTCTTCATCTGGTTGTCTGGACCTAGAAGATCTATTTCTCCTAAATAAACTCATCTTAAAAGTCTAGGGTTTTAGCATACACTTCCTTCTCTACTCGTGCTGCAGGACTTACACCTTTTGCCTGACTTATGCCTTTCGTGACACAGTTCCAACCCTAAAAATTTAATTTGAATTTATTTAAGATAAATAAAGCCTTCACAGGCTCTGATACCATAAAACGATCCCAGGTATGATTTACTTCTTAATACAGCTTTTACTACAAATTGTACTGTTTATCCATTTACTTCTTAATACAGCTTTTACTACAAATTGTACTGTTTATCCAATTAATTTTTTTTTTCTTTAAAAATTATTGTTTCTTAATAATTGATCTAAGTAGGCTATAATGCAATTAAATAAATCTAATGTTCTTTGTGTTTCTCTACAGTCACAGAATTGATTATGATTGGTTATATGCCATTCATACAAATGTGTTCCTTGTCTTACTAAACAATGTCTAAAAATTTCTACTTCACCTTTATTTGTTAAGTCTATTAAACTTAATTGTTCTAATGCGCTTATTATAAATCTCATGATAATGGTCTAATTGATATATTCGTAAAAACAATATGCAATTAAATAATCTGTTCGTGTAGATATATAATATTTTAAAATATAACCATTTTCTAGTTCAATGATATCAAATAAAACAATAAACATGATCATATAAACTTTTACTGTTTGAATTATTTATACAATATTAAGAGTACAATATGGGTCATCAATATTCATAGTATAGAAACATTTACATTCATAACAATAGTATTCAATATAAAATTGGTCACAAATATGACAATAAAATATTCCTATTTTAATAATCATGGTTTCTGATGTGCCAGATCAGATTGAACTGCAAGCACAGAGCATACTTATGATTGGTCAGGGTTCCTGCAATGTTAACCTGGAGTCCCAGAGTTAACTCAGAGTGTGAAGCGAAGAGAGAAAGAAATAGTTGCCGTTAACACGGGCTTACTCAGTAACAGTTGGTATAAAACTTTTGTATTTAAAAATTGAATACAGAATACAAGATTACAAACTTACTTTGTTAATACAATTAAATATATACTGCTACGTTCCAGTTGTAGTAAACTTGGAACTCCTTACAGATTGAAAATACAACTATCTTAGAATACATGAGAGAATTTGAGAGAAAATTTCTGTGATGAAATTTTTGGTGTGTCCTGCAAATGGTCTGGACTTCTATATTTATAGCTGCGGATGTCAAGCACTTCTTCAATTTGGTTTAGCGGTCCGTGACCTTTGAGTGGATGGGGGGTCCCTATGTTTGTGTCGATGTCTGCCACTAGATCCTTGTGCGAGATGAGTCATTTGTCTTTTTGCAATCCGTGATCTTTGAGTGGATGGTGGGTCCCTTTGTCTGTGTCGGTGTCGGCCACTTGTCTGGGTGACGTCATTGCTTACGTCATTGTTTTTGTCTTTGTTTGATACTTATCTGCTGCTTGTCAGCGTGTAGGCTTATGGTGGGTCCTACATTTCTGCTTGTGTAAAGAAATCATCATTATCGTCTGCAAGATCAATTGGTGATGGTGATGCTGTTGAGCTTCTGGTTTCTTTGAGTTCTTCTAGTAATTTGTCATATTCTTTTTCTGAGGTACAAGCTGCCATTTGTGCTATTAACTGTTGTTTTCGAGCTAGGAAAATCTCATGTTTGGTTATGGTAGAAGGGCTTGGAGCCTTGCTGTAGTGTGGATGGTCAAGAAAGAATTGTTCTATGGCTTGTGGGCCACAGGCCTGCAGATTGGTTTTATTCCACCATTTCGTTTTATATCTGCAAATCAAAATTGGGATCTGGAAATTGTCAAGAGTTTGGTCTTTTATTTGATATTCTATCATGAGGATCCACGGGATATGGAAATAATGGCAATAAATAGCCCATTGGGGTGAATATATAATGGTATCAGGTAATTGGTTTTGCTCAAAAAATTGGGTTTTTGCTATCTTAACTTGGTCAGGAATTATTTTTTCATCTATTCCAAATTTATTCCACCATTGATGGAACCAATATGGTAATGGATATGTGAAAGTGTCTGCAAAAAAGAAAAAGAAAGAAACTGATAATTGGTCGTTTTGCTTCAGGAAAGTTCTTTCCCAAGCAATTTGGTAATCATAATAATTGTATTTGATAGGTTGTCTCATTTGTCCGTTTGTCATTACCATCTCTCTAGTTTTATGGGGCTCTTGTCCCCAATCTGTGAGAGTCCATATTTTTAATATTCGTACCTTACAATATCTCAATTTATTTGGGATTTGGGGATCAAAATTATTATAGATAATAAGAGAATTGGTATTAACTAGAATGGATTCATAAAATTGTTGGGATTTATGGAAATTATCTGGTATATAAAAATGAGTTTTAGGAAAGATAGTATCACAAAGTTGGTATTCATTAAGATTAGGATTCTGAGCCCAATACTCAGGTTCAATGGTGAGAATATAGTCTTCGATGGTTTTGTACTTGTAATATGTCTGGGATTGGTCTTGGGATATTGTTGGGCTTGGATTAGATGAAGAAGATCCTGTAACTGCTTGTTTGAAAGTAGAGGGAGTTATGAGGTCAGGAGGAGTCTTTAGTGGATTAAGTGGACTGAATTTGTTTAGTGAAACAAAATTGGGCCTTGGCGACCTGGGCCTTGGGTAGGTTGGTTGAACAATTAAAGCACTAGAAATTGGGCTCATTGGTCTATGCATAATGCTTGAAGTACTGGTGTATATTGGTCTAGCAATAGAAGTTTGTCCAGAAGTAAATAATTTTGCATTTGTCAGATTTGTTTTAGGAATATTTGTTTGAAATCTTAAAGAGATCTTTTCAGGCTCCTTTCCTTTGTCCGTCATTGTCCCTGCAAAAATTCTCGGGTTAAAAAATCAGCAATAGAATTGTCAGTGCTTTTAATGTGTTCTATTTCGAAATCAAATATAGATAAAAAGACTTGCCATCTGGCAAAAATGTGTTTAGCAGCTAGATTTTTGACATCCTTGGTTAATACATCTTTTGCTGCTTTACAATCTACTCTAATTGTAAATTTTTGGTTTAATAGATCACTTTGAAATTTTGTTACACATAAAACAATTGATAAAATTTCCTTTTTAATGGTAGAATATTTTTCTTGTGTGGGGTTCCAAAATCCTGAATAATATCTAATAATATAATCTTTATCATTTATTTTTTGTTTAAGGATACCTCCATATCCTTGATTAGATGCGTCTGTTTCTACTATTTTAGGAAAATTAGGGTTACAAATGTTTAAACATGGTAGCTTTTTGACATATCTTTTAATTTCTTGAATAATTTTCGTATGTTCTTCTGTCCATGGTTTAGGATTGATTTTTAACCTATTATATAATGGTTTGCAAAATATTCTTAAATACGGGTAAAAATCGGAGATATAATTTAATGATCCTAAAAATCTTTGTAATTGGTTTTTATCTTTAATTTCATCAGGAAATTTGTCAGCAAACTCTATACTTCTTTGGATTGGTACTATTGTATTTTTATATATTTCATGTCCTAAAAATCTAATTTTTGTCTGAAATATTTTCATTTTTGATTTACTTAACACTAGTCCATTTCTTTTTATTATTTTGTAAAATATTTGTAAATGTTTAATATGTTGATCAATGTTCTGGCTGAATACTAGAACATCATCTATATAGGTTATTATAAAATCATATGGTGTGAAAATGTCATTCATAATTTTTTGAAATTCACTTGGTGCATTTTTTAATCCAAATGGCATTATATTCCACTCATATTGTCCAAATGGTACTGTAAATGCAGTTTTATATTTGTCTTTTTCATCTATTTGTACTTGCCAGAAACCTAATTTCATATCAAATTTTGAAAAAATCTCTGCTTTGTATAGTCTGTTTAAAAGATCTTGTTTGTTTGGTATCGGATATCGTATCCATCGTAGAACTTTGTTTAAGGGTTTGTAATTAATAACTAATCTAGGTGCACCTCTTTCTATTTCAGCATTTTTATTTACATAAAAGGCTGCACATGACCATGGGGATTTGCTTGGTCTAATTAAATTTTTAGTTAATAGATCTTGAATTTCTTTTTTGCAAAATTCTAACATTTCTTGGTTCATCTGTATAGGTCTTGCTTTGGTAGGAATATCTTGTTCTTTAAAATCTGGTTCATATGGTAGAGTTACTATGTGTTGTTTTCTATTCCAAAATGTTGTAGGTAAATCTGAACATAAATCTTTTTCAAATTGTTCTTGACTTTCTTTTATATGTTGTTTAACCCTTGATGTTTCTAATTGTTCTTCTATCTTTATGGAATGTAAATCTTTTTTAAGAAAGTTTATTTGATTTTCTATTTTGCTGATATTTTCTTTTTGAATTAAATTAACATCATGGTAATTAATTGGAGATATAAATTGAAAAAGAATATCTTGTCCTAACACAGTGGTTTCTAATCCTAGTTGTGTTACCTTAAAGGGATATAGCATTTGTAAGAATGGATTTCCTAATATGATTTGTGTATTAAGGTTTTTTATTAACATGAAACTGGTTTTAAAACATATTCCATTATTACAAATATGTGCACTAGGTATTTTGTAATCTATTTTGACTTTAGTAGAATTTGCTGCAGATAATGTTTGTTTAGTTTTATGAAAGTATTTACTTGGTATGATTCCTTGGTCTATACAATTCATATCTGCACCTGAATCTAACATAGCTATGGTTTCTATTTTAAAATCTTTAATTGTCAAATTTATTCGGACATACCATTTTTGATATTTTATTCTAGTAATATCATTAAATTTTAAGGCTTGTTCTTCTTCTGTGTCTGTATCTTCTACATTTTCTATTTTAGTTTTGTCTTTTCCTGAACTCTGTCCTGTATTCTTATTTTGATTTAAATTTTCATTTTGAATTTGTTCTAATTTGTCACATCTGTATTTTAATTGTCTGACTTCTAATTTTAAATGTTTTATTTCTGTTTGTAAATCCATGGAAGAAATTGTTGTTACTGGTCTTTTGTTTTTAAACATTTGTTCAATGTCTTCAAACTTAGTTGGTGGTTCAGTACCTTGTCTTATTTCTTCATTAATTAATTTTGTTAATTTTTTAAACATTTTTTGTTTAATATTAGAATCTTGTACTTGTTCTATTTGTTCTAATACTTGTTGATATTCTGTTAAAACGTTTACTTTATTATTACACTTACAAATTTCTCCTTGACAATTATGGTTACTATCTGAACTACTTATTGTATCTGATGAATTGTCACTGCTATATTCATCATCTAATTCTAAAGAAGATAACTTAATTTGGTCAATTTTTTCTAACAATTGTTCTATATTATCTATTTTTAATTCTAAGCCTAATTCATGTATTTTTCTTCTTGCAGGACACTCTTTTGCATAATGTCCTTTTTGATTACACAAATAACAAGTTATGTTAGTTTTATCATTGGATCTTTTAAAATTGTTTTTCTTATAATTATTTCTTTTAAAGGGTCGCCTTTTAAAAGGTTTTTTAGGAATCTGCTTATCATATTGTTTATTATATGGCTTCCTAGGGTACTCATATCGTCTATAAATTTTATTTTTAAAAGGTTTATATCTTTTATGTTTCTGTTTCTTTATGGTTCCGAATCCAAATTGTTCACACCAATTTCCTAATTCTTTTCGAGATTGTCTATTTTCCATTTTTAATTTTTGTTGTAGTTTCATATCTCTACATAGTCTAATGCCTGTTAAATTTACACATGTTATTAGATCACGGACAAATGAGACAACCTATCAAATACAATTATTATGATTACCAAATTGCTTGGGAAAGAACTTTCTTGAAGCAAAACGACCAATTATCAGTTTCTTTCTTTTTCTTTTTTGCAGACACTTTCACATATCCATTACCATATTGGTTCCATCAATGGTGGAATAAATTTGGAATAGATGAAAAAATAATTCCTGACCAAGTTAAGATAGCAAAAACCCAATTTTTTGAGCAAAACCAATTACCTGATACCATTATATATTCACCCCAATGGGCTATTTATTGCCATTATTTCCATATCCCGTGGATCCTCATGATAGAATATCAAATAAAAGACCAAACTCTTGACAATTTCCAGATCCCAATTTTGATTTGCAGATATAAAACGAAATGGTGGAATAAAACCAATCTGCAGGCCTGTGGCCCACAAGCCATAGAACAATTCTTTCTTGACCATCCACACTACAGCAAGGCTCCAAGCCCTTCTACCATAACCAAACATGAGATTTTCCTAGCTCGAAAACAACAGTTAATAGCACAAATGGCAGTGTAATACCCGGCTAGACTCCGGTATCGGAATTCCTACCGTCCGGTGGAATCTCGGATGTCGGAAGCCTCTAGAAGGGGTAGAAAGCATGTTTTTATAAAATGTTTTCATGATTTTAATGTTTTTAAGTATGATTTTAAATAAGTTTTAGCATGAAAATTCTTTAAGGAAAAACCCAGGTTCGGCCGCCGAAACTCACTTTCGGCCGCCGAACATGCATGGACTTTGGGAGGCACGTTAGGCCCCCGAAAGTCTAAGAGAGGGAAGTGCAGGTTCGGCCGCCGAACCTTATGTTCGGCCGCCGAACATTGCATGGATGCGGAGGCACATTCGGCCCCCGAACGTGGCCTGGCCAGCCACTATAAAAGGGTCCCCTTGGTCCGCACGGGCGAGCTTTTTCTCTCCCATTGTCGGCCAAGGTGAGTCTCCGCCGCTCCTCCCTCGATCTTGAGTGTTTCCTTTAGATCTTTCATGGTTTTAACAAGTCTTCATCTTGCTTTGAAGTTTTTAAGCTTTTGAAACGAGTTTTGAGCAAGTTTTGAACTTGGAGACCCAAGGAGCTCAATCTCTCCCAACTCCAAGTTAGATCGCCTCCACTCTCGATCTTCAAGAGGTAAGAGTCGATCTCTAGCTTACATTATGTTTTAAACAAGTTTTATGTAAGATCTATGGGGTAGAGATGCATGTTTAGGTTTGTTGATGAGTTTATGGTTTTGATGCTTTGATGAACAATGTAGCTTGATTGTGTATGAATGAAGTGTTGTAGATGGGGTATATGCATGTTTGAGGTCCCTAGGAACTTGTATGCATGCTTTGGTTGACAAATATGCATGATTTATAGATTTGGAGGCGAAATGTGCAAAGGGAGCCAAGTTTCTGCCCTTTGGCAGAAACCAGGTTCGGCAGCCGAAGGTACTTTCGGCCGCCGAACATGGCTGGGGAGGCAGGCCTTTCGGCTGCCGAAGTTGCCCCCGAAAAGAGACTTTCGTCTCTGTTTGGCACTTTCGGCCGCCGAAGGTGCCGCCGAACCTAGCTGAGTTTCGTCTCTGTCTGGGACCTTCGGCCGCCGAAGGTGCCGCCGAAGGTGCCCTGTTCAGCCATTTCATGCATATTTTCTGTGATGTTTTCATGATGTTTTAGGGGGTTTTTGGGGGATATATTAGAGATATGTTTATATATGTTGGTCCCTCATTGGAGTCCACCTGTGTAGGTTCGGACCCGAGGAACCAAGGACCCCAGCAGTGAGCCAGCTGCTGAGAGTTTGACAGAGTCAGCCAGAGGTGAGTGGAACTATACTTAACCTTTTTCTAAATTAAGAAAGTGAATGTTTTATCATGTTTCATGCATCATGACTATAATATAGGATGTTTGCATTAGAATCACGAATATGCTACATTGCATTATTATATTGTGGTTGATGAGGATGGACATTGCACGACTCACTAGCCCTGTGTACGAAGTCCTGTGGTGCCCATAATAGGGCCGGGCAATAGCTCCGAGTTACGAAGTCCTGTGGTGCCCATAATAGGGCCGGGCAATACGAAGTCCTGTGGTGCCCATAATAGGGCCGGGCATGGAGCTGGGGAATTTTTGAGTCAGTCCGTCCATGATGTGAGATGTTTGTGCAATGATGCATTCCATTATAGCATGTTTTAAATATTCTTTTTATAGTTCTACTCACTGGGCATCTAGCTCACCCCTCTCCCCTAACCCCCAGGTTTGCAGGTACGGGATTGATAGAGAAGCAAAGAAGAGAAAAGTCATATGTATGTAATAGTTAGAGTTTGTGGACATGACAATGATAAGAATGTAATGTAGAGTTTTGAACAGTTGTGTAATTATGTTATTGAGGATAGAGTTGTGCTTGACCATAATGTATTGCTAATCCCTTTTATTTTATGTACATGATCTTATGATATGATGTTTATGCAAAACTAACTCAACACATGATGTATAGCCCTCCGAGGCTTTGATGAGATCCCACAGAGGGACTTTATTTATGTATATGTTCAGAGTATGCACAGGTTGAGTTGGTGATTGATCACATGTATAAAAGAAAAGTTTTAATTTTTTTATGTATGATGGTTGATCATGTATGGGATTAAGCAGGTTTACAGGTATATGTTAGGCTTGCTACGGGTCCCGGCGGCCTTATGCCGATCTGGATCCTAGCGCCGGTAGCGGTCCGGATTTCCGGGGCGTTACAGGCAGCTTGTACCTCAGAAAAAGAATATGACAAATTACTAGAAGAACTCAAAGAAACCAGAAGCTCAACAGCATCACCATCACCAATTGATCTTGCAGACGATAATGATGATTTCTTTACACAAGCAGAAATGTAGGACCCACCATAAGCCTACACGCTGACAAGCAGCAGATAAGTATCAAACAAAGACAAAAACAATGACGTAAGCAATGACGTCACCCAGACAAGTGGCCGACACCGACACAGACAAAGGGACCCACCATCCACTCAAAGATCACGGATTGCAAAAAGACAAATGACTCATCTCGCACAAGGATCTAGTGGCAGACATCGACACAAACATAGGGACCCCCCATCCACTCAAAGGTCACGGACCGCTAAACCAAATTGAAGAAGTGCTTGACATCCGCAGCTATAAATATAGAAGTCCAGACCATTTGCAGGACACACCAAAAATTTCATCACAGAAATTTTCTCTCAAATTCTCTCATGTATTCTAAGATAGTTGTATTTTCAATCTGTAAGGAGTTCCAAGTTTACTACAACTGGAACGTAGCAGTATATATTTAATTGTATTAACAAAGTAAGTTTGTAATCTTGTATTCTGTATTCAATTTTTAAATACAAAAGTTTTATACCAACTGTTACTGAGTAAGCCCGTGTTAACGGCAACTATTTCTTTCTCTCTTCGCTTCACACTCTGAGTTAACTCTGGGACTCCAGGTTAACATTGCAGGAACCCTGACCAATCATAAGTATGCTCTGTGCTTGCAGTTCAATCTGATCTGGCACATCAGAAACCATGATTATTAAAATAGGAATATTTTATTGTCATATTTGTGACCAATTTTATATTGAATACTATTGTTATGAATGTAAATGTTTCTATACTATGAATATTGATGACCCATATTGTACTCTTAATATTGTATAAATAATTCAAACAGTAAAAGTTTATATGATCATGTTTATTGTTTTATTTGATATCATTGAACTAGAAAATGGTTATATTTTAAAATATTATATATCTACACGAACAGATTATTTAATTGCATATTGTTTTTACGAATATATCAATTAGACCATTATCATGAGATTTATAATAAGCGCATTAGAACAATTAAGTTTAATAGACTTAACAAATAAAGGTGAAGTAGAAATTTTTAGACATTGTTTAGTAAGACAAGGAACACATTTGTATGAATGGCATATAACCAATCATAATCAATTCTGTGACTGTAGAGAAACACAAAGAACATTAGATTTATTTAATTGCATTATAGCCTACTTAGATCAATTATTAAGAAACAATAATTTTTAAAGAAAAAAAAATTAATTGGATAAACAGTACAATTTGTAGTAAAAACTGTATTAAGAAGTAAATGGATAAACAGTACAATTTGTAGTAAAAGCTGTATTAAGAAGTAAATCATACCTGGGATCGTTTTATGGTATCAGAGCCTGTGAAGGCTTTATTTATCTTAAATAAATTCAAATTAAATTTTTAGGGTTGGAACTGTGTCACGAAAGGCATAAGTCAGGCAAAAGGTGTAAGTCCTGCAGCACGAGTAGAGAAGGAAGTGTATGCTAAAACCCTAGACTTTTAAGATGAGTTTATTTAGGAGAAATAGATCTTCTAGGTCCAGACAACCAGATGAAGAGCTCATAAATGATTTAAATATTAATACAGATAATAACAAAACAATATTATCCAGAGAAAGTATTTGGAATAATCAACAATTAACAAATTGGAAACCTCCAAAGACACCAATAGATACAATATATAAAACAGGTATATTAGATTTTAAATCAGCGAGAGCAATTAAAACAAAAGAAAAGGTAGTACCTTTATATTCTGAAAACCAATCTATGAGTCTATTAAGTAAAAAGACCATATTAAAATATATTAATCAAGGATATAGATTTATGCATATAGGATTAGTACAAATTGCCATAAAACCATTAACAGTAGAAGGATTAAATACCAGTATGCATGTAGCACTAAGAGATTACAGACATCTTAATTACAAAGACTCTTTACTAGGATTATTTGAAACTAGTTTAACAAATGGACCAATATATTCAAACTGTTTCCCTAATTTTACAATCTCATTAACTGACCCTCATATAATGAAAATATTAACATTAGATATATTAACACATAATTACAATATGTGAAAAGGATCTCACATATATGAAGTATTTTATAGATTAAATTATAAAATAATGAACACAGGATTATGTCCTAATGCCATTGATCATAATAGACAAACAGGAGAAACAATTTTTTGGGAAATTGATCAAACCAAAGCTAATATAAATATACCAAAGGCGATACAATGGAAATATGTCACTCTGCCAGAAACATGGAAATATCCAGTTAAAACCATGCCAAGTTTACCTGCTAAGGAAAATACAGAAATAGATTATATTATTCAAAACAATGATGGAACAGTAGAATTAAAATTTAAAAGATCTAATTCGTTTAGACAAACCACTCCAAGTATATATCAACCATCTAGACATTCCTTAGAATCTTCCCGTAGAAGACATACCATAGATATACAGACAGATACAAGTATATCTGAGGACTCCACTATTCCACATTACCAAGGACCTTTTGTAGGAGAAACCTCTGGAACGAAACCAATAGAAGAAACATTTGACCAACATACTAAACCTCAACATACAACCCAAGGTATAAAAATACAAGAAGGCGTATTTAGACAAGGACAATTTAGTCAACCTTATGAAGATAGTAATTTTACCATTAACACATTAACTCAAACCTTTGAAATTGATAAAAACCAAATTCAAGCTGACTATATGTCAGATCAAAACCGGGGAAAAGGGACATATTTTTACAAATCTATTCCAGAAAAGAACAAAGTTTAATTAAGAAACAATTCTTTACCTTTTGTGAACAAGTAGAAAAAACTATACCATTTTTTACATACATATTTTCATGAAAAGAAGTTAAATATATTAGAAAAGAAAATACATAAATGGCACAAAGTAAATAATGCCGGAGAACCCAGTGATATAGCCCATGAAACTGAAAGACCACCACTGGATAGAGTATTCTTCAAAAAGAACCAAATTTCTCATGGAATGCAACCAATTGTAAATACAAATAATATACAGAATAATGACATAAGAGAAATTAATTTACAAAACAATTGGACCAATGTATCATTACATATTATAGACCAACAATTGGATAGAATAGAAGAAAAAATAGATAGAAATCATGAAGAGATAATAAATATAGAACATATAGAAACACCTCAGGCACCATCTCCCATAACGCCCAAACCAAACACAATTTATTTATCTCAACGTTATAGTAATCCAAAACCATATGATATAGACCCAGCTAAAAAACAAATTAATAAACCTTTCACAAAAATGATACCACCTTCACAAAATCCAATTGATACAGTAACAATAAGTCCAAAGACAGAATTAAGTGATATGTCAAAGTTATTACAAAAAATAATAAATGAACAAAATACTTCTCCAACTAGTACTTCAGGAGGAATAAAAATAGAACCAAGTAAGAATAAAGATAAAGGAAAAATAACCATTCTCACTGAATATAATGAAACTTCTTCTTCTTCAGATGATGAAACCATATACAATCCCTTAAAAGTATCAGACTCTGACCAAGACATTAATGTTCCTATAAATACTATTGAACGACAAAATAACAGACCAGATGATTTAAAAATATTAGATAGAAAACAAAAACAATATAATGCAAAAAATATTTATGAATGGAACATAGATGATTTATCAGAAACAGAAATAATACAAATAACCAAAGAAATGGTCATCGTAGGAAATATTTACAAACAAAGAGTTGGCATTACAGAAAGAGATGCCGCTGAAAATATCATATTAGGATTTACTGGAGAACTAAGAACTTGGTGGGACAAATTATTGAGTAATGAGATAAAAACTAATATATTAACAGCAAGAAGAATTGATAGTACTACAGGAGAACCAGTCATTGATCCATCCACAGGACAACCACAATCTTTTACCTTAGCCTATTTAGTATACAATATTATATCTCATTTTATTGGAGACCTAGATTTATATACGGAAGGAAACAGTGAAATATTACAAAATCTCAAGTGTAGGAAGTTAGAAAACTTTAGATGGTATAAAGACAATTTTCTAAAACGAGTATATGCATTAGCTGACCCAAACGCATACCATTGCAAAGAAAAATTCTTGACAGGATTACCTAGATTATTTTCAACCAAAGTGAAAGAAACAATTGAACAAAAATATGGACACATTTCTTATGATGACTTAACCTATGGTGATCTAATAACATGTGTAAATTTAACAGGCATTAGACTATGTAAAGATATGAAACTACAACAAAAATTAAAAATGGAAAATAGACAATCTCGAAAAGAATTAGGAAATTGGTGTGAACAATTTGGATTCGGAACCATAAAGAAACAGAAACATAAAAGATATAAACCTTTTAAAAATAAAATTTATAGACGATATGAGTACCCTAGGAAGCCATATAATAAATATAATAAACAATATGATAAGCAGATTCCTAAAAAACCTTTTAAAAGGCGACCCTTTAAAAGAAATAATTATAAGAAAAACAATTTTAAAAGATCCAATGATAAAACTAACATAACTTGTTATTTGTGTAATCAAAAAGGACATTATGCAAAAGAGTGTCCTGCAAGAAGAAAAATACATGAATTAGGCTTAGAATTAAAAATAGATAATATAGAATAATTGTTAGAAAAAATTGACCAAATTAAGTTATCTTCTTCAGAATTAGATGATGAATATAGCAGTGACAATTCATCAGATACAATAAGTAGTTCAGATAGTAACCATAATTGTCAAGGAGAAATTTGTAAGTGTAATAATAAAGTAAACGTTTTAACAGAATATCAACAAGTATTAGAACAAATAGAACAAGTACAAGATTCTAATATTAAACAAAAAATGTTTAAAAAATTAACAAAATTAATTAATGAAGAAATAAGACAAGGTACTGAACCACCAACTAAGTTTGAAGACATTGAACAAATGTTTAAAAACAAAAGACCAGTAACAACAATTTCTTCCATGGATTTACAAACAGAAATAAAACATTTAAAATTAGAAGTCATACAATTAAAATACAGATGTGACAAATTAGAACAAATTCAAAATGAAAATTTAAATCAAAATAAGAATACAGGACAGAGTTCAGGAAAAGACAAAACTAAAATAGAAAATGTAGAAGATATAGACACAGAAGAAGAACAAGCCTTAAAATTTAATGATATTACTAGAATAAAATATCAAAAATGGTATGTCCGAATAAATTTGACAATTAAAGATTTTAAAATAGAAACCATAGCTATGTTAGATTCAGGTGCAGATATGAATTGTATAGACCAAGGAATTATACCAAGTAAATACTTTCATAAAACTAAACAAACATTATCTGCAGCAAATTCTACTAAAGTCAAAATAGATTACAAAATACCTAGTGCACATATTTGTAATAATGGAATATGTTTTAAAACCAGTTTCATGTTAATAAAAAACCTTAATACACAAATCATATTAGGAAATCCATTCTTACAAATGCTATATCCCTTTAAGGTAACACAACTAGGATTAGAAACCACTGTGTTAGGACAAGATATTCTTTTTCAATTTATATCTCCAATTAATTACCATGATGTTAATTTAATTCAAAAAGAAAATATCAGCAAAATAGAAAATCAAATAAACTTTCTTAAAAAAGATTTACATTCCATAAAGATAGAAGAACAATTAGAAACATCAAGGGTTAAACAACATATAAAAGAAAGTCAAGAACAATTTGAAAAAGATTTATGTTCAGATTTACCTACAGCATTTTGGAATAGAAAACAACACATAGTAACTCTACCATATGAACCAGATTTTAAAGAACAAGATATTCCTACCAAAGCAAGACCTATACATATGAACCAAGAAATGTTAGAATTTTGCAAAAAAGAAATTCAAGATCTATTAACTAAAAATTTAATTAGACCAAGCAAATCCCCATGGTCATGTGCAGCCTTTTATGTAAATAAAAATGCTGAAATAGAAAGAGGTGCACCTAGATTAGTTATTAATTACAAACCCTTAAACAAAATTCTACGATGGATACGATATCCGATACCAAACAAACAAGATCTTTTAAACAGACTATACAAAGCAGAGATTTTTTCAAAATTTGATATGAAATCAGGTTTCTGGCAAGTACAAATAGATGAAAAAGACAAATATAAAACTGCATTTACAGTACCATTTGGACAATATGAGTGGAATATAATGCCATTTGGATTAAAAAATGCACCAAGTGAATTTCAAAAAATTATGAATGACATTTTCACACCATATGATTTTATAATAACCTATATAGATGATGTTCTAGTATTCAGCCAGAACATTGATCAACATATTAAACATTTACAAATATTTTACAAAATAATAAAAAGAAATGGACTAGTGTTAAGTAAATCAAAAATGAAAATATTTCAGACAAAAATTAGATTTTTAGGACATGAAATATATAAAAATACAATAGTACCAATCCAAAGAAGTATAGAGTTTGCTGACAAATTTCCTGATGAAATTAAAGATAAAAACCAATTACAAAGATTCTTAGGATCATTAAATTATATCTCCGATTTTTACCCGTATTTAAGAATATTTTGCAAACCATTATATAATAGGTTAAAAATCAATCCTAAACCATGGACAGAAGAACATACGAAAATTATTCAAGAAATTAAAAGATATGTCAAAAAGCTACCATGTTTAAACATTTGTAACCCTAATTTTCCTAAAATAGTAGAAACAGACGCATCTAATCAAGGATATGGAGGTATCCTTAAACAAAAAATAAATGATAAAGATTATATTATTAGATATTATTCAGGATTTTGAAACCCCACACAAGAAAAATATTCTACCATTAAAAAGGAAATTTTATCAATTGTTTTATGTGTAACAAAATTTCAAAGTGATCTATTAAACCAAAAATTTACAATTAGAGTAGATTGTAAAGCAGCAAAAGATGTATTAACCAAGGATGTAAAAAATCTAGCTGCTAAACACATTTTTGCCAGATGGCAAGCCTTTTTATCTATATTTGATTTCGAAATAGAACACATTAAAAGCACTGACAATTCTATTGCTGATTTTTTAACCCGAGAATTTTTGCAGGGACAATGACGGACAAAGGAAAGGAGCCTGAAAAGATCTCTTTAAGATCTCAAACAAATATTCCTAAAACAAATCTGACAAATGCAAAATTATTTACTTCTGGACAAACTTCTATTGCTAGACCAATATACACCAGTACTTCAAGCATTATGCATAGACCAATGAGCCCAATTTCTAGTGCTTTAATTGTTCAACCAACCTACCCAAGGCCCAGGTCGCCAAGGCCCAATTTTGTTTCACTAAACAAATTCAGTCCACTTAATCCACTAAAGACTCCTCCTGACCTCATAACTCCCTCTACTTTCAAACAAGCAGTTACAGGATCTTCTTCATATAATCCAAGCCCAACAATATCCCAAGACCAATCCCAGACAGATTACAAGTACAAAACCATCGAAGACTATATTCTCACCATTGAACCTGAGTATTGGGCTCAGAATCCTAATCTTAATGAATACCAACTTTGTGATACTATCTTTCCTAAAACTCATTTTTATATACCAGATAATTTCCATAAATCCCAACAATTTTATGAATCCATTCTAGTTAATACCAATTCTCTTATTATCTATAATAATTTTGATCCCCAAATCCCAAATAAATTGAGATATTGTAAGGTACGAATATTAAAAATAACTAGTTAATATATTATTATAACAATAACTTTTCAAACTAATAGTATATAATATATTATAATATTACATTACTAATTGTTAATATTATATACTATTAGTTACTAATATATCATGCTATATTATTTCATAGATAATATTATATAATTGCTATTATGATATATTTATCATATTATTAATATAATATTGTTATCGATGTATATGTCATTTATGAGAATGTCTAGGTAATTAAATAATATCACCATCATTTTATCATTGGCAATATAATTATTAATAATTAATTTATAATAATATTTACAATACAATAATTAATTATGCATACTATTAATAGTAATTAAATATAGATTATACTAATATTTTAATATTTATACATACTATACTACTTATTCATATGCATTTATTGTGATTAATTAATATTGTATAATATATCAGTAAACAAATTATTAATAAATTATATGTAATATTAGTATCGTATAACATCAAATTATGCACTAATTATATAATTTATTAATATTACCTAATAGTATTACTTATATGTGTTTATTATTATAATGTTAATATTAGTGTATATATATAATATTAATCATTATTAGATTATTATAATATTATACTATTATTAATTATATATATAATACGATTATTAATATATTATATTAGTATTAATAATAGTAATATTATAATATATTAGTAATAATTATAATAATTAATTAATTTACAATACATAATATATTATTAATATTATATTATCAGTAAAACTACTGATTATATTAAAAAAATTTCATCAAATAAAGAGATATATCATCGCAAACAGAAAGACGATCATATCTAATAAATTTTCTAATTAAAATATGAACAGTTAGAGTGGTATGACGACGAACCCATTTAACAAAAATATCAGTTCTATAGTCTAACAAAGATTCACAATCATTCAAAATCAAACACAGTTTAAAAATATCTAAATGTAGAGATTGAAGAGATTGAATCACTTGCAAACAGTTTATAAGAATGCAATTATTGAAAAGCAAAAATTTCGTGGCAAATAGCAAATAGTGATGGAAAGCTAAAAGTTTTGTTTCTATCCCTTGAAATTTATAATATTATTATAAACATATTATGTTTATAATATTATATTACAATATTATACGCAAGTGGCAACATATTAATAATTAGTATATAATATAATAATATATTATAGTATACTAATAATTATATAATATACTATAATTTGTATAATGATTATTATACATATCATTAGATTAAACAGATGTAATATTAATTAATAATATGTATATTAATAATTATATTATAATTATTATATTACTATTATAAATTATTGATCATAATATATATTTTAATATTGTATATTATATAACTATATATAATTAATTTATGTGATACTAGTACTAATATATATGATTGATGTTATTTAATACTATTATATCAACTTATATAATATTATAATAATTTTTTATAATACAGTATATAACTAATATATATATATATATATATATATAAATTATAATATTATAATTATTACTAACGCATAACTATAGTACTATTATATTAATATTCTGGTGGATCCTGTTATAATTATTAATATTATGTTTTTATTATGAGTATACATATTTGGTAATACAGTTAATAGTATAATATCTATGTATATATTAAATAGTATTATAATTAATATTAGATAATTATTTTAATATATTAATAATCAATATATTTATATAATATTACTGTAAATTACTATAATATATTATTATGATGAGTAATAATTATTACATACAAATAATATCATAGCTAGTATTAGTACAAGCTGGAGCTCTTTGATTGGTTGTGAAGGTGGGTAAATTGCCACGATTACTGTGAATCCAAATGCTTCATAGAGAGCTGGCTGCGCAAAAGCTCCCGTTGTATCTGCAATGCATCTGTTTCTGTCTCTGTCTGTGCTGCTACTTCTCTATCAAAGCATGCATCTTCCACATCTCTTCTCTGTCTTTGGATTTAGAAGATCAAAGAAAGCCACGACTATTACAAGATTAAACAAATTTCTAGGCCTCTTGTTCTTCCCATACCCACTCCGTTAGTCCAGTGAGGTTCTTTACTCTATCCAACCTTGCCATTTGTGTTGTTAGTTGATGACCACCGGACTTCTTATATTTGAAAAAAGGTTGGATCCTAAAGAAGAACGCAGGCTCAAAGCCCATCAGGCATTTCTCAAGCAAATCAGTCCCACATCACGTACCCCAGCCCGGTGACGTAAAGTAGGCCGAATAGGCTATACGCGTGGGCCCATCCGAGAAAAGACTAGCTCGGTGACATGACAAGAGGTTGGAGAGCAAGTCCAGTCACTTCACAACCCTATCAGCATGTGCACCAGGGGAATTAAATGGCCGCCTGGAGTGGAGAATGGCTCTGACACATCCATACGTACGGATTTGAGTGACAGAAATAGGTGGCACTGTAGTAGAAAAGCGGTTAGATGTCACTAGCAGACAAAAGGAAAAGAGATAAAAGGGGAGGAATGTCTTCTTCTCCAGCCAAACTTACACACCCATTATAAACACTATTTTCTGGATCTCAGAATATCAATTGGCGCCGTCTGTGGGAACGAAGGAGATCTTTTTATCACCAGAGTTCCGTTCTCGTAATATCTGCTGAGATCCACATAGCAAACCACAACGAAAACCATGTTAATAACACCCCAAATGACCTGAGCCCTGCTTAAGAAGATCAGCAGTTCTCTTTTTCTAGTCCTACAACCCCCTCCAACCAACCACCAGTGTTGTTTAATCCATCGCCGAGCTCAGTAGGGAATGTACCTAGAGCCACCTTATCCAACCAAGAACTTCAGGCCATGGCTCTTCAGCTACAAAATACTGCCCACTGGCTAGGGCAGATGCTGCAACAGAGGGGTCTCAATACCCCCATTAAATATACCCCCTATAGCTGAAGGGGTCCATACTGATACAGATCCAAGAGGATAAATTTCTAACAATGGTGTGGAGCAAACTTATATCATTCAAATGGATCTAAAAGGAGTTCAAAATCATATTCATATGATCTATATATATTTGGGGCGTGCTTCAACTCATATGGGGTAAATTTACTGCAACACTTACAATCATAGGCTTAGGGAGCCTAATCAAACCTATGGGCTAAAACTACACAAAGGGAAGCCTAAAGTGAAGATCAAGAAAGGCTTTTGTGAAGATTCAGCTTTGTTATGATGGGTTTACTATGTTTTATTATTTAAACATTTGTTTTATTTTAGTTTTGTTTGGACTTGTATTCTTGCCATATTTTATCTTTTAAGTTTTAGAGCGTTAGGCTATGTTTTGGCCTTATGTTTTAATACTTATGTATTTGATGTGTTATTTTAGCATGTGATTGGATTTGAGTCTTGTGTGTAGTTCGGCCAGACCTAAAAAGAGTGTCTTAGGGTTTTATTTTCTCTCCTTACTATATAAGGATAAGAAACACTTGTAAGAGGCAACTTTTAATCAAAATTTCAGAATTTTTTTCATGTCTTTGGCGTGTGTTGCTTTAAGTGAGAGTGAGAATTTACTTTCATCAATTACACCAAGAATCTTGGCTAACTTATCAACTATTCATTGTGACGTTTGTCAAATTCTCATCTAAATCCTTCGATCATTGGTGTTTTAGCTTCTCTTAAGTGTGGGGTGTCATAGGAGGTGGGTTTATCAAAATTTTGAATTCCATATTTACGTGTACTTGTGGGTTTGAGGCTTGTACCATAGGGTTCCACGTCAGTTAGTATCAGAGCCAAAGTGAGGTAAATTCTAATTTATCTTAGGATCTAGGGTTTTTAAGTTTTCCTTTTCTTCCTTGTTGATTTCGGTGAAAGATTGTGTGTGTAATACCCGGCTAGACTCCGGTATCGGAATTCCTACCGTCCGGTGGAATATCGGATGTCGGAAGCCTCTAGTAGGGTAGAAACATGTTTTCATAAAATGTTTTAAGGTATTTCATGGTTTTAAGTAAAATGGAAATGAGTTTTTTTTTTTTTTTAAAACAACCTTGGAGGAAAACTCAGGTTCGGCCGCCGAACCTCAAGTTCGGCCGCCGAACATGCATGCCTTCGGGAGCGCCTTTAGGCCCCCGAAAGCATAAGTGAGGAAGTCCAGGTTCGGCTGCCGAACCTCAAGTTCGGCCGCCGAACATGGCATGCATGCGGAGGCACATTCGGCCCCCGAACGTGGCCTGGCCAGCCACTATAAAAGGGTCCCTTAGCTGAAAACGGGCGACCTTTTCCCCATTTTCGGCCAAGGTGAGCTTTCCACCGCCCCTCACCGATCTTTGATGTTTTTCCTCTAGATCTTTCAAGTTTCTCACTTGTTTTAACTTCGTTTTGAAGATTTGAGCTTTTGAGCAAAGTTTTGGAGCTTTGAGGTTCAAGAACTCAAATCTCTCCCAACTCCAAGTTTGGTCGCCTCTACTCTCGATCTTCAAGAGGTAAGAGTCGATCTCTAGCTTATATTATGTTTTAAGTAAGTTTTATGAAGTTCATGGGGGTAGAATGCATGTTTAGGTCATAGTTATGTTTATGGGTTTTTTATGTGATTTTGAACAATGTGGTTTGCAAATGTATGTTGAATGTGTTATAGATGGGGTTTTAGCTAGTTGATGCCCCTAGGAACTTGTATGCTTGTGTATGAGTGTTGTAGAATAGGTTTTTGCATGTTTGGATAAGATTGGAGGCACAAATGCATAAGGGAGCTGAGTTTCTGCCATTCTGGGAGAAACCAGGTTCGGCAGCCGAAGGAACTTTCGGCCGCCGAACGTGCTTGTGGAGGTAGCCTTCGGCTGCCGAAGCTTGCCCCCGAAAGGAGACTTTCATCTCTGTCTGGGACTTTCGGCCGCCGAAAGTGCCGCCGAACATGCATGAGTTTCGCCTCTGTCTGGGAGTTTCGGCCGCCGAAGGTGCCGCCGAACCTGCCTGACTTTCGGCTCTGGAGGGACTTTCGGCCGCCGAACCTGCCGCCGAAAGTGCCCTGTCCAGCCCTTTCTTGCATGTTTTTCTATGATTATTCCATGATGTTTTAGAGTTATGTTCATGTATGTTTGGTCCCTCATTTGAGTCCACCTGTGTAGGTTCGGACCCGAGGAACCGAGGACCCCAGCAGTGAGTCTGTTGCTCCAGTGTCTGGTCAGAGCTACCTAGAGGTGAGTGGAATAACTTATTATGTTTTAAAGAAAAGAATGAACTTTTCAGCATGTTTCACGCATCATGAATGCCATGTGATGAATTAGGTTGCTTGCATTAGAATTCACGAATATGTTGCATTGCATATTTTTATGTTGATGTGGATGAATGTTGGATGATCCATAGCCCTCGATCTATGATATGACGATGTGATATGTACGGTACGGAATGTAAGACCAGTGGGACCCATTCTACGTTCGCTGGCACTATGTAAGGGAAAGACCAGGACCCATTCTACGTTCTGGCACAGTTGGACACTGTTATGTTATGATATGTAAGGGAAAGACCAGGACCCATTCTACGTTCTGGCACAGTTGGACCATGTAGAGGGCTATTGGTGACAAGTTCATCCTTGATGTGATTAGCTGTGATGTGATGCATTCCATGATCCATATGATTTAAATGTTTTTATTATTCTGCTCACTGGGCTCTAGTAGCTCACCCCTCTCCCATTTCCCAGGATTGCAGGTACAGGGTAGACCAGGAGGTTTACAAGAGTAATGAAGTCTAGTTTATGTAATAGATAGTGTGGACATGATAAATGTATTAATGTTATGTAAAAGTACAGTTTCAGTCATGTAATGATATTGAGGATTAGATATTGTGCTTGACATTGTGTATGAGGTATCCCTTTTATTACATGATCAAAAATGTTTTATAATGTTCATGAAAGCCAACTCATCTCATGTTGTATCGCCCGTTGGGGCATTGATGAGATCCCACAGAGGGATCACGATTATGATCATGACTATGTACATGTATGTTCAGGTTGAGTTGGATGTTTGAAGGAAAAGTTTTAAATTTTTATGTATGTTGTTGATCATGTATGGGATTATACAGGTTTACAGGTTATATGTCAGGCTTGCTACGGGTCCCGGCGGCCTTAAGCCGATCTGGATCCTAGCGCCGGTAGCGGTCCGATTTTCGGGTCGTTACAGAATGGTATCAGAGCCCTAGGTTCATAGGATCGGACCTAGAATGTCGGGCTCATAGATATTATAGAAAGTCAAGCACAATAGGAAAGATCATGTCCACTAGGATAGGATGTGGAGTCCTATCTTGTATGATGATGTGTAATGCCATGATTATATACATGTGCATTGATGCTATGATATGAATGATGTATATGTGATGAGGGTTCACATGAACCATATGATGCTCACATGAACCATATGATGCTAATGTTTGTATGATGTGTACTGTTTTTCAGAAAACAGGATGAGAGGAACCCGTCGATCGGCAAGATTGACTGGAGTACCACCTGAGGATGAGGGCACGAGCGCCCGTCCTTCTACATTGCCTAGGGCAATGTCTTGTAGAGCAAACAGAGAAAGAGTGTCAGGGACCCTAGAAGGTCTTTTGATGCTAGCAGAAGGGGGACAGATAGAGGAGGAAGTTCTTCAGATGTGAGGGAGGTTATGGAAGAGGATCAGAGGAGGGATGGGAACCTGGATGTGAGCATGGAGGAAGAAGGGACAGGGGAGTCTCAGGGAGGCGTTCAGGCCTCGGGGTATGGTTTTCCACCCCATTATCCACCCTTCCCACAGGGTTCAGGGTATCCGATGGGAGGCACGTCGGATTACTCCAGCTTTAACCCCTACCCTACCTACATGCCTTATCCACCTTTCTATCCACCTTACACACAGTACCCAGCTTATCCACCCTCACCTTTCTATCCAAACCCGGCAAACCCCACCTCGGGGAATGCTGCACCCCCACCTCCACCACCTACAGAACCAACAGCCCCAGTTACTCAACCTCCTAGACCTAGCTCAGCCGATGGGAGCAAAGTAAAGATGATAGATTACCTTAAGCTGGATGCTCCCAAGTACAAGTCAGGGGATGACCCCTTTGAGTATCTGAGAGTGGTGAAGACAATAACTGATGAGCTAGGGGCAAATGACAGCAGGGCCATTCAGATGGCAGGGTTCACTTTAAAGTGCAAGAAGGCACGGGAATGGTTCAAGTGTTATGTGGACCCGAGACTAGACGGCATGACATGGGAGGAATTTGCGAATGAGTTCGCTGGATGGGCTTTTCCAGACAGTTCCAGAGAACTGAAGATGATTGAGTTTGAGCAACTGAGGCAGTCAGAGCACATGGGTGTAGAGGAGTTCACGGATAAATTCTTGGAGCTATTGCCTTTTTCAGGGCAAGCTCTAGATACAGATACGAAGAAAGCCAAGAGATATGTTATGAAGCTGCATTCTAGGTACTCCTCGTTGATTCAGTCAGCTGAGAGAGAAAGTTTCCACACTGTGGTGGATATGGCTCGAAGGATGGAAGCGAGTGCTATAGTTGAGGGGTCAGTGAAGCAGTCAGTGACCCAGTCTTCAGGGGTTAAGACCCCAGGCAGAGGAGGGTCAAGTTTCTCTTCTCAGAGCTCAAGTAAGAAGAGGTGGGATAACACCACCAAGAAGCCGAAGAAGAATAAGTTTTGGAATAAGTTGAAATCCGGTCTGGGATTTGGCGGTGGCTCGAGCTCAGGCTCAGATGGTACAGAATGTCAGAGATGTGGAAGGCCGCACAGGGGAGTGTGTCGAGCTGGGACTAATACATGTTTCAGATGTGGACAGGAGGGACACATAGCTCGGGAGTGTCCTAGAGCACCTTTTATGGGTCAGCCCCAGCAGACAGCTTCTGGTAGTGTGGCACAGCCAGCAGCTCCAGCCACAACTCAGGGCAGTGGCAGAGGTAGAGGGAGAGGGGCAGCCTCTTCTTCTGGTTCCCGAGGTGAAGGTCCATCAGCTCCAGCCAGGATCTTCACCATGACTCAGCAGGAGGCTAACACATCCAACACCGTGGTGTCAGGTAATCTCGTCATTGGGTGTTCTGATGTGTATGCATTAATGGACCCGGGTGCATCTCATTCATTTATTGCTCCGAGAGCCGTCGAGAGGTTGGGTCTGATAGTCTCTGGGTTAGAGTGTCCCCTATGGGTCAGTGGACCCAAGTGTGACCCGTCAGTGGCAGTGTCAGTCTGCCAGTACAGTCCAGTTTTTGTTGAGGGAAGATGCCTCTCCGCCGACCTTGTGGTTCTAGATTTGACGGACTTTGACGTCATTCTAGGGATGGATTGGCTATCTACCCATGGTGCTACCTTGGACTGCAGGGACAAGGTAGTCAGGTTCAGAGATCAGAACGGGTCAGAGGTCGTCTTCAGAGGAGACAAGAGGGGTACACCTAGAGGTCTGATATCAGCTCTTCAGGCTTGTAGGTTGCTTAGGAAGGGATGTCAGGGGTATTTGGCTCATGTGAGAGAGCTTAGCAGTTAGGTCAGGGAGCCAGCCTCAGTGCCAGTTGTCAGAGAGTTTCAGGATGTCTTTCCAGACGAGCTTCCAGGTTTACCACCTGCTAGGGAGATAGAGTTCGAGATAGAGTTGGTGCCTGGAACTAGACCGATCTCTATCCCTCCCTACAGGATGGCCCCAGCCGAATTAAAGGAGTTGAAAGAGCAATTGCAAGAGCTGGTAGAAAAGGGCTTCATCCGATAGAGTACCTCACCTTGGGGTGCTCCAGTCTTGTTTGTGAGAAAGAAGGATGGGTCCCTCAGACTTTGTATCGACTACAGGCAGTTGAACAAAATCACTACCAAGAATAGGTACCCTCTGCCAAGGATCGATGATCTATTTGACCAGCTAGCTGGAGCGGGTTGTTTCTCCAAAATAGATCTGAGATCGGGGTACCATCAGCTGAGGATCAGAGAAGAAGATGTGCCAAAGACAGCTTTCAGGACCAGATATGGGCATTTTGAGTTCCTTGTAATGCCGTTCGGGTTAACCAACGCCCCTGCAGCATTCATGGATCTCATGAACAGAGTATTTAGCCAATACTTGGATCACTTTATTATTGTCTTCATAGATGATATCTTAGTGTATTCTAGGAATGCAGAGGAGCATGCCCATCATCTGAGGTTGGTTCTGCAGACTTTGAGGGAACATGGCTTGTATGCCAAGTTCTCTAAGTGTGAATTCTGGCTGAGGAGCATTTCGTTCTTGGGGCATGTAGTGTCAGAGAATGGGATAGAGGTAGACCCCAAGAAGACAGAAACTGTGGCTAACTGGCCTAGACCCACTTCAGTGACAGAGATTAGAAGTTTCTTGGGTTTGGCAGGTTACTACAGGAGGTTCGTTCAGGACTTCTCGAAGATTGCAGCTCCTCTGACCAGACTGACCAGGAAGAATCAGAAGTTTCTGTGGACCGACCAGTGCGAAGAGAGTTTTGAAGAGCTTAAGAAGAGGTTGACTTCAGCACCAGTGTTAGCTCTGCCATCCAGTGATGAAGACTTTACAGTCTTTTGTGATGCGTCCCGTGTGGGACTGGGTTGTGTACTAATGCAGAATGAGAGGGTGATCGCTTATGCTTCTAGGCAGCTGAAGAAGCATGAGTTGAATTACCCCACACATGACCTAGAGATGGCAGCAGTAATCTTTGCACTCAAGATATGGAGGCACTACCTCTATGGGGTTAAATGTGAGATCTTCACAGATCATAAAAGCCTGCAGTACATCCTGAGTCAAAGAGATTTGAACTTGAGACAGAGGAGATGGGTGGAGCTGCTGAGTGACTATGATTGCAAGATTCAGTACCATTCGGGTAAGGCGAATGTTGTGGAAGACGCCTTAAGCCGGAAATCACTCGGTAGTTTATCCCACATATCGGCAGAGAGGAGGCCAGTGGTGAAGGAGTTTTACAAGCTCATTGAGGAAGGTCTACAGATGGAGTTGTCTGGTACAGGTGCCTTGGTGGCCTAGATGAGAGTGGCACCCGTGTTTCTGGAGCAGGTGGCTCAGAAGCAGCATGAGGACCCGGAGTTAGTGAAGATTGCCAGGACTGTTCAGTCAGGCAATGATAGTGAGTTCAGATTTGACAGCAAAGGGATCCTCCGCTATGGGAGCAGACTATGTGTACCAGATGACATAGGGCTAAAAGGAGACATTATGAGGGAGGCTCATAATGCAAGATACAGCATTCACCCCGGAGCCACCAAGATGTATCAAGATCTAAGAAGGTTTATTGGTGGCCAGCTATGAAGAAAGAAGTGGCACAGTTCGTGTCAGCCTGCGAAGTGTGTCAGAGGGTGAAGCTGGAACATCAGAAGCCGGCTGGAATGCTTAACCCGCTACCTATTCCAGAATGGAAATGGGAAAATATAGCTATGGACTTCGTAGTGGGGTTACCGGCGGCGTCCAACAGAGTGGACTCCATATGGGTGATTGTGGACAGACTCACCAAATCTGCTCACTTCATTCCTGTCAGGAGTGGCTATTCTGTGGACAAGTTGGCGCAGGTGTATGTCGATGAGATCGTCAGACTGCATGGGGTTCCTGTTTCGATAGTGTCAGATAGGGGGCCCCAGTTCACCTCCAGGTTTTGGCAGAGTCTGCAGAATGCCATGGGTACTAGGTTGGATTTCAGTACTGCCTTCCACCCCCAGACTGATGGACAGTCAGAAAGGACCATCCAGACTATCGAGGATATGCTCAGAATGTGTGTGCTGGACTTTGGCGGTTCTTGGAGGCAGCATCTACCTTTGGTGGAGTTTGCCTACAATAACAGCCATCATGCTAGCATCGGGATGGCTCCATATGAAGCTTTATATGGAAGGAAGTGCAGATCACCTGTTTGCTGGGAAGAGATTGGAGAAAAGGCCTTGGCAGGGCCTGAGCTTGTTGAGATCACCAGCAGGGTGGTACCCATAATCAGAGAAAGAATCAAGACTGCTGCAAGCAGACAGAAGAGCTATGCAGACGTCCGCAGAAGACAGGTCGAGTTTCAGGAGGGGGATCTGGTATTGCTCAAGGTGTCTCCTATGAAAGGAGTGGTTCGCTTTGGGAAGAAAGGTAAACTAGCCCCACAATACATCGGACCCTTTGAAATCTTGCAAAAGATCGGGAATGTGTCGTACAAGCTAGACTTACCTGCTTCAATGGAAAGAATCCATCCGGTTTTCCACGTTTCAATGTTGAGGAAGTTTGTGTCAGATCCGAGCAAGGTTCTTAGTGAGCCTGATGTGGAGGTCCAAGAGGATCTCACCTATGTTGAACAGCCAGTACGGATCATAGACACCCAGATCAGAAAGCTAAGAAACAAGGAAATCACGATGGTGAAAGTCCTATGGAACCACCACAATTTGGAGGAATGCACTTGGGAGACACGAGAGTCTATGCTCCAGCAGTACCCTCATCTCTTTTAAGGTTAGATCTCTATGTGTTTATGTGCTATGTATGTATGTTATGTCTTATGCCATGCTATGTGCTAGTTGAGGAACATTCGGGGACGAATGTTCTTAGGGGGGGAGAATGTAATACCCGGCTAGACTCCGGTATCGGAATTCCTACCGTCCGGTGGAATCTCGGATGTCGGAAGCCTCTAGTAGGGTAGAAACATGTTTTCATAAAATGTTTTAAGGTATTTCATGGTTTTAAGTAAAATGGAAATGAGTTTTTTTTTTTTTTTTTAAAACAACCTTGGAGGAAAACTCAGGTTCGGCCGCCGAACCTCAAGTTCGGCCGCCGAACATGCATGCCTTCGGGAGCGCCTTTAGGCCCCCGAAAGCATAAGTGAGGAAGTCCAGGTTCGGCCGCCGAACATGGCATGCATGCGGAGGCACATTCGGCCCCCGAACGTGGCCTGGCCAGCCACTATAAAAGGGTCCCTTAGCCGAAAACGGGCGAGCTTTTCCCCATTTTCGGCCAAGGTGAGCTTTCCGCCGCCCCTCACCGATCTTTGATGTTTTTCCTCTAGATCTTTCAAGTTTTTCACTTGTTTTAACTTCGTTTTGAAGATTTGAGCTTTTGAGCAAAGTTTTGGAGCTTTGAGGTTCAAGAACTCAAATCTCTCCCAACTCCAAGTTTGGTCGCCTCTACTCTCGATCTTCAAGAGGTAAGAGTCGATCTCTAGCTTATATTATGTTTTAAGTAAGTTTTATGAAGTTCATGGGGGTAGAATGCATATTTAGGTCATAGTTATGTTTATGGGTTTTTGATGTGATTTTGAACAATGTGGTTTGCAAATGTATGTTGAATGTGTTATAGATGGGGTTTTAGCTAGTTGATGCCCCTAGGAACTTGTATGCTTGTGTATGAGTGTTGTAGAATAGGTTTTTGCATGTTTGGATAAGATTGGAGGCACAAATGCATAAGGGAGCTGAGTTTCTGCCATTCTGGGAGAAACCAGGTTCGGCAGCCGAAGGAACTTTCGGCCGCCGAACGTGCTTGTGGAGGCAGCCTTCGGCTGCCGAAGCTTGCCCTCGAAAGGAGACTTTCGTCTCTGTCTGGGACTTTCGGCCGCTGAAAGTGCAGCCGAACATGCATGAGTTTCGCCTCTGTCTGGGAGTTTCGGCCGCCGAAGGTGCCGCCGAACCTGCCTGACTTTCGGCTCTGGAGGGACTTTCGGCCGCCGAACCTGCCGCCGAAAGTGCCCTGTCCAGCCCTTTCTTGCATGTTTTTCTATGATTATTTCATGATGTTTTAGGGGGTTTTTGGGGAGTAGTTTAGAGTTATGTTCATGTATGTTTGGTCCCTCATTTGAGTCCATCTATGTAGGTTCGGACCCGAGGAACCGAGGACCCCAGCAGTGAGTCTGTTGCTCCAGTGTCTGGTCAGAGCTACCCAGAGGTGAGTGGAATAACTTATTATGTTTTAAAGAAAAGAATGAACTTTTCAGCATGTTTCACGCATCATGAATGCCATGTGATGAATCAGGTTGCTTGCATTAGAATTCACGAATATGTTGCATTGCATATTTTTATGTTGATGTGGATGAATGTTGGATGATCCATAGCCCTCGATCTATGATATGACGATGTGATATGTACGGTACGGAATGTAAGACCAGTGGGACCCATTCTACGTTCGCTGGCACTATGTAAGGGAAAGACCAGGACCCATTCTACGTTCTGGCACAGTTGGACACTGTTATGTTATGATATGTAAGGGAAAGACCAGGACCCATTCTACGTTCTGGCACAGTTGGACCATGTAGAGGGCTATTGGTGACAAGTTCATCCTTGATGTGATTAGCTGTGATGTGATGCATTCCATGATCCATATGATTTAAATGTTTTTATTATTCTGCTCACTGGGCTCTAGTAGCTCACCCCTCTCCCATTTCCCCAGGATTGCAGGTACAGGGTAGACCAGGAGGTTTACAAGAGTAATGAAGTCTGGTTTATGTAATAGATAGTGTGGACATGATAAATGTATTAATGTTATGTAAAAGTACAGTTTCAGTCATGTAATGATATTGAGGATTAGATATTGTGCTTGACATTGTGTATGAGGTATCCCTTTTATTACATGATCAAAAATGTTTTATAATGTTCATGAAAGCCAACTCATCTCATGTTGTATCGCCCGTTGGGGCATTGATGAGATCCCACAGAGGGATCACGATTATGATCATGACTATGTACATGTATGTTCAGGTTGAGTTGGATGTTTGAAGGAAAATTTTTAAATTTTTATGTATGTTGTTGATCATGTATGGGATTATACAGGTTTACAGGTTATATGTCAGGCTTGCTACGGGTCCCGGCGGCCTTAAGCCGATCTGGATCCTAGTACCGGTAGCGGTCCGATTTTCGGGTCGTTACAGTGTGTCCATGGCTGCACCTTCTTGATAAATAATCACATATTCTCTTTTGGAAGCAAAATCTGAAATCCATAAAAAAAAAAAAAACAAAAATCGGTTTTGCCTTATTTATCTTAATCTGGCCCAAATTGTGATATGTTTTCTTTTTCATTTATATTGCCTTACCTATCTCTATTGATGGTTGTAATATATGGGAATCAATTTTGAATTTTGAATTGGGTTGAATCCAGATTAGGAGACAAAATAAATTCTGCCTATTTCCTAAAGTGCACATTTAAGGCAATTGCATCTAAATTAATTTGATATCAAATCCTTCTTTTAATACCAGAATTTTTGTCCATAATGCTAAACTGAGTGAAATTAAAGTTTTTTTTTTTCTAATTCTATTTGTGAGGTCTTGATGCTTGCCTTTTTGGGTAGATTTAAATAGATCCATATTTAATTTGCGTTGAAGTGAATTAAATTCAAACTTTTTTTCAGATTCATTTTTATTTGAATTCTAAGTTTCTTTTTTGGTTTAAGTTTGCTTTTACTTCCTTGACATTGCTGGAGTATTGTTTGCTTGTGTCTATACTCTAGGTGATATATTTGCAGTGGCACAAAACCTAGTTCGTGTGTTACTTTCCAAATTGTCAGTGTTTTCTTTCTAGTTTTTGCGTGCTTCCTTCTTTCTTTAGGTTTCCTTCTTTGTTTCATTAAACGCACCTTGTGGTTGGTTGGTTGATCTTAGTTTCTGAAGTGTAATTGAAGAATCAACAAAAGAGTGGTAAGAGTGCAAACACTTGAGTGGTTTTATTTCTGACACCATATTTGCTAGTTCTTTTTGTTCTTTATTGATTTAAGGCAGGATGAGTAAATATAAAAATGTGGTGGATAGTAATGATGAAAGTGAATGGGACATGGCTAGTGATTATAAACTCTTTAAAAAGTCAGTTAGTAGTGAGTTTAGAAGGATTTATAAGACTCTTAAGAGGTTGATTGAAACTATGGAGAGTTTGAATGTCTCACAAGCTTCCACTTCTATAAGAATACCTCAAAGAACTCTTAATTGCAATAATGACTGTGATGATTCGGATGTGTTTGTTGATAATGTGTTGCTTGCTGAACATGGTGAGATGCTTGCTGCTAGGCGTGCTCTGAATATGCAGGTTAAGGAAGAAAGCCTAGTACAACAGGAAAACATATTTCACACTAGGTGTTTGGTTAATGGAAACGTGTGTACTCTCATTATTGATGGAGGTAGTTGCATAAATGTGGCTAGTATGAATATGGTGGAGAAATTGGGCTTGGCTTCTATTAAACATCCTAAGCCATACATATTGCAATGGTTGAATGATTGTGGTGAGGTTAGGGTTACACGCCAGGTGGTTATACCATTTTTTATTGGTAGGTACAAGGATGAGATCTTGTGTGATATGGTACCTATGCAGGCAAGCCATATGTTGTTGGGTAGGCCGTGGCAATATGATAAAAAGGTACAACATGATGGGTTCAATAACAAGTACTCCTTCACTCATGAAGGACAGAAGGTTATACTCACTCCTTTATCACCTCAAGAGGTATATGCTGATCAAATAAAGATGCTGGAGAAGGAGAGGGAGGTTTCAGCCTTGGCCACAAAGGGGAGTGAGAGCTTGAGTTCTGCGGAAAAAATGAGAGAAAAGAGTGAGTTTGAGGGTAAAGAGGCTGGAAAAGAATTAAAACTAGTTCAAGGAGGGAAGATGGAAAAAAAAAAAGGAGAAAGAAGAGGCTAAAGTTTCAATCTCAACTTCCATAGATATTGAAATTGAAGAGGAAGTTGTAATGCATGAATCTAATGTAGTTGTTGAAAATTCCATCAATGAGCTTATAGAAGAGGTTGTGAATGATGGTGGACATGGGGAGCACGTGATTGATGAGGTGGATGGGGCGAATGAGACTGCTTTGGAAGTTGTAGAGGAAAATGGGTCACATCCACAGGACCTTTCTATGACTAATATTTTTATACCTAGTTCATTTGTTCTTAATGTGCAGATTGTTGATGAA
Source organism: Manihot esculenta (assembly GCF_001659605.2). Classification (NCBI taxonomy): domain Eukaryota; kingdom Viridiplantae; phylum Streptophyta; class Magnoliopsida; order Malpighiales; family Euphorbiaceae; genus Manihot; species Manihot esculenta. The sequence continues at coordinate 16,903,825 of NC_035169.2, read as the reverse complement.
AATATCCATGACGAAATTTTTATGCTATTTCCACCTATTCAAGAGGAGGTCTTTGAAGATACATGGGTTCCTAAAACTTTCCTTCTTAACATAAATATCAGCAAAATTCGAGGATGAATCTTTTCTAAAGAAGGAGGGAATGATATAGATCCAATAGGATAAATTTTTAACAATGGTGTGGAGCAAACTTATATCATTCAAATGGATCTAAAAGGAGTTCAAAATCATATTCATATTATCCATATATATTTGGGGCATGCTTCAACTCATATGGGGCAAATTTGGTGCAAATTTAGTGCAACACTTGCAATCATAGGCTCAGGGAGTCTAATCAAACCTATGGACTAAAACTACACAAAGGGAAGTCTAAAGTGAAGATCAAAAAAGACTTTTGTGAAGATTCAGCTTTGTTATGATGGGCTTACTATGTTTTATTATTTAAACACTTATTTTATTTTAGCTTTGTTTGGGCTTGTATTCTGATCATATTTTATCTTTTAAGTTTTAGAGTATTGGGCTATATTTTGGGCTTATGTTTTAATACTTGTGTATTTGATGTGTTATTTTAGCGTGTGATTGGGTTTGGATATTGTGCGTAGTTCGGCCAGAACTAAAAAGAGTGTCTTAGGATTTTATTTTCTCTCCTTACTATATAAGGATAAAAAACACTTGTAAGAGACAACTTTTAATCAAAATTTCAGAATTCTTTTTCATGCCTTTGGCGTGTATTGCTTTGAGTGAAAGTGAGGATTTGCTTTCATCAATTGCACCAAGAATCTTGGCTAACTTATCAATTATTCGTTGTGGCGTTTGTTAGATTCTCATCTAAATCCTTCGATCATTGGTGTTTCAGCTTCTCTAAGTGTGGGGTGCCATAGGAAGTGGGTTTATTAAATCTTTGGATTCCATATCTACGTGTGCATGTGGGTTTGAGACTTGTGCTATAGGGTTCCACGTCACATACCACCGAGCCTCAACCCACCTTCAACTACCAGATCCCCCAGCAAAGTAGTCGGAAGATCGGAGAAGGGAGCGGAGGAGCTGGTAGAGAAGAGGAACCGACAGTCAGAGCCCGAGGAAGGAGGGTAAGAGAGCTCATTAAAAATGACGAAGCAAAAAGTTATTTCGCAAGAACGATTGGGAGGACAAAAAGTGAGGAATGGGGAGAATGGTATCGCCTGGAGAAGAGGCCAAGGCAGGAAGAGATAGACGTAGACCAGAAGTTGTAGAGAATGAAGGAGCAACTCCTAGCTGAGCTGGGGGCAAAAGATAGTAGCCAGACCCTCCTATCCACATCCTCACCATTTTCCGGGTGGATCCAGCAAGAGACCATCCCTAAAAAGTTTATAATGCCGCCGATGGCCACGTATGATGGAGCGGGGAACCCACGGGAGCACATCCTAAACTACAAAACATTTATAGAGCTCCAAACCCTGTCAGATGCTCTGATGTGCAAGGCCTTCCCCACAACCCTCACAGGACTTGCAAGAGCCTGGTTCAACAACTTGGAGGCGGGGAGCATTAAAAGCTTTAGAGACCTCGCCAACATATTCATCAATCGGTTCATAGCAGGGGTCCCGGCTGAGAGGAAGACTAGTTACTTGGAGATAGGGCGGCAAAGGAAGAATGAATCACTAAGGGAGTATGTGGCCCGTTTCAACACGGAGGCTTTGCAGATCCCTGAGTTAGATGAAAACCGAGCGGTGGAAGCCATGCAAAAGGGGACCACATCCCCTGAGTTTTTTGGATCGTTGTACAGAAAGCCCCCAACCACCCTAGCAGAACTGATGAAGAGAGCCAAGAAGTATATAATGCAGGATGACGCCTTAACAACCAGCAGGTTTGCCAGGGAGGCTGGGGATAGGGGGAAGGCAATACAAGAAAGAAGGACGGAGAGACCAGAGAGGCGACAGAATAAGGGGCCTGAGGTGTATAGGAGCCCTGGGACATAAGAGATCAGAGGGTGTACCAGCCCCAGGTCCCTGAGGCAGCCATTCCCCTTAATGCATCCAGAACCAAAGTGCTCATGGCAGTACAAGAAAAGGACTTCCTCCAATGGCCTAAGCCGATGAAAGCCGACGCTAGCCAGAGGGACCCTGACAAGTATTGCCAATACCACCGGACCCATGGCCATGATACCAACAACTGCTACAAACTAATCAGCGAGATAGATAGGCTAATAAAGAGGGGGCATCTCCCGAACTTTGTGAAGAAACCAGAGGGAGAGAGGTCCCAACAGAACGCCACACCGGAGAGACCCTGTAGACAAGGAGCAGGGCCTGTGAATGACGGCTCTAGAGGAACCATAAATATGATTGTAGGAGAGACTAAAGCCCGGATGAGCAGGAGAGGGAGGAAGAGAAGCCGAAGTGGGGAGGGGCACAACAGGGAGATCTTGCAAGTAGTAGAACACTCCCCAGTGACCATCTCCTTCTCCTCGGAGGATGCTCACGGGATTAAGATGCCCCACGACGATGCTCTTATCATCGAGGCCATCATTCATAACTACCGGATCCGCAAGATCCGGGTCGATGATGGGAGTAAGGTGAACCTGCTACCCTATAGGGTTTTTCAGCAGATGAGGATACTAGAAGAGCAGTTGGTAAGGGATCAGGCCCCAGTCAAGGGCATTGGGGGAGTCCTAGTGGCCATAGAAGGGAAGGTGAAGGTGGCCCTAATCTTGGGAGAACCACCCTTGTCTTAGACTCACTACGCAGTTTTCCTAGTGGTGAAGCTCCCATTAAGCTACAATGCAATCTTGAGAAGGCCTGTGTTGTACGACTTTAAAGTGGTGACCAACATCAGATACCTAACCATGAAATTTCCAACAGAGGCAGGGGTGGGAGTAGTTTGGGGACAACAGGAGGAAGCAAGAGTAGTGTACCTAGCCACGGTGGCAGAACCAAGTTTAACAGCTGAGGGGATAAATCCGGAGGTCATGGAGGTCCGAGATGAAAAGAAAGAGGTCAAGACGGAGCCCGTTGGAGAGTTGGAGACATTCCCGCTGTCAGAAGAAGAGACAGACAAGGTCTTCAGCCTCAAACCGAGCCTTGACGAAGAGCAAAAAGCGGCAGCAATGGCCCTAATCCGAGGACATGCCTTGAGCTTCTCCTGGAAGCCTTTTGACATGCCGGGAATAGATCCTGAGGTGATGACCCATAAGCTCAACGTCCTCCCCGAAGCGAAGCCAATAAAATAGAAGAAAAGGGTGTTCGGGAAGGAGAAACAATAGGTCACCAGAGAAGAGGTGCAGAAATTAGAAGAGGCAGGATTCATTAGGGAAGTCATGTATCCATAGTGATTGGCAAACCCTGTGTTAGTAAAAAAAGCCAATGGCAAATACAGAATGTGTATAGACTTTATCGACCTGAACCAAACCTATCCAAAAGATTGTTATCCCCTTCCTGACATTAATAAAATGGTCGATTCCACGGCCGACTTTGATTATATGTCAGCCCTTGATGCGATGTCTGATTATCATCAAATTCCAATGGATAGGTCAGATGAAGAGAAGACCTCGTTCATAAAGATGGGACTTATTGCTATAAGGCCATGCCCTTCGGGCTGAAAAACGCAGGGGCGACATACTAGAGACTAATGAACAAAATCTTCAAAGGCCAGATAAGGAGGAATGTAGAAGTATATGTGGATGACATGGTGGTGAAGAGCCAGACCTTCCAGCAGCACTTGGCCAACCTAAAAGAGGTATTCAAAGTACTGGAGCATACTGAATGAGGCTGAACCCAGCGAAGTGTGCTTTCTTCATTAGAGGAGGGAAATTTCTGGGCTACATGGTCAGTGGAAAGGGCATCGAGCCAAACCTAGAGAAAGTGCGAGCCATACTAAAGATGCCAAAGCCGACCTGTGTAAGCGATGTGCAGAGGCTCACAGGGAGGGTGGTAGCACTCAACCGATTTATGTCAAAATCTGCAGAAAGGTGCCTGCCATTTTTCAAGAAGCTGAGAAAAGTCCTAAACTTCGAATGGATAGAAGATTGCCAACGAGCCTTCAAAAGCCTCAAGCAATACCTCAGTTCAACACATGTACTCAGCAGCCCTATAGCCGAGGAAGAACTTCTGATCTACCTAGCAGCCTTAGAGCAAGCCATAAGCACAGTACTAGTAAGGAAAGAGGAGAAGAGCATAAGCCAGTCTTCTATGCCAGCAAAGTGCTCAAAGCCACCGAGGTTAGATACTTGAACATAGAAAAGCTAGCATTCGCCCTACTGTTGGTTGCAAGAAAATTCAGAGTTTACCTTGAAGCCATCAGGGATTTGTGATGACAGATCAGCCCTTAAAGAAGATTTTTAACAGATCGGAAACATCAGGTCGGATGCTCACCTAGTCTGTTGAAATCGTCACGTATTGTCTTGAGTATCGACCTCGGACGGCTATCAAAGCTCAAGCCCTTACTAACTTTATAGCAGAGTGCTCCTTCAATGAAGAGCAACCAGAGTCCAGTAGAGAGTTGCTGGGTGCGGCAGGAGGAGAGAGCGAAGGACAACCCTCATAGGAATTCAACTAGAAGTTGTTTGTAGATGGGGCGTCCAATGCTAAAGGCAGTGGTGCTGGAATACTGCTAAAAGGCCCAAAAGGGTTCAAGGTCTGCTACGCCCTATGACTGGAGTTTACAGCTTCTAATAACATGGTAGAATATGAAGCCCTAATAAATGGGATGTTGATAGCAATGGAAGTGGGGGCAACTGATCTCCAAATAAGCAGTGACTCTTAGCTGGTGATTAATCAAATAACGGGGATATACCAAGCAAGGGACCCCACCATGGAGAAGTACTTGGCGAAGGTGAGAGCTGTAGAAACTGAGCTCGACGAGCAGGGAATTATTGTGCAATACCAGAGGATACCTCGAGAGGAGAATGAAGAAGCAGACCTGCTTAGTCAGTTATCTGAAGAAGAATTAGAACAGCTCCCGGACGAAGTATACATACAGCATATCAACATTCCCACCTTTGAAAAGCCTGTCGCAATAATGCAGATCGATGAAGGGAAAAACTGGATGACCCCGTACCTAGAGTACTTAGAAAATGGGAAGCTCCCTGAAGATAAAGCTGAAGCGAGAAAAATTGTAGCCCGACCTGCCAACTATCAAGCAGTAAGGGAGACTCTATACCAAAGGGGGAAATCCAGCCCGTGGCTTCGATGTGTGGGTCCAGAGGAAGCAGCTAGGGTCATTGAGGAGATACACCAAGGAATCTAGGGAGCACACAAAGGAGCAAGCACGTTGGCAAACAAAATTTTCAGGCAAGACTACTACTGGCCCACGGTCAAAAAAGAAGCAGAGGAATTTGTCAAAAGATGTGGCATATGTCAAAAGTTTGCTAACGCCATCAACATCCCAGCTACACTCTAATCCAGCATATCCAGCACTTGGCCATCCTCACAGTGGAGTATAGACATCCTGGGTCCTTTCCCTAAGACCACGGGGCAAAATAAGTTCGTGATAGTAGCTGTAGAGTGCTTCTCAAAGTGGCCTGAAGCTGAGGCCGTCCCCACCATCACAGCACGCAAAGTGAGAGACTTTGTCTAGAGCAACGTCATCTGTAGATTTGGGATACCGAGGATGCTTATCTCAGCCAACGGCAAGTAGTTCAACTGCGTGCGAATGAACATTTTGAAGTAGGGGGCTATCAAATATGTGCTTTGCTAGCACACTTGTTCTGAAGCTTGAGGACCAACTTTTTTATGGGCAAATATTAATTGTTATTTTCAGCATTTTTACATGTAACTTGCGCGTAAAACTTGCGAGTAACCATTTTAGGATAAGGGACTGACAAATATTGTACGGATCTAATAGGGCAAATTTCTAACAATTGTGTGGAGCAAACCTATATTATTCAAATGGATCTAAAAGGAGTTTAAAATCATATTCATATGATCAATATACATTTGGGGCGTGCTTCAACTCATATGGGACAGATTTGGTACAACACTTGCAATCATAGGCTTAAGGAGTCTAATCAAACCTAAGGGCCTAAACTATACAAAAGGAAGCCTAAAGTGAAGATCAAGAAAAGTTTTTGTGAAGATTCAATTTTGTCATGATGGTTTTGCTATATTTTATTATTTAAACACTTACTTTATTTTGTCTTTGTTTGGACTTGTATTTTGGCCATATTTTATCTTTTAAGTTTTAGAGTATTGGGCCATGTCTTGGGCTGATATTTTAATACTTATGAGTTTGATGTGTTATTTTTGTGTGTGATTGGGTTTAGACCTTATGTGTGCCTCGACCAGGCCTAAGAAGAGTATCTTAGGGTTTTATTTGTTTTCTCCTTACTATATAAGGATAAGAAAATCTTGTAAGAGGAGTTTTGAATCTAAATTTTTAGAATTCTTTTTCATGCCTTTGGCGTGTATTGCTTTGAGTGAGAGTGAGGATTTGCTCATCAATTTCACTAAGAATCTTGGCTAACTTATTAGTTCGTTGTGGCGTTTGTCAGATTCTCATCTAAATCATTCGATCATTGGTGTTTTGGCTTCTCTAAGTGGGGGGTGCCATAAGAGGTGGGTTTATCAAATCTTTGGATTACATATCTACTTGTGCATGTGGGTTTGAGCCTTGTGTCATAAGGTTCTACGTTTAATGTATACCCTTACAAAATTGGCTCCCAAATTTTGCTAGCTAAGCACATATTTGACAGCCCCCTGGCCCGAAATGGTCACTCTTTTGCAACCACAAATCATTTGTTAAAATGATCGAAATAACATTTAATGTATACCCTTACAAAAGCGGCTCCCAAAGTGGCTCCCAAAAGTGTTGATAAGTTAGCCTCAAACTCACACGCACAAGTAGATATGAAATCCAAAAATTTGATAAACCCACCTCTTATGGCATCCCACACTTAGAGAAGCTGAAACACCAATGATCGAAGGATTTAGATAAGAATCCGACAAATGCCACAACAAATAGTTGATAAGTTAGCTAAGATTCTTGATGCAATTGATGAAAGCAAATCCTCAATCTCACTCAACACAATACACACCAAAGGCATGAAAAGAATTCTAAAAATTTAGATTCAAAGCTGCCTCTTACAAGTGTTTCTTATTCTTATATATAAAGGAGAGAAAATAAAATCCTAAGACACTCTTTTTAGGTCTGGCCGAACTACACACTAGACCCAAGCCCAATCACATGCTAAAATAACACATTAAATACATAAGTATTAAAACATAAGCCCAAAACATAGCCCAACACTCTAAAACTTAAAAGATAAAATATGGCCAGAATTCAAGCCCAAACAAAGCTAAAATAAAACAAGTGTTTAAATAATAAAATATAGTAAGCCCATCATAACAAAGCTGAATCTTCAAAAAAGCCTTTCTTGATCTTCACTTTAGGCTTCCTTTTGTGTAGTTTTAGCCCATAGGTTTGATTAGGCTCCCTGAGCCTATGATTGCAAGTGTTGTACCAAATTTGCCCCATATGAGTTGAAGCACGCCCCAAATATATATGGATCATATAAATATGATTTTGAACTCCTTTTAAATCCATTTGAATGATATAAATTTGCTCCACACCATTATTAGAAATTGTCCTATTGGATCCGTATCAATGTCCCATTCACTTTCATCATCACTACCCACTACATTTTAGTCTTTACTCATCCTGCCTTAAATCAATAAAGAACAAAAAGAACTAGTAAATATGGTGTTAGAAATAAAAGCACTCAAGTGTTTGCACTCTTACCACTCTTTTGCCGATTCTTCAATTGCACTTCATAAACTAAGGTCAACCAACCAACCATAATGTGCGTTTAAAAAAACAAAGAAGAAAACCTGAAGAAAGAAGGAAGCGCGTAAAAACTAGAAAAAGACACTGACAATTTGGAAAGTAACACACGAACAAGGTTTTGTGCTACTTGAAAATTATCACCTAGAGTATAGACATAAGCAAACAATACTCTAGCAATGTCAAGGAAGCAAAAGCAAGCTTAAACCAAAAAACAGAAACTTAGAATTCAAATGAAAACGAATCTGGATAAAAGTTTGAATTTGATTCACTTCAAAGCAAATTAAATATGGATCTATTTAAATCTACCCAAAAAGACAAGTATCAAAACCCCACAAATAAAATTTAAAAAATAATAAATTTCACTCATCTTCAGCATTATGGATGAATTTTCTGATCTTTTTAATATCAAATCAATTTAGATGCAATTGCCTTAAATGTGCACTTTAGGAAATAGGCAGAATTTCTTTTGTCTTCTAATTTGAATTCAACCCAATTCAAAATTCAAAATTAATTCTCATAAATTACAACAATTAATTGAGATAGGTAAGGCAATATAGATGAAATAGAAGCATATCACAATTTCGGCCACATCAAGATAAATAAGGCAAAGATGACAAGAGTATTCCTTGGAATTTCCTCTTTCTTTCTTTTTTTTTAATAGATTTCGAATTTTTCTCTTAAAAGAGATTAGGTAATGATTCATAATCAAGAACGTGTAGTCATAGACACACAAATTTCACCGAAATCAATAAGGAAGAAAAGGAAAACTCAAAAACCCTAAAACCTAAGATAAATAAGAATTTACATCAATTTGGCTCTGATACCAATTGACGTGAAACCCTATGGTACAAGCCTCAAACCCACACGCACAAATAGATATGGAATTCAAAGATTCGATAAACCCACCTCTTATGGCACCCCATACATAAAGAAGCTGAAACACCAATAATCGAAAGATTTAGATGAGAATCTGATATACGCCACAACGAATAGTTGATAAGTTAACCAAGATTCTTTGTGCAATTTGATACGAACAAGAAAATGGCACGATGTTTCAAAGATTTAAAATGAAAAACTCCAAATCATGACAAATCAAGCTACCATCACTTAATTCAAGACTTACGAAATGAGAACTATATTTGGGAAGCATGGGAGAATAAGAAAATAAGCAACACACTCTTCAAGACATGTAGACGCGCAATACAATTTCAAATCACGTAATGCATGTATGACCAAATTGCATTTAGAGTAATTTTATTATTTTAGTATTTTGTGGGATTTGTTTTAAATTAATTGACTTCTATAGGAGCAAGGAAATAATACGATGCTTCAAATATTTAAAATGGAAAACTCCAAATCATGACAAATCAAGTTATTATCGCTCAATTCAAGACTTACGAGATGAGAAGTATATTTGGAAAGCATAGGAGAATAAGGAAACAAGTCATACTCTCTTCAATACATGTGAACGCGCAACACAATTTCAGATCATGTAATGCATGTATGGCCAAATTGCATTTACGCTAATTTTGTTATTTTGGTATTTTAGTATTTTGTGGGATTTGTTTTAAATTAATTTGGCCTATATTAGAAGCCAAATTCGTGTAGCCTATTTAGGAAGGAGATTTCTCCAAGATAATTTAGGAAAATAATCTTTAATGTAATCCAAGTTTGACTATTTTACTAGATATCCTTCTTATATTGTAATTACACTTTTCTACAATAGAATTAGGGTTTTGAAGGCTATAAAAAGAACCCTTAAGGTGACAGCCACAAAAGGGAGTGAATAAAGATGATTTTATGAACAATATTTAGTTCTTCTCCATTATTTAGCAACTTATCAAGGTTTAACCTTGTGGCGTTCTAATAAGGATCTCCTCCATGCTTAGTTAACTTATCAAGAATTTCTTGTGACGTTCTCGAAGCTGGAATCGCTTGATTATCTATGTTTCTAATCACATTAGTTGGTTAAAGGTGTTGTAGAGCAACCTTCGCTCCATTATCTATGTTTCTTATCACATTTGTTGGTTAAGGGTGTAGTAGAGCAACCTTTTGGAAGATATCTTTGCTTTATTTGTTATCAAGTTGTGTGACAAGGTTTTTGATCACATGTTGATCCTGGGTTACTATGGCATAAGCCTCAAACCCACAAGCACAAGTAAATATGGAATCCAAAGATTTGATAAACCCACCTCCTATGACACCTCACACTTAGAGAAGCTGAAATACCAACGATTCAAGGATTTAAATGAGAATCCGACAAACGCCACAATGAATAGTTGATAAGTTAGCCCAAATTATTGATGCAATTTTGATTCAAAAATTCTTTTTTTACAAATGTTCCTTATCCTTATATAGTAAGGAGAAAAAAATAAAACCCTAAAATAACCTTTTTAGACTTGGCCAAACCACGCAAAAGGGTCAAGCCCAAATACACACTAAAATAACACATCAAACTCATAAGTATTAAAACATAAGCCAAAAACTCTAAAACTTAAAAGACAAAATATGACCAGAATACAAGTTCAAACAAAGCCAAAATAAAATAAGTGTTTAAATAATAAAACATAGCAAATCGATCATGACAAAACTGAATTTTCACCAAAAGCTTTCTTGATCTTCACTTTAGGCTTCTCATTGTATAGTTTTGGCCCAGACTTGATTAGGCTCCCTAAGCCTATGATTGCAAGTGTTGCACTCAATCTGCCCCATATGAATTGAAGCACTCCCCAAGTATATTTGGATCATATGAATACGATTTTTAACTCTTTTTAGGCCTATTTGAATGATATAAAGTTACTCCACACCATTGTTAGAAATTTACCCTATTGAATATGTATCACAAACATTCTTTGTGGTCCCTATCTGTTTTTGTGACAATAAAACTAATATAACAAACTCACATTGAAGGAGAAGGTAACCTAGTCTTTTATGGAAGGTGAAGTAATAATATTCAAATAGTTCAAATAGAACAACATCCCATAACCCTTCATCATCACAACAATCCACACGGGAAAGCCTATTTTGATAATCTAACGGTAAATTGGCTTTAACTAATTTAAATTATCACTTCGAAAAAATAAGACCTTAAAGGAATTGAAAATATTAATGTTGTACGAAACTTTGAAAATTTAATATTGAGGAGATTATATGAAAACTAAATACTAATATTAATAATTTAAATAAAATAAAATTAGTTACTCAGTTGTTATAATATAAAATTTTTATTGCAATTTTATAATTTTCTCCTTTCCTCTTATATATATATATATATATATATATATATATATTTATCTGGTACTTGGGGTTTTTTGGTGGTTTTATTGAGGTCTTCCGAATACTCGGAAAGGGCTTTAGAACTGGAACTGGATTTTATTTCCTTTTGCTTATTCTTCTTTCTTCCCATTTTTCTGTAAAAATTCTCATATTAAAAAGTCTGGAATATTATTTTTACTACCTTTAATATATTCAATTTCAAAATAAAAAATACTTAAAATTGCTTGCCATCTAGCAAAAATTTGTTTAGAGGCAAGATTTTTAACATCTTTTTTTAAAACATCTTTTGTTGATTTACAATCAATTCTGACTAAGAACTTTTGATTTAACAAATCAAACTGAAATTTATTTATACAAATAACAATACTTAAAATTTCTTTCTTAATTATAGAATAATTTAATTGGGCAGAATTCCAGTGTCCTGAGGTAAACTGGATTATTCTTTCTTTATCATCTATTTTTTATTTTATAATCTCTCCATATCCTAAATCTGATGCATCCGTTTCCACAATTTTAAATGCATTTGGATTTGGAATATATAGATAAGGAATTTTCTTTTCTAAAGACTTTATATACTTTATAATGCTGGTATACTCTTCAGTCCATGGTCCAACATTTTTCTTAAGTCTATCATGCAATGGTTTTATCATTCTATTTAAATTTGGGTAAAAATCTATAACATAATTTAGACAACCTAAAAATCTCTGTAATTTGGTTTTATTAGTTATTTCATCAGGAAATTTGTCTCCAAACATCATGGTTCTTTCTATGGGCTGAATTATACCCTGTTCTATATAATGTTCTAAAAATCTAATTTTAGTCTGGAATAAATTCATTTTAGTTTTACTTAGAGCTAATCCATTCTTTTTTATTATCATACAAAATGTCCTTAAATGTTTAAAATGTTCTTCTATACTCTGGCTGAATATTAAGACATCATCTATATAAACTATGCAGAATTTTGAATAAGGATTAAAAATTTCATTCATTATTCTTTGGAATTCTGATGGTGCATTTTTTAATCCAAAAGGCATTACGTTCCACTCATATTGGCCAAAAGGAACAGTAAATGTTGTTTTATACCTATTGTTAGGATGGATTTGAATCTTCTCTTAACATTAACCTAGTAAAAAATGTAGTTTTATAATACTGAAAATCACTTAGTTTTTTACATTTTAGATTACTTAATAACTCAGCATTTTTATCTTTTAAAAGAGAGGGATCTCCTATAAAATGTAATGAAATTATTAGAATTAAGGTTGATACCGCATCCTGAATAGTTTCTCCTAACTCATTATATATGGGTTCACCATCACTATTTACCTTAATTGAGTTTAAAATTTCTAACTGCTGTATATCTGTTAGATGGTAATCCCACCAACCTTTTAATTGTCCTGTAAATCTTGCTATAATTATTTCAGCTATTGCTCTATCTGAAGCAAAAGACTGGGTTTTATATGCATTAGCTGCCATAGTCATTTGCTGTAATAAACTTAAAATATTATACTCAGACAACCCATCTATATTCCATTCATAGACTGTCGAGGCATTATACTTGAACTGAGAGGTACTAATTGGTTTATCTAATAGTCCTAGATCTGGTGCTCTACTTAATATTTCTCTATGGGATATGAGATTTATTTCAAATTGTTTTATATCTTCTGAATCTGGCTGACTTTGCTCAGTTTCAGATTCTAATTCTTCCTCTATTACATTTATATTTCTGGACTGAGGTGTTTCTGGAATTATGTTTTTACTAGATTCTGAAGTTTCTATTTTACTTAATTGGTCTTTCAGACTTTGCAAAAATTCATTTTTATTTGCTTTTAATTCCTTTTGACTTGAACTTGATATCTGGTATGGTTTAAAAATATTCGGTTTTATTTCTTTTTTCTCTTCTATTTCTACTTCTTTTTCTTTTAATATTTTCTCTATCTTTTTTAACTAAGTTCCTATACATATTAAACTTGCATTACTAAAATTATTCTGCTCTATGACCTTTTTATCTGTATCATTTTCTTTAGCTATTTTATTTGGTGTACAAATTATTTCATTTTCTCCATGTTTTATTTTACTAATCGTCTTAGGTGGAAAATCACTTTGAATTACCTTATCATTTACAATCCATTCTGGCCTTTTATCTCTTACTGTTATTGGATTTATACTTTTTATCGTTCTTAATTCAAACCACTCAAAAAATTTTATTTTTCCTATTTTACTAACATATTCAAAGTATTCTTCTTTTAATTTTTCAAAATTATTTTCTTTAACAATTTTATTTAATTTTCTTAAATTTTTTGTCTTAGTTATTTCTTTTAAAAATTTCTTTTCAATTTTTTCTTTAATAAGAACATTTAATTATCTATTTATATTATTTATATTTTCTGTTATAGCAGATGCTGATGGTGATGATGGTGAAGAAGGTGCTATTTCAGCCTGATAATTTAAATAATTTTCTACTGGATTATAAACTGCTTGGGGAACCGAAGAACTATAGTCTACTCCTTTCATTTTAAGATGTCTATCTGGAATATCTGATGCATAATATTTGGGTTTTACAATAGTTTGAATTATAGGTTTAGGTTCATCTTCTCTATAGGTTGCATATATTACTGATGGTATAGCTGATACCTTCCTATGTCTTCTGTTACTACTGACGATGATGATTCTGTATATCTACTACTTACACTTCTATTGAATTTTAATGATACTTTACCATCTTCAAACTATTCTATCTTACTTAGACTTGTATTTGGTTTTACCTTTTCTTGTTCTGGTGGAGGTACTATACCTTCTAAAATCCATTCTTCTGGTAATGTTATATCTTTCCATTGTATTGTTTTAGGTATTACAGTATTTTTAGTTAAATTTGTTTGTAAAAACCTTGTTTCTCCCTTCTTAGGTTGTAATTTATATTTAGTTCCAAATGCTGAATTCATAGCTTTATAATGAATTTTATATATTAGTGCTATTGGGATAGATCCTTATTTCATTTTATAATTATGGATTTTTATTTCCAAAACTATGCTATCTAAAATGTTTAAATCATTTAATGATATTGTCATATCTGGATATACTTCAAAAGATATGGGTCCTTCACTTAAACTAGTTTCTATAGATCTTAACAAGGAATCCTGAAAATTTAAAAATCTTGCATCTCTTACTACTGCTAGTATACTAGTGTTTAGTCCTTTCCTGGTTAAAGGTTTTATTCCTACTTGTATTAATCCTATATGAATATACTTATATTTTTTACTCCTATGATGATTTAATGTTCTTCCTGATAAAAGAGTTATTTTCTCAAAAGGTTTACTTAATTGAAAATCTCTTTCTTCTGTTTTAATTACATAATCTGTTTTAAAAATATTAAACTTTAGAATTTTATAAATCTGTTCTTTATCTACTTTAGGAATTTCCCATTCATCTATGCCTTTTACAAAATCTTCTAATATTAATTCATTTTTGTTTATTACTCTTTTTATTTCTGAAGACTCTGAATCATCTGATTTTACTGTACTTGTCGATTTACACAAAAATTGATCCATTTTCAAAAATCTTGAATTATGTCACGGCCATTGCCTGTTATACCCTATGACGCCTAAACCTTGGCTAAAACGGGTTCAGTTGGCATACCCAAAACATATTCTTTCAAAATTTTTAAACATGGACTCTTTCTCTTGCAAATAACATGGCTCTGAAATTAATTGTTCTTCTAAGAATTGTATTCGTTTTGAATCTTTCTGGAGTTGATGCCTTAAATCTTTTACTTCAGTTTTTATTATTCTAATTTCTCTTTGCAATTCTTCTATAGATGTTGTTTCTTTAGATTTTTTTTTTTTACTTAATATTTTAGTTAGAATTGATTGTAAATCAGCAAAGGATGTTTTAAAGAAAGATGTTAAAAATCTTGCCTCTAAACAAATTTTTGCTAGATGGCAAGCAATTTTAAGTATTTTTTATTTTGAAATTGAATATATTAAAGGTAGTAAAAATAATATTCCAGACTTTTTAACATGAGAATTTTTACAGAAAAATGGGAAGAAAGAAGAATAAGCAAAAGGAAATAAAATCCAGTTCCAGTTCTAAAGCCCTTTCCGAGTATTCAGAAGATCTCAGTAAAACCACCAAAAAACCCCAAGTACCAAATAAAAATCAAGAAGACTTAAAGAAATGGATAGAAGACTTGAGTAAATCGCCAGAAGTCATTAAAGCCCTGCAGAATATAGCGTCTTCTTCGGGAGACTCAGGTATGGTTTCTAAATCTAAAGCAATCGTACCCGCTTATGGTACGGCTAGTCTGTCTCAAACTGTGGATAGTAAAGACTTATCAAACCCGTTGAAGGCTGTGGATTTGCCAAAAATCCAATCTTCCCAAGGATATAACACTAGTTTTCATAAATGGATTTTAAAAAATAATTCAAAAGTTGAAATTGAAATTGAAAATGGTTTTAATGATATAAATCCATGGGAAGTAATTAAAAAGTATTATCATGAGAATTGGTATTTTACACTGAAAGATTTGTCAAAACCTCAAGATTATTATTATAATATTTTAGAAGAAACAGCATCAGTTAAAATAAAACATAATTTTGATAAAAATCATAAAAATGTGATAGCATATTCCTCTATCCAAATAAAACGGGTTATCCATCCAAAGGATTGGCCGACCTCGAATTTATCTACTTCATTATCATTTAAAAATTTTAAAAAGCATAGTTCTTCCTATAATTATTTTGATTATATAGAAGCATGGAAAAATATTTTTTATATTCAAAACCCAACCACTACTCATTCATGGTTGATATATTTTGACCAACAGAGTATTAAAACCACCACCAGATTTCCAAATTGGTTTTTAAGATGATGGCAAGGTAAAGGTATTACTGATGATATTTTATCACCATAAGTTTTCCAAATATATCAGTATTTTTAAACCAATTATAAACCTGCCCAGAATGAAAAATATATTCCCCCATTAATGTATTTTTGTACACAGTTTTTTATTCCCTGGATATATCAATGGTATTTTGATTTTCAGTATATAACAGAGTTAAATATTCTTGTCATAGTAAGAAGGCACAAAGTAAAATGGTGGGGATCATTCAGGAACTCTACCACAGAAATGGTTGTAAAAAATTGGATACTTAAAAAAGCACAGTTCCCTACTGTGTCTTATGCTGATAAATTAACACTGCAACAAGGAGAACCATAATTTGGAGCCCAAAAAGCCCAATGTCAGGCCTTATTAGCAGCAGCTAAAACCCCTGAAGAGTTCAAAATAATTTGTCAACAGATGTTCAATCAGCTTACTCTAGAAGAAAAAGAAAAAATAAATCAATCCCTTGATAAAGAATCATCGAAGGAATCCTCTGGTAAACAAAAGAAGGCATCAAGCAAAAGAAAAATTAAAAAACAGTCAAGCTCGGAGACGGAGTCGACAACGTCATAAAAAACGTCATCCTCCAGTAAAGATCCGGCATTTTCTCACTGTGACAGTAATGAAGATGACTGTTATGGGATACTCTCAGCCATAAAAATAAAGAGCAGAACAGACAAAGTAAACATAAAAGAAAAAGACAAGAAAAAGAAAGAAAAAATAAAGAGAAAAGGAAAAGGAAAGAAAAAGAGGGACACCTCATCTTCGTCCTCATCAGCATAAGGACAGAAATAGTAAAAAAGAGTGGCAGACAAACTATTGATCTACAGTAAAAAGGAACAGAA
Source organism: Manihot esculenta (assembly GCF_001659605.2). Classification (NCBI taxonomy): domain Eukaryota; kingdom Viridiplantae; phylum Streptophyta; class Magnoliopsida; order Malpighiales; family Euphorbiaceae; genus Manihot; species Manihot esculenta. The sequence continues at coordinate 16,887,079 of NC_035169.2, read as the reverse complement.
GTGGCAGATAGACTATTCACCAATAGTAAAAAGGAGCAGCAAAAGACAGAAACAGTAGCAGACAAGTTACTATTTATGAACAGTAAAAGTTCGTGTGAATCAACAGTAAAGCTCTCGTGACTCAACAGTAAAGCTCTCATGACTCAACAGTAAAGGCCAGAAAATTTCTATATAAAGGGAGCCTCTCCCCTTGTGAAGGCACATCTGTATTTCTCCTCTTTCTCTCTATTTTATCTATCTTCACATTTTCTCTGTAAACTCTCTCTCTAAAACATTCTCAAATATTTTGTAAAATTCTCTGAAGTTTTATTAAAGAGATAGTAAGTTTCATTTTTATATCTGTTACTTATATAAGCCCGTGTTGACGGCACCTTTCTCTTCTCCCTCCACACTCTGACTTAATTCTGGGGATTCCAGGTTAAGGTTGCAGGAACCCTAGCTATAAAATAAATTTTATAATTTGATTTAAGTATGCTCTGTGGTTGCGGCTTATGCTGATCTTCCACATCAGAAATTTGTTTACTTGTAAAAATTTACTTATTAAAATTTGTTTATTTCTGGATCCTGTGTGTTTGTATCCTGTAAGTTTGTGTTTGTAACGATCCTGTTATTTGTTGGTATCAGAGCCAGGTCGCAGGTTTGAGCCACGGGGAAGGAAGGGTATTTAATATGGCCAAGGATAGTGCCAGAAGTGGGCTTGGTCTCCAATGTGGCACCCAACGTGGAGACGTTACCGCGTGCAGGCGCCCTAATGATAATAATCTTGAGGTTTTGCCAGAGTATAGAAGAACATTTTAAACATTTAAGGACATTTTGTATGATAATAAAAAAGAATGGATTAGCTATAAGTAAAACTAAAATGAATTTATTCCAGACTAAAATTAGATTTTTAGGACATTATATAGAACAGGGTATAATTCAGTCCATAGAAAGAACCATGATATTTGGAGACAAATTTCCTGATGAAATAACTAATAAAATCCAATTACAGAGATTTTTAGGTTGTCTAAATTATGTTATAGATTTTTACCCAAATTTAAATAGAATGATAAAACCATTGCATGATAGACTTAAGAAAAATGCTGGACTATGGACTGAAGAGCATACCAGCATTATAAAGTATATAAAATCTTTAGTAAAGGAAATTCCTTATCTGTATATTCCAAATCCAAATGCATTTAAAATTGTGGAAACGGATGCATTAGATTTAGGATATGGAGGGATTCTAAAAATAAAAAATAGATGATAAAGAAAGAATAATCCAGTTTACCTCAGGACACTGGAATTCTGCCCAATAAAATTATTCTACAATTAAGAAAGAAATTTTAAGTATTATTATTTGTATAAATAAATTTCAGTCTGATTTGTTAAATCAAAAGTTCTTAGTCAGAATTGATTGTAAATCAGCAAAAGATGTTTTAAAGAAAGATGTTAAAAATCTTGCCTCTAAATAAATTTTTGCTAGATGGCAAGCAATTTTAAATATTTTTTATTTTGAAATTGAATATATTAAAGGTAGTAAAAATAATATTCCAGACTTTTTAACACGAGAATTTTTACAGAAAAATAGGAACTTGCATATATATTCTAGATAAATTATATTTTTATTACATTAAAAGGCTTAATAATTTAGTACTTACATAAAAATCATATTATCATCAAATCTAGCTAATTGGCTATACATAATAAATTATAAATATGTTTCACATATATAATAATTTTAAAATAAAAGATTTTACATGAGTTAAAATTTTATAGTTATGTAATATATTTTATTTCAAAAAAAATTAAGTAATATATTTATAAACATTTATTTAAAATACTTTTTAATACATAGAATTTAAACACAATGCTTCTAAGTTATTTCTTTATACTCTTTATATGTTAATTAAGTAATATACTTATAAATATTAATTTAAAATATATTTTTAATATATAATGATATGAGCAAAGAAATAATACGATACTTCAAAATTTTAAAATGGGAAACTTCAAATCATGACAAATCAAATTACCATCGCTTAATTCAAAACTTACGATATGAGAACTATATTTGGAAAGCATGGGAGAATAAGAAAACAAGCCACATTCTCTTCAATACATGTGGACGTACAACACAATTTCAAATAGCGTAATGCATGTATGGCTAAATTGCATTTAGGCCAATTTTATTATTTTAGCATTTCTTGTGGCGTTTTCGAAACTGGAATCGCTTGATTATCTATTTTTCTAATCACATTGGTTGGTTAGAGGTGTGGTAGAACAATCTTCACTTGATTATTTATACTTCTAATCATATTGGTTGGTTAGGGGTGTGGTAGAACAACCTTCGCTCTATTATCTATGTTTCTAATCACATTCGTTGATTAGGGGTATAGTAGAGCAATCTTCTGAAATACATCTTTGTCTTGTTCTTTGTCAAGTTGTGTGAGGGGATTGTTTTTTTATCACAAATTGGTCATAGGTTCTGCATCAGTTGATATCAGAGCATGGTGATAGATAAATTCCTATTTATCTATATTTATTTGTTTCATAATTTTTTTTTAATTTTTTCAATCTATCTTTTTTTTTTAATTTCAGTTTATCTTATAATTTCTCTCAAAAAAATAAAAAAAATATAAAAAAAATTCAGTTATATTTATATAAAAAAAGAAATTTTTTTATTTCAGTAGTATGAGTTTTTTTTTTAAAAAAGTAAGATAAAAAAAGAAAAGTGAAGGAAAAAAAATAATTTTAGTTATTTGATTTAAAAAAAAAAAGAGAAAAGAGGAGAGATGTCAAAATTTAGTGTTTTATTCGCAAAATGTCATACTGAATTCAAAAAGGATCTCATATATGTCTGATTCTTTTCTTGTCATTATGGTTGAAGATTCAAGGATAAATATTTTCGAAAAATGAGAAAATGATACGAGTAAGAAAATAATACGATACTTCAAAATTTTAAAATGGAAAATTCCAAATCATGACAAATCAAGTTACCATCGCTTAATTCAAAACTTACGAGATGAGATTTGAAAAGTACGGGAGAATAAGAAAACAAGCCACACTCTCTTCAACACATGTGGATACACAACACAATTTTAAATCGCGTAATGCATATATGACCAAATTGCATTTAGGCCAGTTTTATTATTTTGGCATTTTAATATTTTATGAGATTTATTTTAAATTAATTTGGCTTATATTAGAAGCTAAATTTGTGCAGCCCAAGATAATTTAGGAAAATGATGTTTAATGTAATCCATATTTGACTATTTGACTAGAACCTTTCCTATATTGTAATTACACCTTTCTACAATATAATTAGGGTTTGAATACTATCAAAACACCTTTAAGTGGCAGCCAGAAGAAGCCGAATGAATAAAGATGATGTTATAATAATATTTTATTCTTTTCCATTATTAGCAACTTATAAGGTTTAACATTGTAGTGTTCTAATATGAATCTCCTACATACTTCGTTAACTTATCAATAATTTCTTGTGACATTCTCGAAACTGAAATCACTTGATTATCTATGTTTCTAATCACATTTATTAGTTAGGGATGTGGTAGAGCAATTTTCGCTTAATTATTTATGTTTCTAATTATATTGTTGGTTAGGAGTATAGTAGAGCTATATTCGCTCTATTATCTATGGTTCTAATCACATTCGTTGGTTAGGGGTGTAGTATGACAACCTTCTTGAAGATATTTTTATCTTATTTTTTATCAAGTTGTGTGATGGGTTTTTTTTATCACAAATTGGTCCTGAGTTTCGCATCATATAAACTTTAAAAGCAATGTTTTTAAGTTATTGTTTTATTAGAATAATTTATATGATGCCTCTTTCTATATTATATATTTTTAATATAATTATATTAAATTTTATTTTTTTTAGGATATGGATATGTAAATTTTTAGCTAATTGTCTTAATAAAATTTTATAAAAAAACTTAACAAGGAATTTTAAGAATCATTAATTTTCGAGTTTACGTAGTATCTTTTATCAAATTTTATTGATTATGATAAAAGTTAAATTAGAGTAGGATTAATAATTTTAAAAATTCTAAAATAATTTAAATATGAAAATAATATAAATGTAAACAATAAAAATAGGGAAGGACATTTTCACCAAATTCATTATTCCCTTCATCTCATTATAAATAAATTAAAATTATATTTTATTGGATGAATTATTATCAAGTTTCTAAATTTTAAAAAATTTCACTATTTTGTTTTTATTTTTAAAACACTCAATTAAAATTTTATATATTTCATAAAATTAACTTTTATTTTTTTATTAAAAGAAATTGTTAGTTATTTTAAATATTTATATTATTTAGTTATTATAATTTTATTATGTATATTATTTATTTTTTATAATTTTAAATATATATTTTTTAATTTCTTTGATCAAATTTAAAACAAATAAATTAATAGTGTCTTTAATGAAAAAGAGTTCGATTTTATATAATATAAAACTATTTAATTGAGTTGAAATAAAAGATTGGATTAGAATAATTTTAAAAAATTTAAGGACGAGGCAGTAGTCCCGCCATTTTATTCATTGAATGTGGAAATTAAAAATGTTAAATTATTTACTTCCATGATTTCACACTTGAAAATGCGTGAAATCACGAGAGAACATAGAAAGTGCCTGAATATAATAAGAGAAATTGAAAATTGCAGCTAAAAAAAAAAAAAGAGATTGAAAAAAGAAAATGGTGGTGAAAGGGCATTATGGTCAGACGGGGAGCTGAGGGAATAAATTGAAAGATTTTGAAGCAGGGTTCAGCTTAAATAACACGCCATCTGTTATCTGTTGCATCTCTCTCTTCTGTCTTCAAACGCGGAATTTTCTGACTCCTCTCCTTTTACATTCATATTGGAAAATTTTTGGAAGATTTCAATCTCTGAAGAACGAAGGAAAAGCGACTACAAATGGCAGATCAACTTACCGATGATCAGATCTCCGAATTCAAGGAAGCCTTCAGCTTGTTCGACAAAGATGGAGATGGTCCGGTTCCTCTCTCTCTCTCTCTCTCTCTCTCTCTCAATGCCTAGATCTGGCTTGGATTTTGTTATGTTGTGTTTATTTGTATGCCTAGATCTCGGTGGTGTCGAGTTGATTTGGTTCTTGTTTGCCTCAAATTTCTTAGAATTTTCTTGTGGATGTAGTACTGTTATCATGCGTTGCTGGGTTTTCTTTCACTCGATTTGGGATAATTCTGTGGTAGAATAATTTATTCAAAAATTGGGTTTAAGATTAGATCGCAGTTTGACCCATTTTTGCTCGAGATGTGAATTCCGATTTGCTTTGTTAGAATGTGGAATTGCTGGAGCCTGATGCACAAAGCAAGAAAGAGGGATTTTAATGGTCTTCTTCCTTACAAATAGGGTATTGAATAAGATTTTAACAACAAAAAGTCGATTGTTACGTGAACAAATATGATTCTGCACATTTAGATTCATGAAACTGTTTCAACTCTATTTGTTCTTTATATAAGGTACTTGGGCAGCATGATTACATTCCATAAATTGATTCTAGCTTTTCCCATTTTAGTTCCCCCCCACCCCTCCCGATACAGAGCTTGTCAATTTCATGATATGTCTCTGACCATTGAGATTAATTGGAACAATGACAGGTTGCATTACCACAAAGGAGCTTGGGACCGTGATGAGATCGCTGGGACAGAACCCAACTGAGGCAGAGCTCCAGGACATGATTAATGAAGTTGATGCTGATGGGAATGGAACTATTGATTTCCCTGAGTTTCTCAATCTCATGGCCAGGAAGATGAAAGACACGGACTCCGAGGAGGAGCTGAAAGAGGCCTTCAGAGTTTTTGACAAGGATCAGAATGGTTTTATTTCTGCTGCTGAGCTACGCCATGTGATGACAAACCTCGGCGAGAAGCTTACAGATGAAGAAGTTGATGAAATGATAAGGGAGGCAGATGTTGATGGTGATGGCCAGATAAATTATGAGGAATTTGTCAAAGTCATGATGGCAAAGTGATCAACCTAGTCCCACCAAAACTGAAAACAATGGAAGGATTTCTATTTTCCTTTTAATTTTTATTTTATTTTGTTTTGTTTTTGTTATTTTGGGAAAATTTTATCTAATGTTGTTGAATCAGGCTCTTTAAAGGCAGTTGTGAGATCTATCCGGGGTGGTCGACTGTTGGGTTTTACTCTTAATGTGATGTTTCTAATGAATTGCTAAACACAATTGCCTTTGGCACTTTGTTTTCGTTTTTGTAGTCTCTTTTGAATTTGAACTTACTTTGGAGGATTCAGTGCAATGTGCTGGATTTTTGGATTATCTGCGTGTTTGTTTGTGTGTGTTTCATTAATTTAGCCATGTTGGTATGTTCAGTTGCATCTGTTATTTGGAGGTGAATTTTCTTTATAGAAATTGCTTTGTATCGTTGGGCTTTGCATTTATCCAGTTTCTTGTTTGGACAGAAAACTTGCTGTTCTTGTGCTAGAAAATTGTCTACCAAACTTGAATGTAAAGAAAAGTGTATGCACCATCTCTCTAAAGAAGTGTTCTCTCGTCTGGAGTAGAACTTTTTCTCTTCTCTAGTCTTCTCCTTAGTTCTTACTTTTCTTTTTTATCTCTGGATCTTAATCTTCGCAACCATCTCTCTCCCTTTTTTTTCTCCCATATCTCTCCCTCTTCTGATCTTTTCATCTTTTTTTCTTCCCCTGTTCGTTTCTCACCATCATGGACCTCATTTCAAATCCCATAAATGATTTATGTGATAAAATAAATCAACTCTCGTGAGATGAGATAACTCTGGAATTAGTATAATCGACCAAGCGGCCCAATTCCTATCAAATCTACATCTGGTTGGTTGGGCGCATCATGGCTAATAGAAGGACTTTAAAAGAAAGGGGAAGCGTGCCAGCAGAGCGAAAGGGAACATGTCGAGAGTCAATCGTTTTGGGCGAGGCTCCCATGCGAAACAGGCAGAGGAGTTGAGCACTGTACATGAGTTTTGCTTTGGGTTCTTCTTGTCATTTATGTTTTGATTGTTTTGGTTCAGTGAGTTTCTGGTTTTATTGTGCGATTGAGTTTTTGTTTGCCCCAGAAATTATTGGTGTTTATTGAAATAGATACGCACTGGTCTGTTTTTTGGCGAGCTTTGTTAAGGAACACAATCAGCCACAAGAGTTGTTTCGGTTGGTTACATGGTTGTTTCTTTTGGGTAGCTGTTTGCTGACTTTTGTTTTCAGTTTGCTTGCTTCCATGTGGACGCTGTGGTGTGCGATGGGTTTGTTGCGGTGTGTGGTAGTTGCACTTACTGTTGCCGGTCGTTGATAGCGTCGATGTGATAAGCGGTGGCTTCGGCTAGTGGTTATTTTTGGAATGTTTGGCCTGCTTCTTTAGGTGCCTTTGTGTTGGGTTTAATTGTTTGGACTGGGTTAGTTTTGTTCGGATTGAGCTCTCTATGTGGCTCTTTATGTTTTCAATTGGGCTTGGTTTAGTTCATTTGTGTTTTCAATTGGACTTGGTTTAGTTCATTTGATGTTCTTTGACCGTAACTTGATGAGTGTTTTAAATGCAATCTATGTTTGCATTGGTAAAAAACAAAAAAAATTCCAATAGCTCACGTGAATGTTGGGCAGCAGAATTTGTTGTCTTTTCACATCCTTATGGTATTTGATAAATTAAAGGGTATTTTTATATTTTCAAAACTCTAATTTTATTATAGAGAGATGTAAAAGATATTTAGTCAAATAAATTAAACCTGAATTTCATTAAAGATTATTTTTCTAAATTATTTTGAAAAAATCTCCTTTTTTAACACAAGACATGAATTTTATTTCTAATATAAATAAAATTAATTTAAAATAAATCTCACAAAATACTAAAATACAAAATAATAAAATTCTCCTAAATGCAATTTGGTCATATATGTATTACGCGATTTGAAATTGTATTGTGCGTAGGGCTGTGCAATCGGTCAGTTCGGTTGGGTTACTTCAAACCGAAATCTGTAATTTTTTTAATTTTTTACTTTTAATTTCAATAGAATAATTTAATAAATATTTCACATAAATTTACCAATAAATATTATCTAAATACATAATGATAGTACTTAAAAAATTTATATAAATCCATATAAAATTTAAAAATACATATAAAATCAGTGTTTCACATAATAAAAGTATGTATAAAATCGATTATTCTGTTTGTCAGTTATTTAACACGTTTAAACCGAATCGAACTAAAAATCGAATAAGTTGGAAAATACTAACCGAACCGAACCGAATATTTTGATTAACCAAACCATTAAACTGAAATTGATTGGTTCGGTTCGGTTTTTCGGTTCAAACTGATTTATGCTCTCCCCTAATTGTGCGTCCACATGTATTGAAGAGAGTGTGACTTGTTTCTTTATTCTCCCATACTTTCCAAATATAGTTTTTATCTCGTAAGCCTTGAATTAAACAATATTTATTAAATTTTTCTACTGAAATTAAAAGCAGAAAATTAAAAAAATTACAGATTTCGGTTTGAAGTAACCCAACCGAACTGAACCGATTTTTATCAGTTCGATTCGTTTATATTTTTATAATTGGTTTTTTCAGTTTTTAATATTTTTACAATTTGGTTTTCTGTTTTTTCAGTTCGGTTCTTCATTACAATAAAGACATGAAAAACAACTAGAGGTGTTCCAACCCGATAGATTACTAGAAAATAATCTATTATCCATATTAATACTGCTTGCAATTGAAAAATCTTTTTAGCTAATATATCATAAGTTTCCACACCTGTCTCTCGTAATTTATTCAATTCCTCTAGAAGAGGTTGAAGGTAAACATAAATGTTATTTTCAAGCCCATATGGACTAGGAATAATCAACAAAAGTATAAAAAATTGTTCTTTCATGCACAACCATAGTGGAAGATTGTATATAAATAAAATCAAGGCTATGTACGGTAAGTGCTTTGCATTGTTCCAAAAGGATTAAACTCATCACTTGCTAAGCCCAATCCAACATTAGGAGGATCTTTGACATCAGTTTGGCATGCTTCATAGTCAGCTAGATGCCTCAAAATACTATTCTTGGTGCATTCTCTGTCATGCCATATCATCAACTCTTATGTTTTAGAGGATATGAATAACCTTTAAAGGATTGGAAGGAAGATACCTTAATATTTTAACAGGTATTTTTCATTTTTTGACATACAAATTGAGGATGTATTATCAACTAAATATTTCTTTCCAAAATAAAATGCAAAGCATGAACCTTGTCATACTTAAGGTTGCATCAACAAATTTCTTTGTTTCATAAAAAGAATTTGGTAATGTATTACCATCTGGAAATGCATCCTTAAGAAGTTTACATTAAACCTATCAAATTGATATTTTAAATTGTAAAAATACAATATGAAAGAGAGTTTATTAGAATTCTTACATCTACAATATAGTTTTGTGTTGGAGTCTTCTATCAATCTCATAAATCCTTTCATATCACTCCAAAGATATCATATAACATCTCACTTCCATGTACTTATTCTACATGAATATGTTTACTATGATTCTACATGGGCATTGACTCACTCACTATGATAAATCCAAGGATCATAACTCTAGATGATGCCATTGACTACACTCTGGTTTAATCAATAAAACTAGAGTGTTCAAATAAAATTCTAATGACATCATTAAAACCTCAACAAAAAGAAATAGGGAACTTCAATTCAATTGCTAAAAGAAGCCAAAGTTGCAGACAAATACAATTAGAATTTCTAACAAGCAAACTTATAGAAAAAACATATTCACATCATAGTTAATGCATTTTAGAAATACTTATTTAATACCTAGCTAGGTTAATTGTAAAAATTTCTCTAGTTCATGATCATGCTTATAAAATACTAAAACTATACAACTTGAAACTTATCACGTCAATTGTATATATAACTATTATGAAATCAAATTCAAAAATATATTAATATGATCAATAATACAATTTAAATTGCATTTTCCACTAAATTTTTCGAATAATAAAAAGCTTATGTAACTATGTTTGGCTTTAGGCAATCTAAGATGTAAATTTCCATTTCACTAACATGGTTGTAGTCTCAAAGACTGTCATCGATCCATAAAGAAAAAAGAAAAAATGGTGTAATGGAAATCATGGTTGTAGGAAGGGTTTGTCAAAATAGGTTTTAATGGACATAGTAAGAAGAAATAGAAGAAGAAGAAGAAGAGTGAAGATATCACATTTAGGATAAGAATTTATTTCATGGAAGTAGGAAGAATCCCTTTGTATGAAAGAGGGTTGCCGTAAGAATCTAATAGATACAGTAGGTTTTTCTATTATTGTTTATAGGTCTTTAAATTCCAAATATTAGTAAAAAAATTATTTTGAGATTTTTTCAAGTATTAAACTAAAGATATCTTCTGAAATAGAAAAATAATAAAGAAAGTGCACATAATTACTATACATGCATCGAAAAGCTTTTCCTTATCTTATTCAAGTTTGATTAAAGGTGAAATTCACTTTACAAATAATGAAAAATTAATAAAATTTCATGAACAAGCAATATCAAATTAAATTAAGGCTAGCCTTAGAAAGATGAAACTTTTTTTTCCTTCTACCTCTTTTAAGGTTTGAATTGAAATAAAAGCTCTACAGTATATCATTTGAGAAAGATGAGGTACTTAAAAGATTGAGGAGAACATGGAGGATTAGGGTTTTAAAGTTATTTAAAAATACACACTTTAAAAATAGTAGCATTAAATTATTAATTGCCATTAAAATATATCTATAAATGTGATTATAAATGAAGTTATAGTGTCAATTATTTTAACTATCACAAGATATTAAGTATTTGACCACATAACATTTCATAATAGCATTTAATATTCATGCCGCCAATAAAATACTGCTAAAACTAAATTTCTATTTTCTTTTCAGATCCTACACTTTCAAGATAAGAAACATAAAATTTAGTTGAATGGATTTATAGTGTATGATTGAATTTTCATAAGTTATCATGAACCCTCAAGTACATCTAATATTGGACTTATGATACTCGTGTGTGAGTAACATCTTGCTCATTGCATCTTATGTGAGGCTCAATAAATAAAATTGGCTCTCAATGCTCAAGACCTCATGTACATTTAATCTTATTCTATCTTGTATTAGTTGAATTAAGTCCACTGCTCTAAAGAATGGGTCAAGTTACTTAATAAACTTATTTACATCTATTATTGTCTATTAAGCCCCTTACATGCCCACAATATCATATGCATAATAATTGCCTCAAGAGAACACTAAGTTAATTATGTCACCCCTTATGTAACCACAGCTGACAACATAAACACCTAAGCTTCTTAGTGAATTGCCTCCATAGAGAGCCATAAATTTAATTATTTTGGTTGAAAGATTTTCTTAGTTAGTCTAATTACTCTTAAGGTCTCATTTTGCATATTAGACAATTTAAATCCACACATATCATATAGCATTCATTCATGAATATACATATCATCCATGCACATGTCCAACTACAGCTAATAAAAAAAATAAAAGGTGTGATCATCGATTATACTAAGGGACACCCAAACTGAGCCACAAGGATTGATGTTAAAAAGTCATTCTTAGGTTTGCATCTATGTAGTACAATATTTACAAGATCTAATCTATTTATACATTATAAATCTTAAATTTTTTTGTTGTACTCCCACTAATCTCTATCAACAAGTTGAGCATCACACTTTTTGTCTTTTCAATATTAGTTTATATGCTTTTTAAATTAAATAGTAAATAATTATTAAATTACACTCAAAGTATAATTAGAAATTCAATCACATTGATCTTCTAAAGTCCATAATCACTCAATCATATAATTAAAATAAAATTCAACAATTAAATTTAAAAATAAGGGCATAAAATTAATAATATATCTATAAGCATCACATGCTTATCTATAAATTTCTTCACTTTAAAACCATACTTCAACTTGAATAATAAATATATTAGAAAAAATAATTAAATACTTTAATTATATTTAGATAAATCTGAGGTAAAATGCAATTTTTGCATGTTAGAAACAATAAAAAACATAAGTCAAATCCATATTTTGAGCTCAAAACACAAACTAAACTCATGTTTGCGCAACCCACGCATGTTACACGCCATGATGTGTAATTCTGCGCAGCTACACGACTTGTGTACTGCTTAACCATGTTGCGTGGCCTAATGTAGATAGCCAGTTTCGCGTTAGGCCATTCGCAATTGTTCTGCGTCAAGCCATGTTTTGGCTTGATGTGTAACTTGCTTTCACGCAAGCCCCTCTCATACTCATCCTTTTTTTAGTCCTTGAAAATTTCAAAAATTTTTTATTAAGTCCAAAATTTATGGTGGAAGACAAATAAGGCCATGCTCTATATAATATACATCTTTCTTTTCCTCTCTCCCTTTGTACAGCCTTAGAGTAATTGGGTAGTGATTATGAATTGAAATGTCTAACCCCTAAGTTTTCTTCTAAAATAACTCCTAAACCATGTATAAAATAATTTTAGACCAGAGAGAATTTTTTCATGTATAACATCCATATATTAATTCTTTAATTTAATTAATTAAATTAATCTCTATTAATTACTTAATCATAATTAATTAAGTTAGTCTAATTAATTTAATTAATCAATCTTATAATTATAATTAATTTAATTACTTAGCATTGATTTAATTAATTAAATCTATTAATCACCATTAGTGAATTACAGGGCTTATCAATACTTGATCTTGGATCTAATATGATATTTTACTATTAAGTAACTCAAGTACACATGGAAAGAGAGTTTAACCTGTATATTATTTTTTGGTCTTGAAAATAATTTGTTTAACCTATATATTATTCTTTGATCTTAAGATTAATTTCTACATATATTGTACACATGTCTATTATTAAATATAAATCAATTAAATTAATATAGTAACTCAATAAATTGATTCTCTTATTAGTTAATCATACTAATTGAATATAAGCCAAACTAACATTTGATTTTAGGCCCATCAAGAAAATAAGAGTTAATCTCTTAATTCCATCAAAATATATTTAAGACTCATATTATATTAATCAAATCCATATTAATTATGCCTCAATGAAATATTTTTATCTTCTTCCAAGCTCATGACGTACGTGACTTTAATTCATCATATGAATTACTCTTCTTTTTTGAGATCCATATCTTACATAGATAAAATTCTTCATATGAATTTATTTTTCTTATTTAAGATACATATCCTACATAGATAGAATTCATTATATGAATTCTTTATTTCCATTAATTTAATTTTATAGTTGAATTTAATTTAAATCATGCTAGGAACTTGCAACTGAAATTGCTAACTAAATTTCTTAATTAATATAATTAATTAAATATATTTAATTAATTACCCTATCAAAATTAATCATTGTGTGTGCAACTTTCCAAGTTCATAGTCAATTGGCAATGGGAATGAAAATATCCTTTTCATGTACCTCAATATTATTCCATGCATTCTCGGTTCCCATAAATCAGGATTAGTATCTAGTATAACGCGTCATGACTAATTATTCAATGTAAACCATAATCATAAATTATAATGCACTAGAATCCTTTTATTATAGATTTCAATACAAGCTAGAGTCACGATAAATATGAAACTCCAACACTACGGATCATATGGTTATTGCTTAATTCCAATTCTTGATCAGTAAGACTTATATTAGAAATACTTTCTAATTAAACCATATTGCCTCAGCTAAGGACTTGTTATTAAGAATAATTAACTCAATCACAGGACCCCACCGATTTATCCAGAATAACGAAACTTGTCTTGACTGAGCCTTTACCTCTATGTACTACTAACTTGAGCCAACAATCGTTATATACTCATATATTGCATAAGTATGTAAGCGGTATTGAACTCAAACCACCAACATGAGACAAGTGTAGTTTAAAGTCTAAGGACAATATGCACTATCATGATCTAATGAACGAACATTGACAGGAGTAAACTTTATGTGTTTTTCATCTAATACCACTAGTTTGGTCCACCCATCACCATGAGTGCCCACATATCTGCCTAGACATCACATGTAATATGGCATGAGACTCACAACTCTATTATAATCAATTACTATATTGATCAATGGAGGCAGATACATGTGGCAATTTACTCAGATGAATCATTCCCAATGAAGCATCCTATGATTATGAGTATTTTCTAGCATTTTGTACAAGTACGTTCCTTCATCACATTCTCAAATCCTTGAGAATAGAACGATTGCCAAAAGTTAATGGATAATATATTATATTTAATTATTTAAACAATCTTTAATTAATTAAATTATCTACTTTTATGCCTAGAGATATAAGATTTTATCAAGTCATTGCTACAGTATATGGCTCTAGGATATATATTTCAAACAGACTCCCACTTGCTCTAGAACCATCATCATCAATATATAAAGTCCATCTTCTAAAAATGAAAATATAACTATGGTAAATCTATGTTTTACTATTATATTGTACATAAATTAGAAGTAGACATTCTTATTTAACTGTACAACTAATGTTTAAAATATTATAAGTTTTACTAGTTTTTTTTCCCTTTTTTATACATCTATTTGAAGGGGTGCTAATAATTTTTTGTTGTTATAAAATTTAGTTCCTTTGCACACAACTTTTCTTTCTATTCTATTTCTCTCTAAATTCAAAGATTTTCTAGAAAATCAATGAGTGATTTTCAAGACTTTATTATATTCTGAAAAAATATTACAATAACCCTACAAAAAGCTTAGTGGGGTAATTAATTCTTGAAAAAAAATATTCTTTCACACCTCAAAGGCATAATTTTGTACCCACTGCTTTAACACACTGACGTGGAACCCTATTACACAAGTCTAAAACCCACATGCACTAGTAGATATTGAATCTAAAGATTTGATAAATTCACCTCCTATGCCACTCCACACTTAGAAAAGCTAAAACACCAATGATCGAAGGAAATGATACGATACTTCAAAACTTTAAAATGGAAAACTCTAAATCATGATAAATGAAGCTACTATCGCTTAATTCAAGACTTACGAAACGAAAACTACATTTGGAAAGTATGGGAGAATAAGAAATAAGCAACACTCTTTAATACATATAGACGTGCAATATAATTTCAGATGGCGTAATGCATGTATGGCCAAATTGCATTTAGGCCAATTTTATTATTTTGATATTTTAGTATTTTGTGGGATTTTTTTTAAAATTAATTTGGTATATATTAGAAGCCAAATTCGTGCAGCCCATTGAGGAAGGAGATTTCTCCAAGAAAATTTAGAAAAATGATCTTTAATATAATTTAGGTTTGACTATTTGACTAGATACACTTTGTATATTATAATTACACCTTTCTACAATAGAATTAGGGTTTGGAGGTTACAAAAATAACCTTAAGATGGCAGACACAAGAAGCCAATGAATAAAAAGATGATATTATGAATAATATTTGGTTCTTCTCTATTATTTAGCAACTTATCAAGATTCAATCTTATGGCGTTCTAATATGAATCTCCTCCATACTTAGTTAACTTATCAAGAATTTCTTAGGGCGTTCTCGAAACTAGAATCACTTGATTATATATGTTTCTAATCACATTGGTTGGTTAGGAGTGTAGTAGAGCAACTTTCACTTGATTATCTATATTTTTAATCACAATTATTGGTTAGGGGTGTAGTAGAATAACCTTTACTTCATTATCTATGTTTTTAATCACATGGTTGGTTAAGGGTGTAGTAGAGTAACTTCTAAAATATATTTTTGTTTTATTTTTTATCAAGTTGTGTGATGGGATTTTTTATTACAAATTAATTCTGGATTCCGCATCACACATAGTAGGTAAAGTGCTCTTAACTTGTCATGTTAAAATCAAACCAAAAGTAAATACAGACATAGTTGTGGAAAATGTAGTAAACTACATCATAAGAGAGTACAATATTACTCATGTTATCAAAAAATAAAAGGTGAAAGAAGAAAAAAAAAAAAAGAGAGCACGTGGAGGGTACTAATGCAGAATTATAATTTTTTTCATCACATAATGGTAAATAAATTCCGTTTTGTACGGATGTTCTTAAAGATTATAAGATTCAAATTATAAATATAATTTAATATAATATTTGATTAAAAAAATTAATATAATATATAAAAAAATAATTTAATTAGTTAGATAAAAATATAAAAACATACCAATAATTATCTCTTCATTAAGTTTCAGGATTATATTGTAAATTATTTTAAAAATAGCTGAATATTGTCTTTTGATTAGGAATGTATTTCTAGCATACATAAATAAATAGTTGAGTTTATTTATTTGGGCATCACAATTTCAAAAAATATATATAATTTTTACAACAAAGTAGATTAATATTTTCATTTTAATGAAATGCAATGTAGTGTTCTTAGCTCTAATTTTAACTGGTAGAAATAAAAATGCAATTAACGTTTAAAATTTAGTATTATAAAATGCGAAAAATGCTTAAATTAGTTTAACCAATAGGTTTAAAATAATTAAGATGAATGTAAAATTAATTATACTGAATGCATTGTTTAACCTTAATTTTTAATATAAAAATTTTGTGGTAGCATTTAATACTTAATTTTTATAAATTTATAAACATTTAATCTTTATATGCAAATGTAATATATATATATATATATATATATATATAGATACCAACAAAATGTAAGGATCGTTTACCAATTGATGATTCAGTTTTAGATTTCAACAGTACGTGGCTTTGTTAAACCAGTGGTACAGTAGCAATTGCTACCCTTTGGACCAGTAGCCCGCAACCTCGGGTATTCCAGCCTATATACCGTGAAAATAATTAAGTTTTACCAAACAAATTTCTGATGTGGAAGATCAGCCTAAGCCGCAACCACAGAGCATACTTAAGCAACAATTAACCACAATTTTATATTAAGGTCTGGGTTCCTGCAACCTTAACCTGGGATCCCCAGAGTTAAGTCAGATTGTGGAGGGAGAAGAGAACTGTGCCGTCAACACGGGCTTATAAAGTAGCAATTTATAAGACTAGAACAAAAACTTACTATATTTTAGAAATATAAACTTCTGAAATTGAGAGAGTTTTTACAGAGGAACTTGAGAAGATGGAAGATAGAGAGAAAGAGAGAAAGAGTTACAAGTTATGCCTTCACAAGGGGAGAGGCTCCCTTTTTATAGAGAGATTTTACTGTTTACTCACGCGGCTGGCACTGTTCATGAATAGTACCTTGTCTGCCACTTTTTACTGTTGATGAATAGTTTGTCTGCCACTCCTTTGTCTTTTACTCTTTTCCACCGAAATTTAATTTTATTCTGATTCTGAGGAGGACGATGAGGTGTCCTTCTTTTTCTTGCTTTTTCTTTTTATTTTTTCTTTCTTCTCCTTTTTTACTTTTGTCGTCTTCTTTCCTTTTCCTGTCTTGCTCTTGATTTTTACTGGCGGTAGAACTCCATAGCAATCATCTTCATTACTGTCATAGTGTGAAGATACAGAGGTTTTACTGGAGGATGACGTTTCTGATGACGCTGTCGACTCCGTTTCTGATCTTGACTGCTTTTTAGTTTTTCTTCTGCCAGGTTTCTTTTTTATCTTTGACTTTCCAGAGGATTTTACTGATGGTTCTTCTTTGGAAGATTGTTCGTCTTCCAGTTTTACTGATGATCCCGTGCTAAGCTGATTGAACATTTTCTGACAAATCAACTTGTATTCTTCGGGAGTTTTAGCTGCAGCTAACATTGCTTGACACTGAGCCTTTTGGGCTCCAAATATGGGCTCTTCTTGCATTGTCAGTTTACCAGCATATGAAGTTCCAGGAATTTGGGCCTTTTTAATAACCCATTGTTTTACGGACTCCTCCGTGGTTGGGTTTCTGAAAGAACCCCACCATTTTACCTTGTGTCGTTTTACAATAACAGGGACTTTTAGGTCTGTAACATACTGAAATTCAAAATACCATTGATATACCCAAGGTAGAAAAAAGTTTAAACAAAAATACATCAACGGTGGTATATATTTTTCTTGCTGAGGAGGTTTATAATTGGTTTTAAAGTATTGATATATATGGAGCAATTCTTGTGATAAAATATCTTCAGTAATGCCCCTGGATTGCCACCATACAAAAAACCAATTTGGAAATTTGGTGACAGTTTTTATAGCTTGTATATCAAAATAAATCAACCACGAATGGGTTGTTGTAGGGTTTTGAATGCTGAAAACATTGGTCCATGCATCAATATAATCAAAATAGTTATATGAGGAACAATACTTTTTTAATTTTTTAAACGCTATTTCAGTATACAAATTTGGTGCAGGCCAATCTTTAGGATGCATAATGCTTTTTATTTGAATGGAAGAATAGGCTACTACGTCCTTATAGGTTTTATCAAAATTATGCTTGATTTTAACAGCTCCAGTTTCTTCTAAAATACTTTGATAATAATCCTGAGGTTTTAAAATATTCTTTGGAGTAAACCACCAGTTCTCAGGATAATATTTTCTAATCACTTCCCATGGGTTTATATTATTAAATCCATATTCAACTTCGATTTCAAATTCAGAAGCTGGTTTTAAATACCATTTATAAAATCCAGTATTATATCCATGAGATGGTTGGATTTTTGGCAAACCCACAGCCTTCAACGGATTTGATAAGTCTTTACTGTCTACCGTTTGAGACAGACTAGTCGTACCATGAGCGGGCACGATCGCTTTGGTTTTAGGAGTCATACCTGTTTCTCCTGAAGAGGAGGCCATACTTGAAGCCATACTCTGAAGGGCTCTAATCACTTCTGGAGACTGGCTGAGTTCTTCGACCCATTTTTTAATGTCTTTATGGGTTTCATCGGATGATTGAGGTTTTAGAGAGGCTTCTGTGGTTTTAACCATGGTTTTACAAATCTCATCTGAATGTTCAGACAAGGCTTTAGGAGTTGGGCTTGAACTTGGAGTTGGGCTTGGGCTTCTCTCCTTATCTTTATTTTTGCTCTTCTTTCGACCCATTTTGCTGTAAAAATTCCCGGGTTAGAAAATCCGGAATATTATTTTTACTACCTTTTATAAATTCAATATCGAAATCAAAAATACTTAATAAAGCTTGCCATCTGGCAAAAATTTGTTTTGATGCCAGATTTTTAACATCCTTTTTTAAAACATCTTTCGCAGCTTTACAATCAATTCTGACCAAAAATTTTGATTTAAAAGATCAGATTGAAATTTATTTATGCAAATCACAATACTTAATATTTCTTTTTTAATGGTAGAGTAATTCATTTGGGTAGAGTTCCAGTGTCCCGAAGTAAACTGGATTATTGTTTCTTTACCATCTATCCTTTGTTTTAGAATTCCTCCATATCCTATGTCCGAAGCGTCTGTTTCCACAATTTTAAAGGCTTCAGGGTTAGGAAGATACAAACATGGAATTTCTTTTATTAGGGATTTTATGTGTCTTATAATGTTTGTATGTTCTTGAGTCCAGGGTTTTGCATTTTTCTTTAGTCTGTCATGAAGGGGTTTTATCATTCTGTTTAAGTTTGGGTAAAAATCTATAACATAATTTAAACATCCTAAAAACCTCTGTAATTGAGTTTTATTTATTATTTCATCTGGAAATTTATCTCCAAATACCATTGTTCTTTCAATAGGTTGGATTTTACCTTGTTCTATATAATGGCCTAAAAATCTTACTTTAGTTTGAAACAAGTTCATTTTGGTTTTACTCAAGGCTAATCCATTTCTTTTTATTATTCCACAGAATGTTTTTAAATGTTTAAAGTGTTCTTCAATATTCTTACTAAATATGAGCACATCATCTATGTAGACAATGCAAAATTTTGAATATGGGTTAAAAATATCATTCATTATTCTCTGGAATTCTGAGGGTGCATTTTTTAATCCAAAAGGCATTACGTTCCACTCATACTGTCCAAAAGGAACGGTAAATGCCGTCTTATATCTATCTTTCGGATGGATTTGAATTTGCCAATACCCTGATTTCATGTCAAATTTACTAAAAATATTTGCATTATATAGTCTGTTTAAGAGGTCTTTCTTATTAGGTATAGGATACCTAATCCATTTTAATGCTGTGTTTAAAGGTTTATAATTTATAACTAATCTTGGTGTACCTCTTTCTATTTCTGCACTCTTGTTTACATAGAAAGCTGCGCATGACCAAGGACTCCTTGATTTGCTTATTAACCTTTTATCTTCTAATTCCTTAATTTCTTTTTTACAATGTTCTAATAATTCTGGTGACATTTGAATTGGTCTAGCTTTAGTTGATATTGATTTTTCTTCGAATCCTTCCTCATATGGCAGATCTACTATATGTTGTTTCCTATTCCAAAATGTATTAGGATGATCTGCACATAATTCTTCTTCCATTTCATTTTTTAGATTTTCTATTTTCTTATTTACAATTTCACTTTCTAATTGCTTTTTAATCCTAACTATTTGTACATTATTTTTCAAATCCTTTAAATCTTCTTCTTTAGATTTTATCATTGAATTTATTTCCATTGTCCTAATGGAATATGCTTTTATCAGATTTAAATTTTTTCTTTTAGGTTTTTCTGTAAAATCTATTTTTACCTTTTTATTTCTTGTTTTAAATTCTATGCAATCTTCTTTTACTGTATAAGGTGTTATTAGGTTTATAAAAGGGGTTCCTAATATCACCATATGACTTATTTTTTGTGATAATAAAAATATAGTTTTTATTTCTAAGTCTAGATCTATTACTAATGCCTCTGCTTTTCCTAATATATTCAGACTGGTTTTATTTGCAGTTTTTAATTTTTCTTTTGTTTCTTGCCAAAATTTTTTAGGTACCAAACTTGACTTTATACAATTTAAATCTGCTCCTGTATCAAATAATGCTATAGTGTTTAATTTAAACTCTTCTGAAAATTTTATTGTTAATTTTACTAAATATTTTCTGGAAGTTATTTCTTGTAATAATAGTATAAAATTATTATCTACTTCTTTATTTTCTGATTGATCCATTTTATTAGCTTCTTCTTCTTCTTCTTCTTCTGAAGAGGAAGACGGTTCAGAGATTAGTTGACTTTCTAAAGCTTTTATCCTTCTCGAATCTGTCTGAAGTTGTTGTTTTAGCTCCTTTACTTCAGCTTTTATTATTTTAATTTCCCTTTGTAATTCCCCTACGGTTATTTTCTCTTTAGGTTCTTTATTTTTACTCAATATTTTGGTTAAGTCATATGTTTGTTTTTCTATTTTTGGCATAGTATTTTTTATTTCTTCTGATTCATCAAAGCTTTTTATTAGTCTTTTAAGAATTTTTTCTTTGGTTTTATTGTCTTCAATTCCATTTATTAAATTTAATAATGAATCTTGTTCTTTAGTTAAAACATTTATTGACTGTTCGGATGAGCTAGTGACTAACTCATCTATTTGATTTTCACTTTCAGTTATATCTGTCTCTGAGGTTTCTGAGCTTAAACATATTTCTTGGATTTTATTTGTTATTTCTTCATCTAATCCTAACTCATTTAATCTTTTATTAAATCTACAAAACTTAGATGTATGTCATTTTTTACCACAATTATAACATGTTAAATCTTTAAAAGACCTTTTATTTTGGTTTCTTTCTTCTGGCTTCTTTCTTTCATATTTCTTATGAGTTTTAACATTTTCTCTTTTATAATATTCTTCCCTATTAGGTTTTGCTACATATCTCTTTTTATAATACCTATCTTTTTTATAATATTTCCTTGGCTTAATTCTAGAGCATTGCCCATTGCAACTTTTATCTTGCATTATACCATAATCAAATTGTTTACAAAAAGATCCTAATTCTTGTTTAGTTTTATGCATTTCATATTTTAAAGTCTTCTGTAGTCTTAGATCTTGACATATCTGCAATCCTTCCTTCTGAATTATGCTTACTAATTGTCCATATGTTAATCTTTTATATGGTATCGGGTTACCAAAATGCTGTTTTATATTACTTCTGACTTTCTCTCCTAAGAAATAAGGGAGTCCTGCTAAGAATTTTTCTTTCCAAAAATCTTGGTTCGAATCCTCTCTTAACATTAATCTGGTTAGAAACGTAGTTTTATAATTTTGGAAATCACTTAATTTTTTACATTTTAAATTGCTTAGAAGTTCTGCATTTTTATCTTTTAAGAGAGAAGGGTCTCCTATAAAATGTAAAGAAATTGTTAAGATTAGAGTTGATACTGCATCTTGGATAGTTTCTCCAGATTCATTATATATGGGTTCTCCATCACTATTTACCTGAACTGAATTTAATATTTCTAATTGCTGCATATCTGTTAGATGGTAATCCCACCATCCTTTTAGTTGTCCTGTGAAACCTGCTATAATTATTTCTGCTATTGCTCTATCTGAGGCAAAAGACTGGGTTTTATACGCATTAGCTGCCATTGTCATTTGTTGTAATAGGCTTAAAATATTATATTCAGATAGTCCATCTATATTCCATTCATATACTGTTGAAGCATTATATTTAAACTGAGATGTTATGTTTGGTTTTTCCATGACCCTTAGGTCTGGTGCCCTACTTACTATCTCTCTATGTGATATGGGATTTATTTCAAATTGTTTTATATCTTCTGAATCTGGCTGACTTTGCTCAGACTCGGATTCTTCATTTAATGCATTTATATTTCCAGACTGTGGAGTTTCTGGGATTATATTTCTACTAGATTCTGAGACCTCTATCTTACTTAACTGGTCTTTTAGACTTTGCAAAAATTCATTTTTATTTGCTTTTAATTCCTTCTGGCTTGAACTAGATATTTGGTAGGGTTTAAACATATGAGGTTTTATTTCTTTTTTCTCTTCTACCTCTTCATCCTTATCTTTTAAAATTTTCTCTATCTTTTTTAACTGAGTTCCTAAACATATTAAACTTGCATTACTAAAGTTATTTTGTTCTATTATTTTCTTATCTGCATCATTTTCTTTAGCTATTTTATATGGCGCACAAACTATTTCATTTTCTCCATGTTTTATTTTACTAATTGTTTTAGGTGGAAAATCACTCTGTACAACTTTGTCATTTACTATCCACTCTGGCCTTTTATCCCTTATAGTTATTGGATTAATACTTTTCTTTTTGCATAGTTTGAACCAATCAAAAAATCCTATTTGTTCTTCATTTTGGCTATTATAATTTAGATATTCTTCTTTTAGATCTTCAAACTTATGTTTTTTAATAATCTTATTTAACTTATATAAGTTTTTTGTCTTTGTTATTTCTTTTAGAAATTTCTTTTCAAGTTTTTCTTTACTAAGGACATTTAATTCTCTGTTTATATTATTTATGTTTTCTGTTATGGCAGATGCTGAAGGTGATTCGGGCAATGATGGTGCCATTTCGGCCTGTTGATTTAGATAATTTTCTACTGGATTATAAACTGCTTGAGGAACTGAAGAACTATAATCTACCCCTTTCATTTTAAGATGTCTATTTGGAATTTCTGATATGGAATGCCTATGTTGTACTATAGTTTGCATTACTGGTTTAGGTTCATCTTCTTTATATGTTGCATATATTACTGATGGTATATTTGATACTCTTCCTATATCATCTGTTATTACTGAGGATGAAGATCCTGTATATCTACTGCTCATGCTTCTGTTAAATTTTAATGATACTTTACCATCTTCAAACTGCTCAATTTTACTTAAACTTGTATTTGGCTTTACCTTTTCTGGTTCTGGTGGAGGAACTATACCTTCTAATATCCATTCATCTGGCAAGGTTATATCTTTCCATTGAATCGTTTTAGGAATTACCGTATTTGTTTTAGTTAGATCTGTCTGTAAAAATCTCGTTTCCCCTAATTTAGGTTGTAATTTATATTTAGTCGCAAAAGCCGAGTTCATAGCTTTGTAATGAATTTTATATATTAATGCTATAGGAATAGAGCCTTGTTTCATTTTATAATTATGGGTTTTTATTTCTAAAACTATGCTTTCTAGAATATTTAAATCATTTAGTGAAATAGTCATATCTGGATAAACTTCAAAAGATATGGGTCCTTCGCTTAGACTAGTTTCTACAGATCCTAGCAAAGAATCCTGAAAATTTAAAAATCTAGCATCCCTGACTACAGCCAAGATACTAGTATTTAATCCTTCTCTAGTCAGAGGTTTTATGCCTACTTGAATTAATCCTATATGAATATATTTATATTTTTTACTTCTATGATGATTTAATGTTCTTGGTGATAAAAGAGTTATTTTCTCAAAGGGTTTACTTAATTGAAAATCTCTTTCCTCTGTTTTTATTACATAATCTGTTTTAAAAACATTAAACTTTGGAATTTTATAAATCTGTTCTTTATCTACTTTAGGAATTTCCCATTCATCTATTGCTTTTACAAAATCTTCCAATATTAATTCATTTTTGTTTATTACTTTTTTAATTTCTGACGACTCTGAATCATCTGATTTTACTGTACTAGCCGATTTACACAGAAAAGGATCCATTTTTAAAGATCTTGAATTATGTTGCGGCCACTGCCTGTTCTACCCTATGACGCCTAAACCTTGGCTTAAAACGGGTTCAATTGGCATACCCAAAACATATTCTTTTCAAAAAAATATATATATATATTTATATACTCTTAACACTATTATATTTTAGACTTTATATAATAATATTATTGAAGTGATTATAAAAATTATTATAAAAAAATTTAATTTTTTACTATATAATAATAATATATCTTAATAAATTATTTATTTATAGTTAACAAAATTATAATTTTTAAGCCCACTTTTTATTCATTATGAAAAAATTAAATAACCGTAAATTTTAAATCTTTGTTGTTGATTAATTTAAAAAAAAAAATTATTGTTGATTTCTAATTATAATTTAAAGTAAATTACACTTTAATTTATGAATTTTTAATACAATTAATGGATCGATTTTTATATTTTTAAAATCAAACACTTACATTTCTATATAATCAATTCATCCACATTGGAGGTCTTTTTATCCACGATTCTTTTAGTCAACCGGTTAAAAAATAAATAAATATTCATATACCTAAAATATTTTCATGAAAATTTAAATCATTTCTAATATAGGTGAAAAATTTTATATTGCGTAAACTATATTTTAATCCCTAAATTTCAGTGAAATTGAAGCATCAGTTTTTGTATTCTTAAAACTAAATCTTTAAATTCATCTATATTTAATCCATCTAAAATTATAATTTTTGCATCTACTATAGACATTAACTCTAAACTAATAGATAGTCAAATTTATTTTGAAAGTATAATTTTTTTTTTAAAATACTCTTTATAAAAATTTACAACTTATTTAAAGGCTAGTATCACTTGAAATAGTTAAAATTGTAAGTATTTTTTGAAAATTTTCAATTTATAAATATTGAAGTATTTTCATGAATGGAAATTGAAAAATAAAAACTATTAAAAATTAATTAAATGAGATATTATAAATAAAAGTTAATAATAACTTAAGTATTCTTTCAAATAAAAAATGAAGGAATAAAATGTTTAAATTATAATGATAAAAATGAATTAATTATACAGGAATTTAAGTATACGATTTTAAAAATATAGGAATCAATCTATTAATTATGTTAAAACTTAAGAACTCAAATGTAGCTTATCCATTTAAAAAGAATAATAAAATTATATTTACACGTTAAAAATAAAAAATGGACTTTTTAATATATTTACACGTTAAAAATAAAAAATGAACTTTTTAATTTGGATGAACAGAGAAATTTAAGTATTTAATTTTAAAAATGTAAGAATATATTTAATTTTTAAAATATAGGAATAGATACATTAATTATATTAAAATTTAAAAATTAATTTAAATATATAAGATAATAATTTTTAATTGCTCTCCAAAATATATTTTTATGTTAAAGTAATTTTTTAAGAAGTGAAATAATAATGTTTTATAAAATTATGAGATTAAATAATTAATGATTTATAGGTTGAATAATTTATTTTAATAAAAGTAAAGCGGTAAAGGTGAATTAAAAAAAAAAAGACAAAAATAAGCATAAAAATTATTTTAATTTTAAGGGAGAGAGAGAGACGCGTGGTGACAAATTCAAGGCGAGGAGTGCCGTCACGTTGGTGATGCCTTGTTGGTTGGAGTGGTGTAAGAGACTTAGCTTTCTTTTGCTTAACCGCGTCATTTTATATTCATATAATAATTGCATAACAAAATTAATACAAATTAAACCTATTTTCTTATAATTTCAATCCTTACTCTGATTTCTTTTAACTTCACAATTAAACCCCTAATGTTTCCTCACTTGTTTTATAATGCCCATATTCTAAAAAATATTTTTATAATCTAAAAGTTTCTGTTGAAATTAATATTAAAATTTAACATATTAATAACTTATAAAATTTCAATGAAATTGTTATTTAACATTTTTCCATTGTGTTTTGGAAAAAAAAATATTATATTATATGGCAATGATTTCATACAGAATTGCTGTTTTAAATTTTAATCATATATGGAATTAGGGGTGATCATTCCAAATGTGAAGTAAGTCTTCGTATCTTATTCAGTTAAACCGAACCAAACCGAAAATTGAAATTTTAGTATTTATAAAAATCGAATCAAATTTATTTTAGTTAGAAATCGAACCGAACCGATCTGATTCGATTTGATTCGGTTCGGTTTGATCAGTTTCGATTTTTAATAAATTTTTTATTTTTTACACTTTATTTTTAATATTTTAAAATTTAATTAAAATATTTTAATTTTAATATAATTTAATTTATGAAAATAACATTATTATCACTAATCAGTTCGGTTCAATTTTTTCGATTTTTTTTATCAAAATCGAATCGAACTAAAATAACCAAAATTTTTAAAATTAAAAATTAAATCGAATCGAATTTTGAAATTAATTCAGTTCGATTAATTTTTTCAATTTGAACCGAATACTACGCAACCGAATCATAAAATCATCGTGTAATTTTTCTATGTAAATAGTTTATATGAAATGACAAATTAAGGAAAATCCCACATATATGTTTGTTAAAATAAATATATGGCTTTTGAATTACTACTATTTTTTTAATTTGTTGACAAAATATTTTAAATAAATTATTATAAAACTATACATATTTTAATTTCTTTTAAAATAAAAAAGAATTAAATACATATATTATAAAAAAAATATTAAATAAATTAGCGCGAATTTCAAATAAAAGAGATGCAAAATAACGTAGATAATAAAGTCTCTATTGTCTCAATCAAATAGTTTAAATTAAATTATTATTTAATACTTCAATACTTCAATTATATTAAAACTAAAACTATTTATGTTAAAGAGAAATTTAAAAGATTAGGATAGAGCAAATGCATGAATAAATAAAGAAAGAAAATTTAAGAGAAATACTTTCAAAAATTTAAGTAACATTTATCTATGTATTAAAAAATATATATTTTATCATTTTATTTAATAATATAAATTTGAATGTAATTTTTTTTAATTATTATCTTAAAATTATTTTCTTTGCATTTATTTCGAATAATATTATAAATAAATTTCATTATTAATCTCTTAATTTCTAACATTGTACTAATCTATAAAAAATCGGACCTATTTATTAAAGATGATATGCCACATAATTATTTTCACAACCATATGATACAGATTCAATAGGGTAAATTTTTAATAATGGTGTTTAATAATTTTATATCATTGAAATTGATCTAAAAGAAGTTTACAATCATATTAACATGATTCAAATACACTTAGAATGTGCTTCAATTTATATGATATAGATTTAGTGTAATACTTGCAATTATAGATTTAAAGAGTCTAATTAGACCTATGAGTTAAAACTATATAAAAAAAAGTTTGAAGTACATATCAATTTGTACGTGTAGATTTAAAATTTTTCACGTAAACGACAAACCTATAAATGCTATAATTTAAGAATATTTATTAATTATATAAATATCTTAACATATAAAATATATTTTAATTAAAAATTGATATTATATAATTATGAAAATAATTATGTTACATATATCTTTAATACATAGCCTTAATTTTTAATACTTTTAATTTTTTTTTTATTAGTCCACCTATATATTTTGCATTTATTATTGTTGATAAGTACTTTTTTTCACAATCTAAGTTCATTTAATTTATTTTTTGAATTTTTTATATAATCCATATTTTTACAATCTATATTCGTTTAATTTGTCTTTTGAGTTATTTTATACAATCCATGTTCGTAAAATTTGTCTTTTGAATTTTTTTTTCACAATTCAAATTTGTTTAATTTTTCTTTTAGATTTTTGTTAAAAATTCATTTGTATATACTTACGTTGGATTGACATAATTTTAAAATACTATATTTTCCTTTTGTGAAAATAGAAAATCATTTATTTATAAAAAAAATAAAACATTTAAAATTTTCAACATGATAAAGGTAACAACAAATCTATAAATGCTAGAATTTAAGAATATTTATTAATTATATGGATAGTTAACATATAAAATATTTTTAATTAAAAATTACTATTATATAGTGATACGGATCTAATAGGTCAAATTTTCAATAATAGTGTGAAACACCCTTATAACATTCAAATGGGTCTAAAAAGAGTTCAAAATTATATTCATATGATCTAAATACACTTGAAGCGTACTTTAATTCATATGGTCATATTTGGTGCAACACTTGCAATTATGGATTTAAGGAATCTAATCAAGCTTATAGATCAAAACTACACAAATGGAAGGTTAAAGTGAAGATCAAGAAAGTTTTTTATGAATATGGGCTTACTATGTATTATTATTATTATTTAAACATTTGTTTTATATTGACTTTGTTTGGACTTGTATTCTATCCATAATTTTATCTTTTAAGTTTTAAAGTGTTGGGTCATGTTTTAGACTTATATTTTATTACTTATGAGTTGAGGCGTTATTTTAGTGTATGAATGGACTTGGGTCTTGTGTGTGGTTCGGTCAAATCTAAGAAGAGTGTTTTAGGGTATTATTTTTTCTCCTTACTATATAAGGATAAGGAACACTTATAGGCGGAACTTTTGAATCAAAATTTTTAGAATCTTCTTCATGCCTTTGGCATGTACTGTTTTAAGTGAGAATGATGATTTGCTTTTATCAATTTCATCAAGAATCTTGGCTAACTTATCAACTATTTGTTGTGAAATTGTTAAGTGAGATTTTATTTTTCTGATTCTATTAGTAGGATTTTGATACTTGCATTTTTGGGTAGAGTTTAAATAGATCCATATTTAATTTGCTTTGTAGTGAATTAAATCATTGTCTTAATTATATTTATTTCCATTGATTTCTAAGTTTTTATTTTTTGGTTTAAACTTGCTTTTGCTTCCTTGATATTGTTAGAGTATTGTTTGTTTGTATTATACTCTAGGTGATAATTTTCAAATAGCACAAAATCATGTTCGTGTGATACTTTCTAAATTGTCAGCAAAATAGTGGTAAGAGAGCAAAATAGTGGTAAGAGTGTAAACATTTGAGTGCTTTAATTTCTAATACCATATTTGCTAGTTCTTTTTGTTTTTTTGTTGATTTAAGGAAGGATGAGTCAAGACAAAAATCTGGTGGATAATGATGATGAAAGTGAACCGGACATGGCTAGTGATTATAAGCTCTTCAAAAAGTCAGTTGGTGGTGAGTTTGGAAGGCTCTATAGGACTTTTGAGAGGATGACCAAAGTTATGGAGAGTTTGAAAGTCTCACAGCCTTCTACTTCTACAAGAATGTCTCAAAGAACACTTAATTCCAATAAGCTTCAAGTCCAAGATGAAGAGTTAATGCGTCAGAGATTCATCTCCTCATACTATTATAGGGATTTGAACAACAAGTTAGTAAGACTAGTGTAAGGAGGGAAGATGAAGAAAGAAAATGAGAAAGAAGATACTAAAGTTTTAATCTCAACTTCCATAGAGATTGAAATTAAAGAGGAATGTGTAATGTATGAAGTTAATGTAGTTGTTGCTGAAAATTCCATCAATGAGCTTATAGAAGAGATTGTGAATGATAGTGGACATAGGGAGGGTATGATTAATGAGGTGGAAAAGGCGAATGAGGTTGTTTTGGAAGTTGTAGAGGAGAATGGATCACATCTATAGGATCTTTCTATGACTAACATTGTTATGTCTAGTTCATTTGTTCTTGATGTGCAAGTTGTTGATGAAAATATCCATGATAAAAGTTTTATATTATTTTCACTTATTCAAGAGGAGGTCTTTGAAGATGCATTGGTTCCTAAAGCTTCCATCCCTAACATGAACATGAGCAAGATTCGAGGATGCATCTTTTCTAAAAAAGGAGGGAATGATACGAATCCAATAGGGCAAATTTTCATCAAAGGTGTGGAGCAACCTTATATCATTCAAATGGGTTTAAAAGGAGTTCAAAATCATATTCATATGATCCAAATACATTTGGGGCTTGCTTCAATTTATATGGGACAAATTTGGTGCAATACTTGTAATATGGGCTTAGGAAGCCTAATCAAACCTATGGACTAAAACTATACAAAGGGAAACTAAAGTGAAGATCAAGAAAGGCATTTGTAAAGATGGGCTTGCTATGTATTATTATTCAAATACTTGCTTCTTAGCTTTGTTTGGACTTATATTCTGCCCATAATTTTATCTTCTAAGTTTTAGATATTAGATCATATTTTGGATTTATGTTTTATTGCTTATGAGTTGATGTGTTATTTTAGTGTGTAAAAGGGCTTGGTCTTGTGTGTGGTTCGGCCAAATATCAAGACAAACAAGGCAATGGAGATTTCGGCCAATAAGAGTAATCTTTGAAATTTTTTTTTTTTTTTTTTATTATAGATTTTAAATTTGTCAGATTAGGTAACGATTCAACAATGAATAAGGTGGAGCCATGGACACAAGAACCTTCACTGAAATCAACAAGGGAGAAGAAAGGAAAACTTAAAAAATTCTAGAATATTAGAATTTACCTCACTTTGGTTCTGATGCCAACTGACGTGGAACCCTATGACACAAGTCTCAAATCCACACGCACAAGTAGATATATAATTCAAAGATTTGATAAAACCACCTCCTATGGCACTAAAGGATTTGATACAAAATCAATTTAGATACAATTTCTTTAAATATGCACTTTAGAAAATATATAAAATTTCTTTTATCGCCTAATTTGAATTCAAGCAAATTCAAAATTTAAATTAATTCTCACAAAATTTTGGCCATCAATTGAGAAAGATAAGACAATATAGATGAAATAGGAAATATATCACAATTTTCAGCCAAATTAAGAAACAAAACACAAATCAGAAAGCAAATCTCAAGTGTTCGTCCAAGAGAAATTCATGAAGAAGATCTCACCAATTTCGGCCAAACATCAAGACAAATAAGGCATTGAAGATTTCGGCCAATAAGAGTAATCCTTAAAATTTTCTTTTTTTTTTCTATTATAGATTTTGAATTTGTCTTTCAAAAGAGATTAAGTAACGATTCAACAATTAATAACGTGCAACCATGTACACAAAAAACTTCACCAAAATCAACAAGAAAGAAAAAGAAAGGAAAACTCAAAAACTATAGAACCTAAGATAAATTAAAATTTACCTCACTTTGCCTCTGATACCAACTGACGTGAAACCTTATGGCACAAGTTACAAATCCACATGCACAAGTAGATATAGAATTCAAATATTTGATAAACTTACCTCCTTAGACACCCCACACTTAGAGATACTGAAACACTAATGATAGAAGGATTTAGATGAGAATCCGATAAATGCCACTGCCTACAAGTGTTCCATATCTTTATATACTAAAGAGAAAAATTAAAATCTTAAGACATACTTCTTAAGTTTGGCTGAACTACACATAAGGTTCAAGCCTATTCACACACTAAAATAACACCTTAATTTATAAGTAATAAAATATAAGTCCAAAACATTACCGAACACTCTAAATAATAATACATAGCAAGCGCATCTTCACAAAAAGCTTTCTTGATCTTCATTTTAGACTTTTTTTTGTATAGTTTTGGCTCATAGATTTGATTAGGCTCTCTAAGCCGCAAGTGTTTTATCAAATCTGCCTCATATGAATTGAAGCACGTCCCAAGTGTATTTAGATCATATGAATATGACTTTGAATTCCTTTTAGACCCATTTGAATAATATAAAATTGCTCCATATCGTTGTTGGAAATTTGTCCTATTAGATTTATATAAGTTGTTGCATTTACTATATTAAAAAATCTAAATGTTTTATATTAAATGAACCTAGATTGTAAAAAAATGGATGGTATAAAAAAACTTAAATGATAAATTAAATAAAGGGATTGTGAAAACAACCGCCTACTAATAATAATATATGCAAAATGCACCAGTGAACCAAAATAAATGTAATTCTATCTTCACAAAAGAAAATTTTATATCAAATAAGAGCTATAAGTAATTTAAAAGAAATTCAAAAATATTGAAAAAAATTAAATTATAAAAATAATAAGAGATAAAAGTATATCTTACATAAAAAAATTTATAAAAAAATGAGTTATATAGATAAGAAGAACACAAAATAAGGCTAAAAAGTTTTTGTCCCTCAACTTGAAAGCTAGCATGAAGCAGATCAAAATTCTCCCACTACATTGACTATAAAGAAAATTTTAAAATATAATTACTAAAAATATGAAAGCGAAAAGCAAAATTATAACAGAAAAAAAGAATACCTTCAACTTTCTCTTTATTTCAATAAATATATATAAATAACTCAAATAATTCTTTTTAAAAGTTTAGTTTATCAGAATTAGATTAGATCATGAGATTAAATGATAATTTTAAAATTATCAATTATTCATTGGAAAATATAATTTAGTTGGCCAATCAAAACATAGAAAAATTTTAAAATTTTATTAAAAAAATAGAATGCTGGATTTTAAATAATTCAAAATTTTAAAAGTTAACTTTTGGCATGATTGATTAGATTAGATTATAATACATTTTAAAATTATCAATTATCATATTATATATTAAATATTAAATTAAAATATAGAAAAGTAAAAAAAATTAAAATTTTCTTAAAAAAGAAAAATAGAATCCTAAACATTAAGAAGATCTTGAACTTTCTATTTATTTCAGTTTTAATATAAATAGCAAATTACGTGCATTCTTATCAATTTACCTAGTAATTAAAGAGACGTAAAAAAAAAAAAAAAAGTAAAAATTTAAGGATAGAAAATTGTTTATAATGACTTAAACTCATATGAGAACTAAATTAATAAATTAAATATTTAAAACGAGATTTACACAAAATTAATTAAATTATATGTAATACATTTAAACACAAACATTCAATCTATCGAATAATTAAATGTAGAATTATAAAGTTTATTCAATGCATATTATTAATATATAAAAAATTATTCAATTCGTTTTATAACTTTTGTTTATTTTATTTTTTTATATATTTTAAAATTTTAATTTTTTAAATAAAAGGAGAAGATAATAATTTTAAAATAACTAAAAAATAAATAAAAATTATGAAAAAGAGAAATTTTAACCATAAAAATATACATTTATCATTAAAATGGTAGCTTTTTATATTATGACTGTATTAAATAAAACTTGATTTATATAAATGGTAAGTGAATTTTACTAATCATAACAATTATGAATTTTATTTTTATATGAATTCGAGTAATTTTATGTTTTTATCTTAATGATAAAAATTTGGGAAAAAAGTATTTGTAATTAATAATAAAAAATTTTAAAAAATAGAAAAAAAATAAAACTATATTATGTATCGGTAATTAAAGTAATTTTTTTTCTCTAAATATGATTTACTATAATATTAAAATTAAATAATAATATTCTCAATAATTTATTTTTTTAAATTAAAAATTAAAAATTAAAAAAATAAAATCTAAAATCTTTCAAATTTATTTAAATATATTTTTTACCTATTTAAACAGATGAGTATATTTTCATTCTCCGTAACTTATTAAAATCTGTAAATAAAAAAATAGAAATAATCATATCGTTTGCCTTTTATCGATTATAGCTTGTGCTTTTAATTTTATTTAATTTAACTAATTTTAAATACAACTAAAAGATTTTTTAGGACCTAAATTTTATTAATTTGTACAATTCAGTCGGTATAAAAAGAAATTAATATTAATTTATAATTAAAAAAATATTTTTATACTGTGTAGATGAATAAAATTTATATTTCAATTAAGTTTATAACAGTAAAAAATAGGAAACTTTTGAAATTAAGCTAAATTAAATAAAGCTAAAAGTATTAATTATAATTAAAAAATAGCATTTTCTATCTATTTTATATAAAAAATAAAAAATAAAAAGTGGGACAAAAACGCAACAGATGTTTTTTCCGTTTTCTTATAGTAAACCAAAATGACATATTTTCACAAAAGACTAACGGAGGTTTAGCAGAGGTCTGAGGTGGCAGCTGCTGCTTCTCAATACAAAACGACATAATTTTGAATACCTTAAATTTAATTGTTCTAAAATTTTCAAGCTTCAACTACACTAGTGTTTACTTATTTTGAATTCTAGAAAAATAATAAATTTAAATTTGATTTATTTTAAAAAAAATAAAATAAATTGAAATTTTATCTATTTAAATTTCAAATAATTTATGAAGATTTTAATTATTTTATAATTTTAATAAATTTTATATTAAAAATAAATAATTTTAATTAAATAAAATTATTCTCGCATTAGCTAGTTTATATATATTTAAATAAATGATTTATCAATTCTTAATGAACTCAATATTTATAAATTCTACCATAAAAAATTAGATTCAAATTTATCTCATTTGACAGTTGAATTTTTATTAAGTTTAGCATCAGATAACTCACAAGTAAGTTATTGCAAAATGAGAAAAAAGAGCTTAATGCTAATATTTTCAAAAAGTAAAGGTAATAAAAGAAATTATGAAAAGTTTGGGGACATTACGCAAAAAACACAAAATTAAAAAAGTTCGCCAGGGCAGTGGGAAGACCGCGAGAACTTGAAACATCCGCCAGAACGGGTTGTCTGGCAATGCAATGCCAGCGTTTATTCAATTATTATTATTTTTAATTTTTTTTTTTTTAAAAAGGAAAGAATTTAAGAGAGAGAAACACATACATTTCGTGATTCGCATATACAGAGAGAGAGAGAGAGAGAGAATCTGTGTCTTGGTAGAATCCGCCTTTTTCCCCCGAGATATATGTATATATATTTTGACATAATTTTCTTTGTTTAATTTGGCCGAGTAGCGGAGGAGCTCTGATCCTTTTCTGATCCAAAAACCTCTCAACCTCAAACCTCTCTGTCTCTCTCTCTGTTTTCACTTGTTTTTATTGCGTATTTTTTAACAAATTTGATTTCGTTGCTGGGTTTATGCTCATACGTTCAAACGTTAAGTAAATTTGTTAAGACAGGTTGAAAAAAGAAGAAAAGAGAGAGAGAGAGCGAGAGAGAGAGGGAGATACAAAGATTTCGGCTTTGGATTGAGAAAATGAATTCAAATTTGGCTCCCTCTTCTTCTTGTTCTCAACGCATGACCAAGGATAAACCCAGGAGGCTCTATCAAGTCTGGAAGGGGAGCAACGTCAGTATCTCTTTCTTTTCTTATCACTTATTTTTTGGTGGTATAATTTGATGATGGATTGAATTGGATTTTTTTCTTTGTTTTGCACGAGTACTTTTATCGGGTATTCCGTTCTTTGTTTTCTTTTTTCTTTTCTTTTTTTTTTTTTGACATGGGATCGATCTTTCTGTGCAGAATTGACTGTGCTCTGATCTTCTTTATATACAGGTCTGAACTGATAGTGATAGAGTGATTGCCATATAGATTAGGGCAACTGAAAATCAGAACTGAAACTTGTATTAGAAGCCATAGGTATGATTACTGGCAAGAATACTCTCCAGGTCTGGTTGCAGCTCATGTTAAAAATATTAGTTTAACCAGATTTCGTTATAGCCTACTCCTCTATATTAGTTGACAATTGCTGGGTTCAATTGTTCTGTAGGCAATTTTTATTGGGTTCTATTTCCCCTTCTCGGTATAATACATCTTATGTTTTCTTAAAGTTGAAGGAGCATAGCCTTTTGTTTCCACCAAGTTATCCATCAAGGATTGTGAATCTAATTTGTGCATCAAACCAACCTGTTATGTTATGAACATCTTTATTTTTTAAAACTAGTGGAAAGAAATCTGTACAATAACCTTAAAGATAGCAGTTAGTTGCAGCAATGTCTGTTGAATTGCTTTCTGTTTTATTGTGCAAGCTTTGTTATTGTGTCTGCATTTTTGTATTCTATCATGTATTCACATTTAGTAATTCAGTTATGTGATTAAATTTATTGATCTTGGCATGAGACAATCAGTGCCTGTGTACCCTATCCATTAATGGATGCATGCTCATGTCAATTTTGTGATTACAGTAATAAGTAATTGTACTTTTAGCGTACTGCAGCCTCTCATTTACTGTATTCAGGTGAAATTGTCCAGTTTTTTCATTCTTCATTTTCTGAAATATTTAATTCATTTCTAAGCAACAAATGATTCACTTAGTTAACTATACCAGCCTTAGAAGCTGCTTGATGTTCAAGAATTCTGTAATCATTTGCTTGGTTTAATGAGAGACTTTGTTCTATTCTTCAAAATCCTTAGCTTGTATGAATCCTTAGCTAGTATGAATCCTTTCACTGACACAGATTTGCTGTTTATTATTTTGGTTTTGTCAGAGATTTCTTTTTGGTGGGAGATTGATATTTGGTCCTGATGTGGCATCAATGTTTTTGTCTGCACTTCTTATTGCCGGCCCAGCAGTTGCTTTTTGTATAAAAACTTACTTCAAGCTTGTGGACAATAACACAGAACATCCTGAGCATTGGTATCCTGTGTTAATTGTGGGCTCCATCTTAACTATATTAGTAAGCGTTTTGTTTTTGGTATAGCCTTGAGCACTGATAGCAATTGACAATATTTTAAATATCTTTTTTGAAAAGATACCAAAACATTGATTGAATTGTTCCCTATGAGCCCTTACTGTATGATTTTTTTTTTCCATTATTAACCTACATAACCTTTGCACATTTTTCTTTGGACTCATTCTTAAGCTGTAGTTTTGACATGAAATAACCTTAAAGCCATGAAAGTCTTAATGGGCCCATTGTGGTGTGGAATTTTTTGCACATAGTATTTCACAGTATACAATTGCCTTTTTGGGTGATATAATGGACCTAAATAAAAGTCAACATATTATAAAGGTGCTATAACTAAGAAGTAACAAGTAAATGACATGTTCTGTTTTTCTTTCCCCCCTTTCTTTAAAAAAGATCCTATTTTATGATTTTGCTTTGTAGCATTTTCCCTTTTTTTGTAGCATCGTCCTATTGTGAATTTGTGATTCATTTGTAGGATCAAAATTTTCTTCTACACCATATATCTTATTTGGAAACATACACAATTCAACTGAGTATAGTACTTGGATATATTCAATTCTCCATACTGTGAGTCTGATAATTAAATATGGATTGGAGAATCATCTCAATTCTTAATAATTCCACCTCAATGACTGCGTTTTCTCATCCCTCAAATGACCTTAGTACTTTGTTGGCCGGCCCTTTTTATATTTCTGTGCATCTAAGCATCCTCATTTCTATAACGCTCACTTTAGGGCCATTTACCATACATCTGAACCTGCTGTTTATTCAGAAAAAGGAGAAGTGGGTATTTTTTTTTATGCTGTGCTAAAGTGCTTGTTGTATAAACAGTTTTTTCTATAGGTTTTCATCTTCCTTGATTTTCTAGTTACATGAAAAATTACAGCCATGAAGACTTTTTTTCTTCTGGCTTTTAGAGTTTCAGTGATAGCTTCCTGCATAATAAGTTTAAATTTTGACATTGAATTCAAAATTTCCTCAGGATTTAGTCTTTCTCTTCTTGACCTCTAGTCGAGATCCTGGAATAGTCTGTAGAAATTCACGGCCTCCCGAATCAGATGAAGCATTTGATGCTGCTACTCCTTCTATGGAATGGGTCAATGGCAGAACCCCTCATTTAAAACTACCCCGGACAAAAGATGTTGTGGTGAATGGCCATACAGTGAAAGTTAAGTACTGCGATACTTGTTTGCTTTATCGCCCCCCTCGCTCTTCTCATTGTTCAATCTGCAACAACTGTGTTCAGAGATTTGATCATCACTGTCCATGGGTTGGTCAATGCATTGGAGTAGTAAGTTCAATATTTTCTTCTTATCTCATATTTATATGGAATTTTTTTTTTGGGTTTGACAGATACTATTACTTGGGCTCACTGCCAACTTCTATTGCTCTGACTCTCTCATACTTTAATGCTATGAATACTTGGCTAGGATGCAAATGTAAGGGGGAAAAAAAAACTTGTGTTCCACATGGATAAATTTCTGAACTTATATTCAAGTTTGAGCAACATAGCTCCCAACTCAGAAACTAGAGCAAGCCCTAGTGAACATTAAATAATGTCCTGAAACCTTTTCATATTTTTTGTCTATTGACTGGATGAGTCACAAAGATCAACTAAAGATGAGCGATCGAAGTAAATGTTTATCTTTTCTTATTTATATTTTCTGTTTTTTACATTTATAGGATTTTTTGGATCTTCTTTTCGTTCATTTTTTGCTCCTTCATTTCCTCTTTACTCATCATCTTCTTTCATTTGGTAATTAGGGAATGTCATTCTTCACTTCCTTTTATTGGCAAAGGTCCTATTTTACTGATAAAATTGTAAGAATATCTTTTTCCTCTAAAATCAGTGTTTACAGAGATTTGATTTGGAGTCTGGAACTAAGTAATCAGAGATGTTCTCATTTCAATTGAATTTATTGCGTTGCTAATTAATAGAAAGGCATATTTCTGATATTCATATGTAGCAAAAGATGAAGACGCCTTGAACAACCTTTTTCTTTTATTAAGCTGTGATCATTTAACTGTTACTTGGATGCCAATCAAGTAAGTATGTTCGATGTATTCTTACAAGGAGCGTACTTGCAATTGGATATTTAAAACTGAATAACATGAATGAAGGCACAATTAGAGCCAGAAAATTTTGGTACAAGGTTCAAAATAATTATAATAATTAATAATCTTAATACGCTGTGAATGGATGAATGATTTTCATTGATTGTTAACAGATTCTAAGCTGGCATTATTGCCCATTATTACATTTTTATTTGGAGCTGATAGCATTACTGCATATTGATGTGGTTTGCAGCGCAACTATCGGTTCTTCTTCATGTTCATATCAACAGCAACCATCTTGTGCGTATATGTCTTTGTATTTTCTTGGATTCATATTGTCAGTAGAAAGGAGCATGTTTTGAAAGCCATATCTCAAGATATCCTCTCTGATTTTCTCATAGTATATTGCTTCATAGCCGTCTGGTTTGTTGGTGGCCTTACAATTTTTCACTCCTATCTGATTTGCACAAACCAGGTGACTATCTTGACACTCTAGATGCACAAAAAAATTGATGGGAAGTGCTTTTTCTTCACTATTTGTTAATTGCATTTTAACGGCATGTCAATGTATAAGTTATTTGTTGTTTGGTGTACCTTATTCATATATCTTTACAAATTATAGAATCTTGATACAGTTCACTATCTTATTCCATATACTTCCATCATGTTCAATAGTACAAAATGATCATTAATAGACCTGCTGTGTTGAAGTTCTATTTCTATTATTTAGTTTTGTATTTGTTTATTGTTTTATTTACTTGATCATGTGTGTATATTTAAGTGTGTATTTTGCGTGTATATAATGTTTCACAGTTTGGTTATATGTGTTGTTTTTTTGGTCTTGCAAAAGCGTTATCCATGGAATGGATATTAGCAAAAACACATTAACCGTATATCTCTTGCTCTCATGGTTATATGTGTTGTTTTTTTGGTCTTGCAAAAGCATTATCCATGGAATGGATATTAGCAAAAACACATTAACCGTATATCTCTTGCTCTCATAGTTATTAAAGCCTCTAAGGCGCACCAAGGCGCCAAGAGGTCTTGGAGCCTAGGCACGCCCTAGGCTCACGCGAGCGCCTGAGCCAAGCAAGGTGAAAAAATAAAAATAAATAAATAAATATGAATAACTTTTTAAAATTTAAAAATACAAGATAACTATTTAAGTTTATGTACTTTCATTATCATAGAATTTTCACT
Source organism: Manihot esculenta (assembly GCF_001659605.2). Lineage (NCBI taxonomy): Eukaryota > Viridiplantae > Streptophyta > Magnoliopsida > Malpighiales > Euphorbiaceae > Manihot > Manihot esculenta. Next base: position 16,846,814 of record NC_035169.2, on the reverse strand, counting down.
TTTGATGAAATGTTCAAATTTTTTATTATAAATTGTATTTATTTAATTGATTTATTTTTAATATATATTAACAATATAATAATTATTGATGACGACAAAAAATCGTATAAATTTAACTTACTTTCATAATTGTCTAATAGTATGCAATTTAAATGGTAGTAACAAGAAATTTTAGTTGTAAAAGTAATTCAAAATACCTAAAAATTTTAATCACATAAAATAAAGAAATTGTGATTAATTTTTAATGTTAAAAAAAATGAAAAAAATGCATGAGGATTTGATAACTCCTAGTGTCGGCAATCAAAGAGAGATTGGGCAGCATACTTGTATAGAAAATAGAGATTAGAGAAGAATCCAAGAGAAGAAAGAGACGAAGAGGAGAAGAAGAAGAATCAAAAGAAGAATAAAGAAGAAAGAAAGATAAGAAGAAGAACAAGACGATGAAGGAGGAGGAAAGCAATTGACCTCTAGTTATTCAACTTGAAGGAGATTGGAGCGCACAAGGTAAGTCCATGTTCTTCCTCCTCCTTTGTTCTTCATGTTTATTTCTCCTTCTTCTCCTTCTTCTTCTTTCCTTTCCTATGAGTGGCTGGATTTGTGATCTGGGTGGGAAAAAACAGTCATCTTTGAATAGGTTGTGCCTTGCTTTGCTGCAGTGCGCCTTAAGTCTTGATGCGCCTGGGTGCGCCTTATTAATGTTGCCTTCCTTACCTGGTGCAAGGCGTAGGACTTTGAGCCTCTTGCGCCTTGCACCTCAGGCGCACTTTCACTACTATGCTTGCTCTAAGTTTGTTAATTCACCTTAATAAATTTTCAGCATTTTGTGAAGGTTATCTAGAATTCCTAACATATTGTCATTATTAAATTTAATGTGGATTATTGATTTTATTGTTGTGGTCCTGATTCAGATAGAATGGTGAATCAGAGTTTAGTTTTAGAAGTACATGAACTACAGGATTCAAGAAGATCCAACCAGAGAAGCCAACTAAAGCAGTTTCTCGAATTTTCATTACATGTATGATGAATTGTAGGCAAGAATGTCAAACTCTAATAAACCTTGATCCCAAATTAGCATCCACTCTGCATTCCACTTGGTTTAGGGCTGCATCTGTTTTTGATATGTCCCTTGCATTCTTCTCTTAGGCTTAACCCTCCTTTGTATTGGTACATTAACCCTCCTTTGTATTGGTACATTTGCTGGTCTATGGAGTGTATATGTGATTGTCTCAGTCCCCCTTCACCAAACCTCCTTAATGTTTGCAACACTTCCACCAATATATTCTCTTGTGGCCTAGTTCACCCATATATTTCAATGCTTTTGGTTTGGCATCGTCATGTTTGTCACATTAATTTTAGGCCTCATTTTGTTTTTTCACCTTCAAACACGGGTTGCCATACTTAGTAGTTGGTTAATCACCATCCTATATTTATTCTCCTTCAACTTCAATGTACTGGGAAATCAAGCGTGGACGAAGAAGAAAAAGATTTGTGTAAAGCTTTATTATTCCCCTCAAGTTGATTGGGGTTGTATAGGATTTACATAATACACTAAAAAGGAAGATATACTGTAAATAATATTTAGCAACTAATTAAGCTAATTAGTATCCTAATTTCAACGGCTAATCAAACTATTTACACCAAATATCTTTACAGATCTTCACACTCCTTTTCAAGCTGGAGCGTACATGTCATGTGCTCCAAACTTGTTACAAATATACTCAATATGAGAACCTCTAAGAGATTTGGTCAAAATATTTGCTGACTGATCATTAGAGTTAACAAAACTAGTGGTAGTACAACTTGACTCAATCTTCTGTTTGATAAAGTGACAATCCACCTCAATGAGTTTAGTTTTTTCGTGAAAGACCGGGTTTGAGGCCATATGGAGGGCAATTTGATTATCACATATCAACTTTATTTGTTTGGTTTCTCCATATTTTAAATCTTGAAGAAGCTGCTTTAACCAAATAAGCTTGTAGGTAAATAAGACCACAACACGATATTATGCTTCTGCACTTGACTTACAACAGCATCTTGTATTTTTTACTCTTGGAGGATATTAGATTTCCTCCAATCATGACTGTTAAATTTGGGGCAAGTCTAATTCACCTAAAACTAGCTCAAGGGAGAGTGCCTAAAACTCTTATAAGGGTTACGTTACCTCTATCCCAAATTGACGTGGGATTAGCGGGATTGGCTCATATAAGAGGCACATTACTCCTATCCCAAACTGATGTGGGATTCAACACACCCCTTACTTTTAAAACTTAAACTTTATTGAAGCGTGACATATTTATGGGAGGCTCAACATCGTATAGGAAGGCTCTGATACCATGTTAAATTTGGACCGGGTTTAACTCACCCCAAAAGCTAGCTCCTACATTACTTGGAATTCAACACACTCCCTCACGCCAGAACTTTACTGGGACGTGACATATTCATGGGAGGCCCAATATCGGATATACCAAGCCTAACTCACCTCAAAAGCTAGCTCTTACATTATGTGAGATTCAACACCCTTCACACTCAGAACTTTATTGGGACATGACATATTCATGGGAGGCTCAACATCGAATGGGAAGACTCTGATACTATGTTAAATATTGGTGGCCTAACTTACCCCAAAAACTAGCTCAACGGGAGGAGTGTCTAAAGCTCTTATAAGGAGCACATTATCTCTATCCCAAACCGATGTGGGATTGGCGGGATTGGTCCATATAAGGGGCACATTACTCCTATCCCAAACTAATATGGGATTCAATAATTATACAATATCTTGAATTAGAATATGATGGGAATCTCGCCCAATCTGCATTTGAGTATCCAACAATTTAAGAGTGACCCCTGTCTTCATATAATAAGCACTGTCCTGGAGCTCCTTTGATGTACTTGCAGATTTCTGTATCCCAATGACTGCTACATGGAGACTAAAGAAACTGACTAACTACACTGACAAACAAATAAGATATTTGGTCGTGTGATTGTAAGATAGTGTAGCTTACCAACCAATCTTCGGTATCTATCGGTCCAACAACAAGTTTGACATTCAAATCCATGACGGTGTCGATAGGTTTGCAATCTAACACATGTCTTCTCTAATATATCTAAAAGATACTTTTTTTTATGAAATAGTGATACTAGTTGTGGACTGTGCTACTTCAATTTCCAAAAAATATTTTGATTTTCTGAAATCTTTGATTGAAAGTGACTAAACAAGCCTTGCTTGAGCTGCAAAATCCTTTATCATCATTGCCTGTTATAACAATATCATCAATATACACTACCAAATAAATACATTTTCCCTGTTCATGATGACAAAAAAATACCGAATGATTAACTTCACTTCTATACATGCCAAATTGTTGGATTACGGTACTGAATCATTCAAACCATACTCTTGGTGGTCACCTTCCCACCTAGGCAGGAGCACCAAAAGAAGGTTAGGTCACCTCTAGAATTCTGTTGCCAGAGAGGACTCTTATCTTTATATTAGTTGTTTATTTAAAAATAAAAATACAAAAGGACCCCTATCTTATAGTAGTTATTTATATAAAAATGGCAAAGGAAAAAGATTCTTGATTTAATACCTTCAAAAAAATTACATTGAGTATTAAAATTAATGAGATTTCCATAATTTAAGAAGAAAATTACTCTTTAATCTATGGATAGTTGTCTCCATAATTTAAGGATGGTCTTCTCCTTGATTATGTGTCACAACATGGGGCATGTTCTCACTTCCCATTTGGGTTGTTGGTAGTAATTTACATGGCAACATAGGTCATACATATACAAACAAGATCAACAGTTGTCTACTTAAATATAGGTCGACAATTTAATTATTCATTGAAGTATGCACTTCTGACGTAATGCAGCTAATTAACACTTGCACACACACTTGTGAGAAATAAAGAGTACGGGGGAAATTCTCCATTGTATGCTTTATTAAAGTGAAAACTGAATTATGAAACATAAGATAATAAGGTATTTATAGAATTTTAATTCCTATCCTAGTTAGGATAGGAGTAGAGCTCTATAATTTAGAAAAATAGCTCCTACTAAAATAGGGATAAATTAATCCTAATTAATTTAGGATTTATAAAATAGCTTCATAAATAAAATAAAAGACCCTTAAAATTAAAATAGAAATAGTGAGAAAGTTTAACTAGGAATTTCAAATAACATAAGAATCCCAAATAACATAGGAATAGAAAAAGAAGAATCTTAATCAAAATAGAACAGAAAAATTTCCTATTAAAATAAGAGACAACTACTCTTTATTCTCCATATCAGTCTCCTTCCTTTGAGAAAAACTTGACCTCGAGTTGAAGCCATCAGTAGGATACAAAGGATGATCCATGGAATGAAAAGGATATAAATCAACAATATTGAAGGTCCTTGAAATTCTTAAACTTTCTAGCAAATCAACAACATAGACATTGTCATTGATCTTGTGAACAATTACATAAGGACCATACTTCTTTGGTTTTAGCCTCTGATAAGTGTCCACAGGAAATCTCTCACGCCTTAGGAACACCATTATCTTGCCCCAACTTCAAATGCTTGCTTCCTTTTATGCTCATCAGCAACATTCTTATACTTCTTGTTAGTCTCTTTAAGTTTTGCTTTTACTTCTTGGTGCCCTTTCATTTTTGCTAACTTCACCAAGCCAAGTGCATGTTGAGGCACTTTAGTATAGACTATTGAAAATGGTAACCTTCCAATAGCAGTATGAACAACACTATTGTAGGCAAATTCAGCTTTTGGAAAAGCAATATCACCCTGCTTCGGCTTATCCCCATAAATGCTTTGAATCAATTTTCCTAAGGTGCGATTGACCACTTCGGTTTGACCGTTACTTTGTGGATGTGGAGTGCTACTGAAATTCAAAGAAAAATCAAATAATTTCCATAAAATCCTCCAAAAATACCCAAAAACTTGCTATCTCGATCTAAAGTGATAGATTTTGGTACCCCATACAAGCGTACTATTCCTTTGAAGAACAATCGGGCAATATGAACTCCATTAGAAGTTTTCCTACAAGTAAAAAAGTATGCCATTTTGGAAAATCTGTCAACAACTACAAACACAAAATCCATTCCTCTTTGTGTTCTTAGTAAGCCCAACACAAAATCCATAGATAAATCTTCCCAAATATTTTCAAAAATAGGCAAAGACATGTACAAACCAGTTGTTTTGGGATTGTCCCTTGGATCTTTGGCAAGTGTAGCACTTCATGACAAATCTTGTTACATCCTTGTGTAATTGAGGCCAATAATATCTCTCTTTCACAGCTGCAATGCTCTTATCTCTTCCCAAATACCCAGCGAGTCCTCTATGCAAGTCACAAATCACCTTTTCCCTTAAGGATGTTGGAGGAATACAAAACTGGATTTCATGCATCAAATACCCATCAAGCACATAGAAATTATCAACAGGATGGCCATGGGAACACTTATCTCAAATTTCTCCAAAATCTTCATCATCGGTATAGAGTTCTTTTAGTTGTTCGACCCCACAATCTCATTGTTCAATGTCACCAACATAGTCTCTCGTCTACTCAAAGCATCTGCCACCCGATTTTAAACTCCATATTTGTGCTTAAGCCGAAAAGGAAATTTCTGCAAGAATTGGCACCACCTTGCATGCATGTCTTTACTAATCCTCTTTTGGCTGTTGAGGTATTTTAAGGCCTCATGGCCAGAATACAAAACGAATTATTTTCCTATCAAATAATGCTCTCAAGTTTTGAGAGCATGAACCACATAGTAGAATTCTTTGTCATAAGTGATCCATTTTCTCCTAGCATCACTTAGCTTCTCACTGAAGTGTGCTATGGGTTTATTCTCTTATGATAAAACAACACCTATCCCCACTCCACTTGCATTACAATCTACTTCAAATAGCTTTTCAAAGCAAGGTAGAGTTAACACACCTATCCCCACTCCACTTGGATCACAATCTACTTCAAATGGCTTTTCAAAATAAGGTAAAGTTAACACCGGTGCAGTGTATAACTTTTCCTTAAGGACGTTAAAGCTATTTGTAGCTTTTTCACTCCATTGGACCTTCCTTTTCTTTAAGCATTCAGTTATTGATGTTGCAATGGTGCTAAAGTCGTCGATGAAGTGTCAATAAAAAGTGGCTAACCCATGGAAACTCCAAATAGCCGACACATTAGTTGGGAAACTCCGAATAGCCGACACATTAGTTGGGATTAGCCATTCTTTTATTGCTTCTATTTTTGCTTCATCAACATGAATGCGTTGTGCACACTTACAACATACCCAAGAATAATAGTCTGTCGGTTAGGAAACTAAACTTTTTGAAGTTGATGTATAATTTGTTTTCCTATAAAGCTGTCAAGACCTTTCTCAAGTGCATTAAATGTTTATCTTTTGAGTTGCTATAAATCAATATATTTTTAAAATATATAATTACAAACTGCCCAATGAAGGGTTTTAGCACCTGATTCACCAATCTCATGAAAGTACTTGGTGCATTGGACAATCCAAATGGGATGACAAGCAATTCATAAAGTCCCTCCTTCGTTTTAAAGAGTATGAGAGAAATTATCTGCTGTATACTTTATTAAAGTGAAAACTGAATTTTGAAAACTAAAATAATAGGGTATTTAATTATTTATAGAGTTTTAATTCCTATATGAGCTCTATAATTTAGGAAAAATAACTCCTAACAAAATAGGAATAAACTAATCCTAACTAATGTAGGATTTACAAAATAGTTCCTAAATAAACTAAAAGACCTTTAAAACTAAAATAAAAATAGTGGAAAAGTTTAACTAGGAATTGCAAATAACATAGGAATAGAAAAAGAAGAATTCTAATCATAGTAGACAAAAATTTCTTATTAAAATAGGAGACAACTACTCACAATTCTCCAAATCAATTTCATTTTTGGGTTTTGTTTTTGTTTTTGCTAGGTTTCTCAGCAGCAATGTTTTTCTATTTTTTTGTACATCTTTTAATCGCATTGGCATACATTATTTTCTTCCAAAACCCTATTGAACATATTATGATTCTTCTCCTAATGCAGACCACTTATGAGAATTTCCGCTACCGATATGATAAGAAGGAGAATCCATATAATAGGGGAATGATAAGGAACATTGTAGAAATATTTTTCACCAAGATTCCACCTTCAATGAATAACTTCCGTTCATTTGTGGAGGAAGATGAACAGATGGTGGCTGCATCAGTAGTGCCACACCTGACAGAAGATCTCATTAGCTCAAAAGAGAAAATCGACATTGAAATGGGAACTAAGCTTGCAGAAGATAATAACTATGCCCTTCCAGAAATTTTGCGAAATTTGGATTATGATGATGATTCAGAAGATGATTTCAAGATGAAGGAAGGAGGCCGGCCATCTTTTGACCAATTCTTTCCTGATGGGCAAGATGTAACAGAATCATTGAAAATATCTGTTGTTGGAGATGAATTGATGGAATCCATGCGAGGTCCAATTATTGGGGATGGTGTTAAAGAATCTGCATTAAGCCCAAGTGAATCTGTGGAAGGTTCTACTGCTGGTGGAGTGAGAGGTTCTACACAAAGACCTAATACTGAAGCCGAAGTAAGAGAGTCTCCACAAAAATCTAATGCTGAAGCTGAACTAAGTGATTCTGCACAAACATCTAATTTTAAAGTTGAAGTAGGAGAATATGCACAAAGCCCCAATGTTGAAGGGAATAGACATGCCATCTGGAGCTCTACTTCTGGAGATGAGACTAAGTAGAGGGAATCTAATGATGTAACCAGTTCTTCAGTATGGAGGTTATGATCTTGCCTTTCTCTCCATTAAAATTATTTTTCCTCATGTCTATTTCAGCTAAGACCTTATTAATTGCTAAATCACGTAGTATAATGCTGAAGTGCTGTAAATAATGATATTATATGAGTAAAATTTCTGTTATTAGTTAGTTCAGTTACAATGGGATAGTTGCTGTTTTAATCTCATATCAAGTATTTTCCAGATAGAGATATTTGGATTTGATTTTGTACAACGACTCCCTTGAATCTCATTGCTGATATGTTGAGAATGTCTGTTCATATAATTTCCACTAGTGCCTTGCAAATGGAACCAATGGTCATTACTTCTAACATTTAGAGTTACAAAACATCAAAGGTATAGAAGTAGAATTTTGAAATTCTTTGATTTTCACTAAACCATTATAAATTCATCTACAAGCTACTGCATAAGCTTATTTTACAAAGAATTAGTTTTAAGCTGTGGGTGAATAATTAGGAGAATCAGTTTCATTCGCTACCTTTTTAGATTCTCATTCTTTCTGATTCCCTATTTATCCTGTTATTTAATTTTAGTGGCTTCTTCACTTACCATTATCACTGATGTATCCTTGACAGGTTTTTATTTGATTATCAACTGCGTGGGTTGGTCACTTCAAAGGGCTGTAAGTTGGCTTTTTGAAGGTTGAATGTTATCTGGTTCGATATTGCCTTTCTCCCCCCTTTTCTGGGAGGAACTAGATTTGGAAAACTTTCATTTGTTCGGTTCAATTTGGATTTCTTTTGTTGGAAGTTGTAAATTTATGTTGCAGAAACACACAAGGCTCTTGACAGTGGCTGTATAGGTAAACTGGTCGAGATATGGGTGATAGGATTGTTTTACATTTATGAATGAATAGGTATGCTTTTGAAATGAACACAGATATGAATGTCCAAAAACAGAAATTTTTTTTTATAAAATTTTAAGAAAATATCAAATTCAAATTTTGCATCATTTGAAATCCATGTCTATCCAAATAAAACATCATCCGAGGCAGTTGATGAGTTTCCTGTTTGATTAGGTTATATTAGATTTGCAGGCTATTTAGAATCAATTCTTATTTGAAGATAAACTAGATTGAACAGGATGCAGCAAGTTTGTAATCCAAATCATGTGATTTTGTGCTCTCAAGTGAAGCAAACTAAAGTGAGTTAGCTTCTTGTTCTTTTCAACATAATAATATTCATCTAGTGAAGCTTGCTTCTCCACAGCTACGACTGCAAATACTTTATATTAAGAGTTCTGCTCATCAGTGGACAAAGAAGCCAGCTGCTCAATAATTAGTTTCTTTTGTGCTTGGGAGACGATTAGCCCCAATGCCTCTTGAGCTTTGGTCTACTGCTTGCTTGCTTGCTTGCGTGCGGGGTTAAGTTTTGCTCGTAAGCTGGCAATATCTTTAGCTGCCAACATTAACCTAAGGCATGGTGGCAAGCTCACAAATGGGTAATGTTGAAGTTATGGACGTCGTGTGCATGTGTGATTAGAATAAGCGAGAGGCCTAATAATAAAGATCAAAAGTGTTGAAAATACTCGAGTAAGAAGCATCGGAACAAGTACTCACGGGCACAAAACGCCATGGCTAAACTAATAATACCCTGAGTTGCCCTACGTACGGTAAGAGTGCCAATGATTGATTGGTCTTCTTGGGGGCTAAACACTGAGCGGTTGAAACTGAAAAATCAAAACGAATCCATTTAATATGTTTTTGTTTTTAAGTAAATCAATTCGATTTTAGTTATTATTTTTAAGACTTTTCATTTTTTTTTTTAATTCGGTTCTATTGGATTATTAAAATAATAAAGCTAAAATAATCAAACCAAACAGATTTTTCCCCTGAACTACACCGTTTAATTCCTCCCCCAGATCCTACCTATTTAAACCTGTTTACTCCTCTCCCCCCTTCTCTCTTACAAGCCGCCCCATTCCTCCTCCTTTGTGTCCTGTGGACGTGCTAAAGTCGTCCCGTGTTGTAGTGTTTCGCGTCTGTTGCCTGTGGATGTGCCACCGCACTCCTCACCTTCGATGGTTTATGGATGTGCCATTGTTTCACATCTAATGGTTGTTGGTGTGTCATTGCGGGCCTCACCTCTAATGGCTATGGGTGTGCCCTATAGATGCACCACTATAACGCCTTGTACCGCCTCTTGGATAGCTCGTCTCTACCACGCGTCAAATGGCATGTCCTTTGGTTGTACATGGGCTTCTTAGCTTGGTGTCTCTTTTGGTTTCAATGCCATTTCCCTCCTCAAAATGCATGTTTAAGGTTCTGCTTTTATTTGCGGTGTCCTTTGATTAAGTCTGATATGTTTATTTGCATATTTCTTCAATTTAGTTTACCATTATGGTAGATCTTCTTTGGTTCTGTAATTTTGCAATTTGTTTGAAAAAGGATAGCGAGAAATCCTTTTTATATGTTGTGCTTCCATTTTTTTTTAATACAAAAAAATTGACATTGAATTGAGGTTGTAGAAAATGGTCTGGGAAGGGGCTTTGCCACTGTAATGAGGAATTGAATTAGTATTAAAATCTATCTTTATTTAATTTGATTTGATTCGGTTTATATCTAAGTTCATTTGGGTTCCATTTAAAAAAAAAAAGAAAAAAGAAAAGCGCAATTCAGTTTTATTTTGTAGTTCAAATTGAATCAATCAATTGTACTACCTACTGGTGATGCAATGGCACTCAAGGAATGCGACTCTAAGGCACTTGCATCACAAGAGAGACCTAAAGACACGAGTTCTATTAGAAGAAAATTACTTCCACCAAGCGTCAGCCAACAAATATTTCACCAAGTGGGGTATTATGCTACAAAGTGACTATTTGAACGCATTATTCAGCAACAATTTTGATGGTAGTTTTTAATGTTTTTACTCAATTAAAATATTGATATTCAAAGGAGAGAATAAATTAAAAAAAAAAAAATATACTTTTTAAAATGTTTGACTAACCACTGCTATAATAATTATTAGCTACTAAAACAAATAACAACTACTGAAATAATTAGTATTACAAAATATAATATATATATTTTTTGTTGGAGACATTAAGAATTACAAAACATATTTTTGAGCGGTTGCAAGTTTCATCTTTGGTAGAATATGACTAGTTTTCTTACCAAAATAATGAAACTTGCCATAAGCCCCATCTTTTGCAAAACATATAAATATAAAAAGAAAAAAAAAATTGAATAATTGAATGAACATGTGAAAAAATAATAATGTTGATATTGAAAATTAAGCAATGATGTATTACTAGATTAAATACATGCGTATTATCTTAAACATGCCTAACTTTAGTTTCTGCTACGTGGTTGCCCTATTTTATATGCTTCTAAATTATTTTCATGCATATGATTTATTTATAAGAAAAATGGGGATCCCATCCATGCATAGGTAAGATGCACTTATGTTTTTAACATGCATATTGGTTTCAAAGTTACCAAATGAACTAATAAAAAAACATAGATTTAAAACCATATAACCAAGGCCTTTAAATTGTAAGTCTAAAAGAAAAGAGGGAAAAGAAAACATTATAACTTTTAAAGGGTTTGAAAAAGCCATGAAAATACGTGAAAAATTATAAAGTACAACAGTTATATTATTATATAGCATATAATAAATTAATAAGGTAAAGACATATAAAAGTAGTGAGACCGACCGATGCAGAATTCAGAATCAATTCGAAATCAAAATTTTATTGCACAATTTGATAAAAAAATGAGACAAAATATTATTTAAAAGGTTGCTCTACCGTATCTCTCATCAATCAATGTGATTAGAAACGAAGATTATGAAGTGAGGGTCTATTTCACCTCTAACCAAGTGATGTGGTTAAAAATGAAGATTATAGAATAATAAACCAATTAAAAACGTCACAAGGAAAATCTTGATAAGTTTACTAAACACGGAGGTACATAAAGAAAACTTACCTTTATATTATTCATTACATCATTTCTATTTATTTTATAATTTCGTGATTGCCATCTTAAGGTGTTTTTATAATCTCTCAATCCTAATTTTAGTGTAGGAAAGTATAACTACAATATAAGAAGGGTATCTAGTCAAATAGTCAAACTTATATTATATTAAAGATTATTTTCCTAAATTGTTTTGGAGAAATTTTCTTTCTAAATGAGTTGCACAAATTTATCTTCTAATTTAAGCGAAATTAATTTAAAACAAATTCCACAAAATACTAAAATACTAAAATACCAAAATAACAAAATTGACCTAAGTATAATTCGGCCATACATGTATTATGCGATTTGAAATTGTATTACTCATTCATATGTGCCGAAGATTATGTTGCTTATTTCTTTATTTTTCTATACTTTTCAAATATAGTTCTTATCTTATAAGTCTGAATTAAGGGATAATAATTTGACTTATCATGATTTGAAATTTTTCATATTAAATCTTCAATTTACAACTTCTTATTGAAAAATCGTGTCATTCCTGTACTCGTATCGTTTTTTCTTTCTCGAAAAGTTTCGTCTTTGAATCTTTAATCATAATGACAAGAAACATATCCACGTATATGGAATCCTTTTTGAATTCAATATGAAATTTCACGAATGAAATATTAAATTTTGACATCTCTTTTTTTTTTTCTTTTTTTAAATCAAACAATTTAAACAATTTTTTTTCTTTAATTTTTTTTAAAGTCACACACAACTGAAATATTTTTTTTTCTTTTTTGTAAATTGAAATAACAAGATAAAACTAAAATTAAACAAAAATAAAAATAAAACTTATGAAATAGATAAATATAAATAAATAGAAATTTATCTATTACCATGCTCTAATACCAACTGATGCGGAATTCAGGATCAACTCGTGATGAAAAATCCTAAACACACACTTGACAAAGAACGATATAAAGATATCTTCTAGAAGGTTGCTCTACCACACCCCTAACTAACCAATGTGATTACAAACATAGATAATCAAGCGATTCCAGCTTGAAAATGCCATAAGAAATTCTTGATAAGTTAATTAAGTATGAAAGAAATCTATATTAGAAAACCACAAAATTGAATCTTGATAAATTACTAAACATGGAGGAGGAGAAGAACCAAAATATTGTTCATAATATAATCTCTCTTTATTGTTCCATTCCATATAGATACAGGAGCATCCCCATTTTTCCTCCTATTCTTGTTTAATTCATCTCACTAAATACTAGCATGATTTTAGAACTCAACTGCAGTAAGCCTAACCTACTTTCTTCAGAATAGTTATTACATGCAAAAATCAGTTCTACCTTTCTCTTTCATTCCAAGTAATCTTCTGGATCGTACCTACCATTGAATGGTGGTATTTCCATCTTGATAGGTTTACTCAATCCACTTTTAGGATATATTTATACATTTTTCACTTCTTATTAGTTTATCATACTCTCTCTCTATATATATATTTAGGGATGTGTCTCTGATTGGTGATAGCGTGTTGTTTCTTGCACATTTAGACTTGAATATGCTTAAGTTAGTTGCCAATCAAGTCCTTAAACTTAGCTTTTCACGGATAGTTACAAAAAGATGATAAACATAAAAGTCGCTTAGTGTTTGGGTTTTGTTGCATGTTAAGGTCTTCTTTTAAGGAGGTAGTGGAAAGATTCTTGTAATGGCATGAGAAAGGGGATTGGTGCTAGGTAGGATGTTGATTTGTTTGCTGTGTTGTTGGTGCTGATGCATATAGTTTGTTTGCTGTGTTGTTGGTGCTGATGCATAACTATATGCAAGACCTTCAAGGTGCAAGAACCATCGTTCAAGCTCTACCCATTGTGTATCAGTCTTATGGACACTTGAAAAGGTACTTTGGTTTTCTGGATGTTATTCAGGCCGGTTGGTCCAAATGCTTCAGTAAGCTCCTTCCTGTTGGAGACAATTCAGAGTAGGCAAATCCCCCCATTGCATCTCTCATCCCAATAGCTATTAGGTTTTCTTTTTTTTTTTTTTTGAGCCTTGCACTTCGTTTTAGTTTTTAGGTGGATTGATTATTCAATATTTTTTTTTTATTGGCAAAGCCCTAGCCTACACCTAGAGGTGTAAACGAACCGAGTCGAGCCGAGCTTTGAACAGCTCAAGCTTGGTTCATTAAAATTTTTTTGAGTTCGAGCCGAATTCGAGTTTTACTCATTTCGAACTCGAGCCGAGTATTAAGAAACTCAAGCTTGGTTCATTTAGCAAACGAGTTTAGACGAGTCAAGTTTTTATCGAGCTGAGTCGAGCTTTTATTGAGTTTAGTCTCGAATATTTCACGAGTAGTTTAATTTATTTATATGTATAATGAGTTTTAGTTTAAAACTAATAAGTTCAAAACTAAAATAATTTTAGTTAAATAAGTATATCTAGAAATTAGCATGTAAACTGATAAAGATGAGTTTTTAAATCTTAATAATCCAAATATATGCAAGTTTAAGAGTGTAACTAAACTATATAGAGCTGAATTTTAGAAAATTTAGATTTGGCTCATTAAAGTATATGTAGAGTTTGAGTTTATTTCTCTTATGATAGTAATTTCAGTTTACTTAACAAGACTGTTTACGAGCCTATTCGCGAGCCTGCTCATAAACTCAGAAACGAGCCGAGCTCACGAGTCTTAACAAGCCGAATACTATGGAGCTCAAGTTTGGCTCGTTTATCAAACGAACCTAAAAATTAAGCTCGAGATTAACTCGTTTAAAAATCGAGTCGAGTTCGATCGAGTCGAGTTCGATCGAGTTTTTATCGAATCAAATCTCGAATAGCTCACGAACGGTTTGGTTCATTTACACCCCTACCTACACCCTTTTTCTCTAGTTAATGAATCATTTTATCTATGACATTAAAAAATAAATAAATAAACGTATTTCCTATTTTTCCCCTTATTTTCATTAAATTCCAAAATTTCAGTTTATGTCCAAAAATTATAAAATTAAAGCCAAATAGTATATAAAATTTCAAATTGTTTACTTGCGCTAAAATATAAAATTTTAAAGCATTATACTTAGTTTTTAATAGGTGTATTATATATAATTATTTTTTATGGGTAACAATGAGCTTTTTAGCCACATATTACAATCTGTTAATAATTTATTTATCAATAATTTTTTATTTTATTGAATTAACAATAAATAATTTAAAAAAATTTTAATGTCAATGTTGATCCAATGATATTATTTGTAGATGCATCATACTAGCTATCTTTTCGTTGCGGAAAATTGATTTCATTAATTATAAACTATATTATAATTAGTTAGAAGGAATAATTACTATTAAGTCACTCAATTTTTTAAAAAAATTATTAATTGATCCTTATTTTAAGATTACTTGATTTCAACGTCCTTGTATTTTGTTAAATTAAATTATTTAGTTATTATATCAAGGAAACCATTAGTCAAATTTATTTTAGCCTTAGTAAGAGAGGCTAAATAATATGAATATTTAAAACTACAAGGATTAAATAATACATATAGTTAAAATTATAGGAACTAAACAGTATAATTAATTTAAAATAATTAATTTTTAATAGAAAAATGAAAGAATTAAATTTTATAAAATATAAAAATATTTTAATTTAAAATAAAAATAAATAGTTAATTTTATAAAAATTCAGAGTAATTTACCTTAATCAAAGCCATAAGTCTTGCTTTCTATTGTGTGGTTTTTTTTAAAGAAACTAATTATTTGTTTAGATGGTTGATAATATGTTAATTCAATTCAATATTTATTTATTAGTTAAAATTTTCATTCACTCAAATTTAATCAAACATTAGAATTAAAATATTTCTAAATAAACATATGATCTTAAAAAAATTAAATAATGAAATCTTAGTCTTGTATTCACGGACTTAATACAACGCAACTTCATTAATTTTTTTTTTTAAAAATAAGAATTGAGAATTAGGGAGTATAAAATCTGAGATTTCTCAAATTTATTCAGATGCACTTATCACCGGACTAAACCTGTGATAGCGCAACTTCATTAACTTAAATTTTGATAAGTTTCAGAATCAATTCCCAATTAATATATATAAACTATGTGCTAAAGACATTTATATTGTTTGAATGGAATCGGCCAGATTGATGAAATCTAAGGTTGGATCAATTAATCGGTTTTAATTTTTGAATGAAATTGAAATATTAAATTATAGATTTTTTTTTATGACGAAATCAACGTAAAATAGACTGGTTTAAATTACTGATTTGAACCGAAACAAGTCTGACATAAAATTTTATTTTTCTCTTGTTAATTTATATTGGTTGAGTTTGATTTATTTTTAATTTTTTAACTAAAATAAATATAGTGGCAGATATGATATTTACGTTTAACAAACATAATATTTAGATTTAGATATCAAAATTTCCTGTTCCTTAAGTGCATCACTCCATAAATATATGACATTATATATTCAAATTTCAAAAATTTATATATTTTAAAGTGTAAAACATTAATGTAGCTATTGTTTTTTTTTAAAAAATAAATCGGTATTGAATTATAACCCAAAGAGAATCATAACCGCTTTGAACGGTAACCGTTGAGGAAATCGACAAATCAAAGTGGTTGATGATTAATTTTATCTCTTTACTTATTGAAATGTTTAATTTGATGAATTTTAAATTTTGATTAAAATTATTGAAATAATAGCAAAAAAAAAAAACATTCACTTTTTGAACTTTAAAAATTAATTAATATACTCTAAATTAATCACCTATATTTACTTATATTTTACTATTAAATTTCAAAAAAAAAATATCGTGTCATCGTTGGCCACCACAAAAACTTAATATTTTAATATAATTTAATTTAAATAAATAATTATAAAAAAAATTTAAATGTGACTAATTTCAACAATGATATCATCAACTTGTTTTTAACCAATGTACTTCAAATTAATTTTTTTATTTATTTTAATTTTAATTTTGATTCAATTTAGTTATAATTTTGGATTACATATTTCTAAAAGCCGATAACTTATTTTTTCATTGTTTTTTTCTTTTGCATTGATAAATATAATTTTTTGCGAAGTTATCGATTATAAGTGTTGTGATAACAATATCACTAATAAATCAAACATCACGATTCTCACTATCTAAAAAATTAATTATATTTATCGTATCAATTTTAATAGAGTTGAAAGTTAACGATCAGTCTAATTAATCGAAAATAACTAAGTTTAATCTAATTTATGACTACAAATTATATTGTCTCTAATGAATTTAGCCATTTTGAATTTATTAAACAAATTATTGATTTTTAATCTAATTAGAGTAGATGCAATAAATATAACTAATTTTTTATGTAGGGAGAATCGTGCGTCTTGATCAACTAGAGCTAATGTTATCACAACACTTATGATCTATAATTATACAAAAAATTACACTTGTTGATGCAAAAAAAATTGAAAAATGAGTTATCGGTTCTTAAGAAATTTGAAATTATAAAATACACTGAATCAAAATTAAAAATCAAACCAAATTAAAAAATTGATTTGGGGTATTGATGAAGAATTTTCCTCTTGCTCCATCATAAGGGTCTCTCAATCCGCGATCTAGGAATGAAGACCTGCAAAATGGAGAAAATGGGGTTAAGGATCTACCGAAAATGCCCTCAGTGAAGACCCTCTGACGTTCAAGTAATTTTAGAGTAAAGTTTTAATGGTAAGAGATGCAGAGAAAAGTTGTAATACCCGGCTAGACTCCGGTATCGGAATTCCTACCGTCCGGTGGAATCTCGGATATCGGAGGCCTCTAGTAGGGTAGAATCATGTTTTCATAAGATGTTTTAAGGTATTTCATGGTTTTAAGAAAAATGGAAATGAGTTTTTGCTTAAAAACAACCTTGAAGGAAAACTCAGGTTCGGCCGCCAAACATGCATGCCTTCGGGGGCGCCTTTAGGCCCCCGAAAGCATAAGTGAGGAAAGTCCAGGTTCGGCTGCCGAACATGGCATGCATGCGGAGGCACGTTCGGCCCCCGAACGTGGCCTGGCCAGCCACTATAAAAGGGTCCCTTAGTCGAAAACGGGCGAGTTTTTTCCCCATTTCCGGCCAAGGTGAGTTCTCCGCCACCCCTCACCGATCTTGAGTCTTTTCCTTCAGATCTTTCGAGTTTTTCACTAGTTTTCATCTTGTTTTGAAGATTTCTGAGTTTTGAGCAAGTTTTGAAGCTTTGAGGTTCAAGAACTCAAATCTCTTCCAACTCCAAGTTAGATCGCCTCTACCCGCGATCTTCAAGAGGTAAGGGTCGATCTCTAGCTTACTTTATGTTTTAAGCAAGTTTTATGCAAGTTCATGGGTTAGAAAATGCATGTGTAGCTTATGTTGAGCTTATGGGTTTTTGATGTGATTTTGAACAATGTGGCTTGCAAATGTATGTTGGATGTGTTATATATAGGGTTTTAGCTAGTTGTTGCCCCTAGGAACTTGTATGCTTGTGTATGAGTGTTGTAGAATAGGTTTATGCATGTTTGGATGAGATTGGAGGCATAAATGCATAGGGGAGCTGAGTTTCTGCCATTCTGGGAGAAACCAGGTTCGGCAGCCGAAGGAACTTTCGGCCGCCGAACGTGCTTGTGGAGGCAGCCTTCGGCTGCCGAAGCTTGCCCCCGAAAGGAGACTTTCGTCTCTGTCTGGGAGTTTCGGCCGCCGAAAGTGCCGCCGAACATGCATGAGTTTCGCCTCTGTCTGGGAGTTTCGGCCGCCGAAGGTGCCGCCGAACCTGCCTGACTTTCGGCTCTGGAGGGACTTTCGGCCGCCGAACCTGCCGCCGAAAGTGCCCTGTCCAGCCCTTTCTTGCATGTTTTTCTATGATTATTCCATGATGTTTTAGGGGGTTTTGGGGGAATAGTTTAGAGTTATGTTCATGTATGTTTGGTCCCTCATTTGAGTCCACCTGTGTAGGTTCGGACCCGAGGAACCGAGGACCCCAGCAGTGAGTCTGTTGCTCCAGTGTCTGGTCAGAGCTATCCAGAGGTGAGTGGAATAAACCTTTATGTTTTTAAGCAAATTAATCGTATAGTTTTGAGCATGTTCATGCATCATGAATGCCATGTGATGAATTAGGTTGCTTGCACTAGAATTCACGAATATGTTGCATTGTACATTTTAAATGTTGATGTGGATGAACGTTGGATGATCCATAGCCCTCGATCTATGATATGACGATGTGATATGTACGGTACGGAAAGTAAGACCAGTGGGACCCATTCTACGTTCGCTGGCACTATGTAAGAGAAAGACCAGGACCCATTCTATGTTCTGGCACAGTTGGACCATGTGATGTTATGCTATGTAAGGGAAAGACCAGGACCCATTCTACGTTCTGGCACAGTTGGACCATGTAGAGGGCTATTGGTGACAGGTTCATCCTTGATGTGATTAGCTGTGATGTGATGCATTCCATGATCCATATGATTTAAATGTTTTATTATTCTGCTCACTGGGCTCTAGTAGCTCACCCCTCTCCCATTTCCTCAGGATTGCAGGTACAGGGTAGACCAGGAGATCCATAGGAGTAATGAAGTCATGTGTATGTAATAGATAGTGTGGACATGATAAATGTATTAATGTTATGTAAAAGTACAGTTTCAGTCATGTAATGATATTGAGGATTAGAGATTGTGCTTGACTTTATGTTTGAGGTATCCCTTTTAATACATGATCTTAGATGTTTTATAATATTCATGTAAGCCAACTCATCTCATGTTATAGCGCCCTTTGGGGTATTGATGAGATCCCACAGAGGGGTCATGATTATGTTTATGTACAGTGCATGCACAGGTTGAGTTTGGTTGATGTATATGGAAAGAAAAGTTTTTTTAAATTTTTATGCATGTTGTTGATTATATATGGGATTATACAGGTTTTCAGGTTTCATGTCAGGCTTGCTACGGGTCTCGGCGGCCTTAAGCCGACCTGGATCCTAGCGCCGGTAGCGGTCCGATACCGGCTAGACTCCGGTATCAAAATTCCTACCGTCCGGTGGAATCTCGGATGTCGGAGGCCTCTAGTAGGGTAGAATCATGTTTTCATAAGATGTTTTAAGGTATTTCATGGTTTTAAGAAAAATGGAAATGAGTTTTTGCTTAAAAACAACCTTGAAGGAAAACTCAGGTTCGGCCGCCGAACCTCAAGTTCGGCCGCCGAACATGCATGCCTTCGGGGGCGCCTTTAGGCCCCCGAAAGCATAAGTGAGGAAAGTCCAGGTTCGGCCGCCGAATCTCAAGTTCGGCCGCCGAACATGGCATGCATGCGGAGGCACGTTCGGCCCCCGAACGTGGCCTGGCCAGCCACTATAAAAGGGTCCCTTAGCCGAAAACGGGCGAGCTTTTTCCCCATTTTCGGCCAAGGTGAGTTCTTCGCCACCCCTCACCGATCTTGAGTCTTTTCCTTCAGATCTTTCGAGTTTTTCACTAGTTTTCATCTTGTTTTGAAGATTTCCGAGTTTTGAGCAAGTTTTGGAGCTTTGAGGTTCAAGAACTCAAATCTCTTCCAACTCCAAGTTAGATCGCCTCTACCCTCGATCTTCAAGAGGTAAGGGTCGATCTCTAGCTTACTTTATGTTTTAAGCAAGTTTTATGCAAGTTCATGGGTTAGAAAATGCATGTGTAGCTTATGTTGAGCTTATGGGTTTTTGATGTGATTTTGAACAATGTGGCTTGCAAATGTATGTTGGATGTGTTATAGATGGGGTTTTAGCTAGTTGTTGCCCCTAGGAACTTGTATGCTTGTGTATGAGTGTTGTAGAATAGGTTTATGCATGTTTGGATGAGATTGGAGGCATAAATGCATAGGGGAGCTGAGTTTCTGCCATTCTAGGAGAAACCAGGTTCGGCGGCCGCCGAAGGAACTTTCGGCCGCCGAACGTTCTTGTGGAGGCAGCCTTCGGCTGCCGAAGCTTGCCCCCGAAAGGAGACTTTCGTCTCTGTCTGGGAGTTTCAGCCGCCGAACATGCATGAGTTTCGCCTCTGTCTGGGAGTTTCGGCCGCCGAAGGTGCCACTGAACCTGCCTGACTTTCGGCTCTGGAGGGACTTTCGGCCGCCGAACCTGCCGCCGAAAGTGCCCTGTCCAGCCCTTTCTTGCATGTTTTTCTATGATTATTCCATGATGTTTTAGGGGGGGTTTTTGGGGAATAGTTTAGAGTTATGTTCGTGTATGTTTGGTCCCTCATTTGAGTCCACCTGTGTAGGTTCGGACCCGAGGAACCGAGGACCCCAGCAGTGAGTCTGTTGCCCCAGTGTCTGGTCAGAGCTATCCAGAGGTGAGTGGAATAAACCTTTATGTTTTTAAGCAAATTAATCGTATAGTTTTGAGCATGTTCATGCATCATGAATGCCATGTGATGAATTAGGTTGCTTGCACTAGAATTCACGAATATGTTGCATTGCACATTTTAAATGTTGATGTGGATGAATGTTGGATGATCCATAGCCCTCGATCTATGATATGACGATGTGATATGTACGGTACGGAAAGTAAGACCAGTGGGACCCATTCTACGTTCGCTGGCACTATGTAAGAGAAAGACCAGGATCCATTCTACGTTTTGGCACAGTTGGACCATGTGATGTTATGCTATGTAAGGGAAAGACCAGGACCCATTCTACGTTCTGGCACAGTTGGACCATGTAGAGGGCTATTGGTGACAGGTTCATCCTTGATGTGATTAGCTGTGATGTGATGCATTCCATGATCCATATGATTTAAATGTTTTATTATTCTGCTCACTGGGCTCTAGTAGCTCACCCCTCTCCCATTTCCCCAGGATTGCAGGTACAGGGTAGACCAAGAGATCTATAGGAGTAATGAAGTCATGTGTATGTAATAGATAGTGTGGACATGATAAATGTATTAATGTTATGTAAAAGTACAGTTTCAGTCATGTAATGATATTGAGGATTAGAGATTGTGCTTGACTTTATGTTTGAGGTATCCCTTTTAATACATGATCTTAGATGTTTTATAATGTTCATGTAAGCCAACTCATCTCATGTTATAGCGCCCTTTGGGGTATTGATGAGATCCCACAGATGGGTCATGATTATGTTTATGTACAGTGCATGCACAGGTTGAGTTTGGTTGATGTATATGGAAAGAAAAGTTTTTTAAATTTTTATGCATGTTGTTGATCATATATGGGATTATACAGGTTTTTAGGTTTCATGTCAGGCTTGCTACGGGTCCCGGCGGCCTTAAGCCGACCTGGATCCTAGCGCCGGTAGCGGTCCGATTTTCGGGTCGTTACAAAAGTAATGTAGAAGAGAACATGAAGAATAAGCTTAGGAGAGAAAAGAGAGAGAGAGATCTAGAGGGAGACAGAAGATCTCATGAAGAGGAAGAAGTCTCCCTCTCCCGCCTCCCCCGTTTTATCATATAGGAGACTCCTTTTATCAAGGTATGCTAACCTTAAAAAAGGAGTCCCTTTTTTGTCTTGTCAAGTATTGTTTATGGGAAAGCACAAGTATATTCTATGGTATATTATTTGGTGAGACCTATTTTTTAGATAAAGTAATATTATAATTTTTATATGTTATCAGATACCCTTTTACTTCTCAGAGAGTTATTTATGACGGTTGGAGAAGGGACTCCAATCTATCGCCAGGTGTTCATTTGGTTGATGTTTACGAATTTCAAAGGAAAGTGGGATTAGTTGAGTCGGATGACTAAATGTAGATCAGACTGAGGAAGTACATTCTATACTTATAAAAAGAGAGAAAATTCTAAACATATTATTTTGTTAATGGAATTATTTTTCTCTTATTTTTAAAGGTCTTACCTAGGTCTTTTATTGATAGTCCTCCCTTTGGAAGGTTTGATCATGGAAGGTCTTTCTTGGGGAAAGTCTTACCTTTGGAGATTGTAATACTTGACTAAATTCTGGCGTTGAAATTCCAATCTTCTGACGGAATCCCCGTTGGAATTCGGAATCTCGAAGCTGGAATCTCTTAGAAGGGTAAAATTAAGGTTTTCATAAAATGAATTTGAATTTTTAATTTTTATCTTGAGAAAAGAAAAAGGAAAAATTTTTCGAGCAAACCCCAGGTTCGGCCGTCGAACCTTCAAGTTCAGCCATTGAACCTTCAAGTTCGGCCATTGAAAGTGGTTCCTCTATGCCGCTGCTGAACCTTCTTATTCGGCCGCCGAAGGTAGTTTCTCCTACCATCTATAAGAGGCCTTCAGCTTGAAAATGAGAGAGCTTTCTCTCCATTTTCAGGCAGAGGTAGGTCCATACCCTCCCTTTGTTGTTCTTATTATTATTCCTTCAAAATTTCAGAAAATTCATGAGTTTTCTTCTGTTTTTGAAGATTTGAGTTTGAATCTAAGTTTTAAACCTTGGAGACCTCCGGAGATCGATTTTCTCTCATCTCCAAGTTTGGGTTGCTGTTACCTTTAAATTTTCAAGAGGTAAGTTTAGATCTTTGCTTTTTCTATATTTTAAATAAGTTTTAAGAAGGGGTTAAGGGTTGATAATGCATGAAATGGTTAAATCTAAAGTTTTAGGGTTTGAGTTAGGTTGATAATGAATGTGTTCTCTTGTGTTGTTTTTGTTGTTGCTTGATGGGGATTAGGCTAGTTTTTATGTCCCTTATGCATGTTGAGTGAATATGAATGTTTGTGAGTTATTGGGTGTGAGGATCAGAGTGTTTGGTGGCTGTGTACATAGGGCAGAATTGGGTTCTGCCTTGCTGGAGAGTCTAGGTTCGGCCGCCGAAGCAAGGTTTAGCCGCCGAACCTGGTTGTGGAGGCAGCCTTTTGGCTGCCTAACCCACCTCCGAAGGTTCCAACCTTCGGATCTGTGTGGAATTTAGGCCGCCAAACCTGCCCCTGAAAGTTGTTGACTTTCGGATCTGTGTGGAGTTTAGGCTGCCGAACTTGCCCCCGAAAGTTGTTGTCTTTCGGATCTGTATGGAGTTTAGGCCGCCAAACCTGCTGCCGAAAGTCCCTTGCCCTGCATTTTCTTGCGTGTTTCATATATATGTTTTGGTATATTTTAGGAGGGTATTGGGGAGTTGTTTAGAGTCTTGTAATAGTTATGTTTGGTCTCTCATTTGAGTCCATCTGTGTAGGATTGGACCTGGGAGACTGTAAAGGCCTGCAGTGAGATAACTATATCAGTTTTAGGCGAGCGTCGGCCAAAGGTGAGTAGAACTAAACTGAATCATTATTTTAAGAAATTCAAACTTTTTAAGTATGCTCATGCATCACGAATGCCATGTATATGTATTAGGTTATTTGCATTAGAAATCACGAATATGATGCATTGCATAATTTACTGTTGTTGTGGATGGATATTGGATGACCCACTAGCCCTCGAGTATGATATGTTATGATGTATATGGAAGTCTAGGTCGAGACTCATTCTACGCCCCTGGCAATATGTAAGAGAAAGTTCAGGTCGAGGTCCATTCTACGCCCCTGGCATTATAAATATGTTATGTTATGTTTAAGAGGAAGTCCTGAGGAGCTCCTATTAAGGGCCGGGCATTATTGGAATATGTAGAGGGTTATTGGTGACAAGTCCATCTTGATGTGTATTATTTGTGTTATGACGCATTTCATTCGATCATGTTTATTAAACTGTTTTTATATTCTGCTCACTAGGCTCTTGTAGCTTATCTCTTTCCCCTAACCTTAGGTTTGCAGGGTCAAAGATAGCTCGGGGAAGTCGGCATAGTGGCTGGTATAGTCTAATGTAATAGTATAGTTGTGAACATGGATTAGAATTGTGCTTTGCCCTAGTTTTTTACCTTGTAATCCCTGTTTACATGATTCTTATATAAAAGTTTTAAGTGTGAGTTATGTTTGAACTAAGCTTGAGGCATGTGATGTTTACCATACTGGAGCATTTGATGAGGGCTCTAGTATAGATTTTTGTGTTCAGTTTTGATGCATGCACAGGTCGAGCCTTAGTTCATGGGATGTTTATGTTTTTGTTATATCTTGTGATCATGTATGAAATTTTATTAGGTATAACAGGATGTATTGTAAGCTTGCTACGGGCTCCGGCGACCTTAAGTCGATCTGAACCCTAGAGCTGGTAGCGATTCGGTTTCTGGGTCGTTATAGAGATCTTTCATTGATGATCCTTTCTTTGGGGGTCTGATCTTGGTGGTCTTCCTTTTAAAAGGTCTAACCTTAGTGGTCTTCCTTTTAAAATGTCTGATCTTGGTGGGCTTCATTTTGGGGGGTCTAACCTTAGTGGTTTGCCCTTCCAACCTTAAACTATCCTTTCGACCTTGCCCTTCCAATCTTGTTCTTCTGGGTCTTGCCCTTCCAACCTTGCTCTTTCGACCTTGCCCTTTCGGCCTTGCCCCTTTTAGGTCTTGCCCTTCTAGGTCTTACCTTTCTAGGTCTTACCCTTCCAGGTCTTATTCTTATGGGTCTTGCCCTTCCGACCTTGCCCCTTTTTTAGAGGTGTTCCCTTTCTAAAAGAGACCTTCCCTTTTAGGACCTTCCTCCTTAAGGAAGGTCTTCCACTTTGAGGTCTTCCTTCTTGAGGGAGACCTTTCCTTTGGATGTACTTTATTAAATTTTAAGCAATTACATGATGTCATTTTAGACCTGTAAATCTCTCATAATAATTTTTTTATTGGTGGTTCGAATATTCAGGCTCATGACTTTACTGGTGATTTTAAGTACTCAGACTTGTAGCTTTATTAGCGATTCCAAGTATTCAGACTCATAGCCTTATTGGTAGTTTCGAGTAATCAGACTCGTAGCTTTACTGACAATTCTAAATATTCAGACTCATAACTTTACTGGCGTTTCAAAGTACTTAGGCTCGTAGCCTTATTGGTGCTTCCAGGCTTTTAATCTTGCTTGGTATTTAGGTCCGTAGCCTTAATTTTATTTTAAAAATTTATCTATAAAATAAAAGTTTGCACATGTATGTAACAAGAATGTGAAGTTAACAATATTTGTCATCGATATCGAATATTTATCATGAAAAATAAATGTTAAAGCAAACTCCAAAGCTCTTGCCATTTGTTATTTATGAGAGAGGTAACGAAACTTAAATAAAATATTTTCATCCTTCATCATTATTAATTCTACATCAGTAGAAACAGTGTAATATTCACAGAATCTCTGTATAATACATCTAGGTATCACGTGCAGTATGTGCTAAAAACCTTTACCCCAATGTAACTAAATATCGAGTGTTTTCCTTTAATGAAGATGTACATATAAATATGGTGATTTTGGGATATTATGAACCAGTTAAAGTAATCGTTAAACGATTCAAATGACCATGCAAAAGAAAGCATAGTAGCATTGTAGATTGTGTGCAGAATATATAATTTAATGGAATTATATAATTAATTATCGTTATAATTATTGCTATCATAAATTTGGACACTTGTTGGTTGATTAGATGCTGTTACACTACAAATGACGTAAAATTCTCATATGTTTACGAGACAAAACTTTTATTTAATATTGAAATATGCTATTAGTGATTACTGTCTTGTAAAGGCATTTATGACTATGCTATTAGTCTTCATATGGGTTTGAAAAATTACCTCTTAGTGGCTATCATCACAGCTTGACACAAGATGATGTCATCTTCCTGTGCATTTCCTTCTTTCCAGCAATTGAAGTAGTAATGAACTCAACACGTCTTTCTTTCTCAATATCCAGGTGTAATTTAAGTGTGTAGCCAACGTAACACTGCTATGGTCATTTTTAGCTGAACTTGTCAACCTCATGATAGACTGACCTGCATAATATGGTTTGCTCATCTCGATCAAAACAATGACTTTGTCCCCCAGGTGGCCCGCTTAGTCCGCACCAGATTTGCTCAATGGTAACCTTAGGTTCACCGACTTCATGCTTAACTGGCCTGACAAGTCCATCGATGTCCTACTCGATATGTGTTTCAGATCTAGTAACGCTGCCCTAGCCAACTTGCTTAATCCAATTTTAGCGACCTGACTGTGTCTGATTATAGTTAAATTTTTGAGCTTGTTTTTCGAATCATGCAAGAAAAGAAAAGAAAAGAAATTGAAAATCATACAAACTAAAAAGTTATTTTCAGATTCATGATATCAAACAAATCTTGTTAATGCTGTAGAACAAAGAGTTTGTTTGACATTCATAGTGCGGAACATACCTGATATATTGGCCAATATCGCCACATCAGCTCCACATCAACTCATGTGCTTAAAAACACTTTATATATTTATATTTTATATTTTTAGAAACTATACCAAAAAATTTAGAAAATTTTAATTTTTAGCCAATTTACAAAATTTTAAATAATTTGAATAATGAAATCATCGTTTTGTATGAAAATATAAACTGGATTTAGGAGTAAAAATTAAAAATTTTGTCAAATTGAGATATTCTTTTATCAACTTGATAATGGTAAAAAAAAAAACTTTCAAATCTAAAGGTTTGTAGAGTAATTAAAAATTAAAACTCATAAATTTTTTTTTATAATTTTTTAAAAGATATAAAATGTAAATGTATAAAGTGTCTTAATTTGAGTTTGCATATAAAAGCTAACGTGGAGTTGATGTGATGATGTTCGCTAACGTATCAGAAAAGTTTGACATTATGAGTATCGAACATTTCTGACATAGCATGTTCGATACTTTGAGTGTTGAATAAATTCTTTTTTTGACACTCAAAGTGTCGAACAAGTGAATAAACTTGTTTGACGCTATGTATCTGAAAATAATTTTTTAGTTTGCATGATTTTTATTTTTATTTTCTTTTCTTGCTTGATTTGACAAAAAAAACTCTAATTTTTCTTCCCGACGTCTATGATCCAACAACTAGTTATGGTTTCCCTGATATGTTTGTGTTATATGCTTAGGATCCTCTACTGACCTCTCAGTTGTGGATGACCAGTGTAGTGTGCCTCAAGTGCATAACTAGTTCATTCTATTTGCCATGCATTTGGCTGACCAATTTGAACTGCTTGGTTTACAGTCATAATTGCGATGCTTGGCTGGACCGACCATTTCTACACATCAACATGCTCAATTTGGCTCTTTCAGGAAAGATAGGGCACTCTTATTTCTGGGTTATCTTATTTATCGTAAACCACTCCTTTACAACATATAATTGGCCAGATATCTAATACGGGCTTTCTTTTTATCATCTGCTTAAGTTTGAGTTCCTCTTCCAACCGATCGAGCTCATGCTCACTGTTTGAGTTATTCCACCGGACTAGCTATGGTCCAATTGAGTTTATATTGCATGTTCAAGCTCCACTGGTTACGACACCTATTCTCTCCAAAGTTGGTAATTGGTTTGTTTCAGCTTTAGTGTAACGAAATTCGCTACATTCAAGGTAGAAGAAGCCATGGTGAGTGGACAGAAAGAAAAGAAAAAAAGAGCGATACTTTTGCTCTTTCTGGCTCTGATACCAAAAGGAAATTATAAAGAAATGTATTTTATTATAATTGAATGTAGCTCAGTATATCAATGAGCTAAATTACACAGCTTTAAATAAGTAGAAAAACAACCATAGTAGCAAATAAACAGGAGAAAATAACTGAACTAACTTAGGCAATCAAACTCATCACTCGCAGAATCATAACCACTTAGACACATTCAAAGTAAAACATATTTACAAAAATACACCTTATCACTCCAATGCTCTAGCACACGGCAATCACCTTATTACTCCAGAGGGATGAACACATCCTTATAACTCCTTAAGCTATTAAAAGGAAATTATAAAGAAATGTATTTTATTATAATTGAATGTAGCTCAGTATATCAATGAGCTAAATTACACAGCTTTAAATAAGTAGAAAAACAACCATAGTAGCAAATAAACAGGAGAAAATAACTGAACTAACTTAGGCAATCAAACTCATCACTCGCAGAATCATAACCACTTAGACACATTCAAAGTAAAACATATTTACAAAAATACACCTTATCACTCCAATGCTCTAGCACACGGCAATCACCTTATTACTCCAGAGGGATGAACACATCCTTATAACTCCTTAAGCTATTATCCCCCCTCAAACTTTGTCGGGGCTGAAGACAAAGTTTGTGTCGAAATTGAGCCAGGCGAGCTTTAGTCATTGACTTAGTAAATATGTCAGCCAGTTGGAAAGTGGACGGAATGTGCTTAGTGATTAAGACCCCTTGAGCAACTCGTTCTCTCACATAATGATAGTCCAAAGCTATGTGTTTGCTACGAGCATGAAGAACCGGATTAACAGTCAAATATAAAGCACTTAAGTTATCACCATAAAGTATAGGTGGATTACGTTGAGGAACTCGTAAATCATCCAACAGATATCCTAACCAAGTTAGCTCTGCGGCGGCATGAGCCATAGCTCGATACTCTGCCTCGGTGCTGGAACGGGCAACAGTAGTCTGTTTCTTGGCACACCAAGAAACAATATTAGACCCTAGAAAAGTGCAGTAACCAGTTGTGGAACGTCTTGTCATCTGACAGCCGGCCCAGTCTGCATCAGAAAAAGCAGAAAGAGCAAGTGACGTATCTGCTGTAAGAGAAAGACCTAAGTCAAGAGTGCCTTTTAAATAACGTAAAATACGGCGAACATATTTGAGGTGGGACATGTGAGGAGAGTGCATAAATTGGGAAACATAATTAACACTAAAAGAAAGGTCTGGACGGGTAAGCGTGAGATACTGCAATGACCCTACAAGCACACGAAAATAACTTGGATCATCAACAGGTGTGTCAACGGATGTAGACACCGATTTTTGGACCAATGGCGTGGGCATAGGCTGGCATTCTAGCATTTGAGCACGCTCCAAAATGGAATAGGCATAATGAGTCTGGGATAAATGAAGTCCAGTGGTTGTGGATTGAACCTGAATGCCCAAGAAGTGATGTAAAGGACCAAGATCTTTCATAGAAAATTCTGAATTTAAAACCTGCAAAAATGACTGAACAAGAGTACTGGAAGAGCCTGTAAGAAGCATATCGTCAACATAAATTAGAAGAATTAAAGTACCAGCTGCCGAATAGAAAACAAATAGAGAAGGATCTGCAAGACTACAATAAAACCCATATTTCAGTAAAAAAACACTCAGTCTATCAAACCAGGCACGCGGCGCCTCTTTCAATCCATAAAGAGCTCGTTGGAGCTTACAAACATAGGAAGGATTATTAGAATCAATCATTCCTGGTGGCTGTTCCATATAAATATTCTCAGAAATAAATCCATGCAAGAAAGCATTTTTCACATCTAACTGACGAATAGGCCAATGCCTGACCAACGCAACAGTTAAAACCAAACGAATTGTGCCCGGTTTAATAACAAGTGAAAACGTTTCAGTGTAATCTACACCGTCTAGCTGATGAAACCCTTTAGCAACAAGACGGTCCTTTAACCTATCTAAAGTGCCATCTGGTTTCAACTTAGCTTTATACACCCATTTACACCCTATAACATGCAAATCAGATGTACGGGGAACCAAAGTCCAAGTCTTATTTCTAGTCAAGGCATTAAATTCATCAAGCATAGCATTTTTCCAACCATTATGAGCAAGAGCATGTTTAACATTTTTTGGTTCAAGCGGAATAACAGAAGACATAGTAACATTCAAAGCATATCGTGGATTGGGTTTAACAATACCTGATTTTGAACGTGTAATCATAGAATGATTAGGTGCTATATCCTCAACATGCTCCTCAGGTACATTAATTTCAGCTAAAGAAGAATTACCTGCTCCTGCACTAACCGAATCACCTATGTGTAGAACCTCTAAAGACTGCTCCTATTGTGCACTAGATTCAATCATGTGCTGATCCGTGATGGGTTGATCATGGAGCAACGGAGCGGCAACAGGAAGCTCCTCTGGTTCCTAGTCTTGAATCAACTCGGCTTTTGGTTGTTCTGCAAATACCCCAACTGCAGAAAACTGATAGGCTAGTACATCTGAAGTATAAGATAGAACGTGGTCTGGTAATTGGTGATGAGATGTTGTAGATGAACCAGCTTCCTGAGCTGCTGCTGGTACAACAGCAGTTTGGTCCGTTTGCAAGGGCTATCCAGCAGACACAGCAGTGGCTGTTTGTTGAGTAGCTAGTGGGTCAGCGGGTGACTGTAACACTACTGCTGACTGTGTGCCTGCTGCTGGCGGGGGCAGCACATCAGACTCTTCTTCACACGGCAAAATAGATGCTACATCAACAGCTGAAATAAATGGTGCACATTCCTGTAAACTAAGAGAAGAATCAGTTACATTAGTTTGGGTATTTAAACCAGAACAATCAGGTACCCAAGAATTCATAATTTTAAGAGCAAAGGATTTATCAAAAGATGACGACTTGAAAGGAAAAACTGCCTCATCAAAACTTACATGACGGCTTATGATAAATTTTTTAGTTCTAGGGTTAAAGCATTTATAACCTTTGTGTTTTTCACTGTAACCAACAAAAAACACATAAGCAAGATTTTGGATCAAACTTATGACTTCTAGAATCCCAAATGTATGGAAAGCACTTCGAACCAAAGACCCGTAATGAACTATAATCAAAATGGAATCCATGTAGCATATAAAATGGTGTCTCATTGCCCAACACAGTAGTAGGTAACCTATTCAAAAGAAAGACAGCAGTCTGAAAAGCCTCTACCCACATACATAACGACATATGGCTATGGTACATCATAGTTAAACCTAGTTCACGTATTACTCGATGTTGCCGTTCAACGGCACCTGTTTGTTCAGGAGTATATGGACATGAAATGTGATGTTTTATGCCATGTGCAAGAAAATGAGAAGACAAAGCATTATTAACAAACTCACCTCCTCCATCGGAATGAAAAACTTTAATTCGCTTCCCAAATTGTCGAAATATAAATTGTTCAAATGCTAAATAAGTAACAAAGAAATCAGATTTCTTCTTTAAAGGAACTATCCAAGAATATTTTGAAAAGTCATCAACAAAACATGCATAAAACTTAAACTTAGAAAAAGAAATTACAGGGGCTGGTCCCCATAGATCACAATGAATCTTATCAAAACTAGATGAACTAGTATGTTCTGAAGAATTAAAAGGAAACTTACTCAATTTGCCTAACTGGCAACTATCACACAAAAACTTAGATTGCAATGAACCTTTTACATCAACTAGATTTTTATTAAATAAAACTGAAACTGCAGAAGCTTGTGGGTGTCCTAATCGTTGATGCCAAATCTCAGCGGTACCAGTCCTAAACCGATTCGAGAAATAAGCTGTAGGTACTCCAGACAACGTATACAAATTACGCCTCCTTGGTCCTGTTAAGAGCACCTGTCCCGTTTCCCGATCCTTTACATTAACAGACACGTTAGAGAATTCACAGTTTACAGGATATTCATCAGTCAGTTGGCTAATGGATAACAAGTTCTGTTTTAAATCAGGAACATATAACACATTAGAGATAGGCAAATTATATTTTTGGTTTAAACAGTCTGTACATACACCATCAATTGGCAGGAAGGTACCATCCCCTATCGTAATCGAATCAGGTCCATCATACTTATCAATATTTTTTAGAAGAAGTTTGTTACCTGTCATGTGATCAGACGCGCCCGAATCAGCTACCCAGTCTGTTTCCACGACTCCATTGTTAAGCGTGAGAGCTGCAAGGGCTTGTGGAGGATCTTCACGTTGTGCTTTAGATATCCACCAGCAGATTTTGGCTATATGCCCCTTTTTGCCACAGTATTGGCAAATTTCATCCTTATAAAGTTCCCGTTCAGCGGGAGTCATTCTTCGCTGACCAGGTGGTGGAGGGCGATGTTGAGAGGAGTAAGATCCTCTGTTCTGACCCTGTCCTCGAGTTTGTTGGGCCTGAAACCCCCGTCCATGAGAATCGAAATTGTTGCGTCGATTCGAACTGGAATTGGCTTTTTTCTGTTGATTACCATAAAAGGCAACATGCGCGATCTGGTCAAGCGCAGAATCCGCTTGACCGATTCTCGACGTCTATGATCCAACAACTAGTTATGGTTTCCCTGATATGTTTGTGTTATATGCTTAGGATCCTCTACTGACCTCTCAGTTGTGGATGACCAGTGTAGTGTGCCTCAAGTGCACAACCAGTTCATTCTATTTGCCATGCATTTGGCTGACCAATTTGAACTGCTTGGTTTACAGTCATAATTGCGATGCTTGGCTGGACCGACCATTTCTACACATCAACATGCTCAATTTGGCTCTTTCAGGAAAGATAGGGCACTCTTATTTCTGGGTTATCTTATTTATCGTAAACCACTCCTTTACAACATATAATTGGCCAGATATCTAATACGGGCTTTCTTTTTATCATCTGCTTAAGTTTGAGTTCCTCTTCCGACCGATCGAGCTCATGCTCACTGTTTGAGTTATTCCACCGGACTAGCTATGGTCCAATTGAGTTTATATTGCATGTTCAAGCTCCACTGGTTACGACACCTGTTCTCTCCAAAGTTGGTAATTGGTTTGTTTCAGCTTTAATGTAACGAAATTCGCTACATTCAAGGTAGAAGAAGCCATGGTGAGTGGACAGAAAGAAAAGAAAAAAAAGAGCGATACTTTTGCTCTTTCTGGCTCTGATACCAAAAGGAAATTATAAAGAAATGTATTTTATTATAATTGAATGTAGCTCAGTATATCAATGAGCTAAATTACACAGCTTTAAATAAGTAGAAAAACAACCATAGTAGCAAATAAACAGGAGAAAATAACTGAACTAACTTAGGCAATCAAACTCATCACTCGCAGAATCATAACCACTTAGACACATTCAAAGTAAAACATATTTACAAAAATACACCTTATCACTCCAATGCTCTAGCACACGGCAATCACCTTATTACTCCAGAGGGATGAACACATCCTTATAACTCCTTAAGCTATTAAGTTGCACCCTTTTAGCTCAGGCTCTTTCATTAACCAATCAAGCATAGTTCGGTCGAGCTCTTTCACTGACCTGTCGAGCATGATTTGGTCTTTTTTTTTTTCATTGTTTTCAGTGTGTTTCGATCGAGCTCTTTCACCGACTTGTCAAACATGATCCGGTCAAAGCTCTTTCATTGACCTATCGAGCATGATTCAATCTGATTTTTTTTTATTATTCTAAGTGTGATCCGATCGAGGTTTTTCACCGATCTATCGAGCGTGATTTGCTGGAGTCTTTCCACTTGAAGGTTGATCATCTAGTGCCTTTGAAACAATTTAGATTAGCTGACCCAACATATTTATGCTAACAGGCAAACTATTTAAGCCGTTTCATAAATATATATTCATTATTTATTATTCTTATTTCATTTTTCCTATATAATCTTTTTATTTCCTTCAAAAAATTGAAGTAAAAAGTACACGCAAACTGTCTTTATTCAATTATTTTATTTTATTTATTATTTTTTATGCATATACATATACAACGAAGCTGTCAGAGAAAGATTTTTATTTCTCAACTCCAAAACATTAAGTTCCTAAATGTCCTTATCCAAATATTTCAAATGGCTTTTTAATGGATTTAACATATGTAAGTAATAAAATAAATATGCTAACCGGGCACGTTTCACCCACCATTAGGCAAGATCAAATTAAGAAAAATTAAAATAATAAATTTTATAGTTAGTTGTAGCAAGTCACTGACCTTCTTTTTACATAACCTTATATTTTCTCACTCAACCGTTGCTCTCTTACCTCAAACTTAAAATAATAAAATGATATTCATTAGCAAACGAAAAAGAAAAATAATAAAACGGTAATTTCTTTAGCAAATGAAAAAGGAAAAGAAAAACTTTTTATGTCAGATTTTCATAAACGATGCAATTTAATGAAAATTTTTTTTCTTACTCTATTATATGATTCTTTCAATTTATGATTTAGGAATAAAAATCTACAAAATGAAGGAAATGGGATTAGAAATTTATCTCTCGATAAAAATCCTTCAACTTTTAAGTTTTAATGGTAAGAATAAAAAAAAAAGTAATATAAAAGAGAAGAGGAAGAAAAAGCTTAGGAGAGAAAAGAGAGAGAGAGCTTCAAAGGGAGAGGGAAGATCTCATGAAGAGAAAAAAAGTCTCTTCTTATATAAAAAAAAAATGACCCTTTTATTAAGGCCTGCCAGTCTTGAAAAATGAGCTCCTTTTTTATCTTGTTAAATACTGCTTATACGTTATAGGAAGTACAAACATATTATGTGGCATATTCTTTGGTTGGACCTATTTATTGGTGGAGCTTATTTTTTAAATAAAATAATATTATAATTTTTATATTATCAATATATTTATTAAAAAAATTAAAAGAGTATAATGATTAAAATTTATAAAATTTAGATTTTTTTTAATAAAAATATTAATATTTGATGTTAATTAGGATGATAATTTAATATTTTTATTAAATTTAACGGTTAAATTTAATTATAGAGTATAAATAAATTTAATAGTTAATTTATGATATATTAATTAATGTTTATAGTTTGGGTATATGTCTGAAATCATGAGTAGTTTGGAGTTTTTTAAGTCATTATTTTAAATTAATTTAGAATTTCATATTTAAACTCAATTTACTCTAAAATATATTTTTTTTGTAATTTAAATCAAAATAAAAGGCCTAATTTTTTATTTTTACATAAACTCCTTGATTTTTTTTTTTCATTGGGTTAAAAATTCAGCCTATTAAAATTGGGCTTAATTTTTTATTTTCTGAAATTTTAAAATAAAATAAATTAAAGTGTAATTTTGAAAATAATTTAGACAAAAGATTGAAAATAGGTCTAGTGTACGAAAATATAGTGGGAAATTTGCTGAAGTGGCAAAACGAAAATCATGAAATTAGAAAATCAGATAGAATCTATTTGCAGTGGAAGACAGACCACAAAGCCATTTTCCAAATGGCATTATCAGGAAGCAATGAAGCGTAGCCTATAACTCGCCACGCGTCAAATTCCCATTTAGACTCCTAGATTTCATTGGATGAGATTAAATCATCTGTCAACCAATTATATGTTACATATCCTATCCTTCACTTTCTTTAGCTCCTTCCTCAGCTCACTTGGTAATTGCATTCAGCCTCTCCTTCGACCAGTTTCACCGCCGTACCCGAGAAAAATGGCAGCCGAGATGGCCCTTGTGAAACCCATCTCCGCCTTCGGCAGCCGAAGGAGAACATTTTCTTTCTCAAAATTCACCACCATTAGAATTTCAGCGGCTGCAAATCCTACCAGCATTCCAAAACCAAAGCCAAGCAAGAAAGCTAACAAGACTGCAATCAAAGAAACCCTCTTGACACCAAGATTCTACACCACTGATTTTGATGAAATGGAGACCCTATTCAACACTGAGATCAACAAAAAGCTTAACCAGTCTGAGTTTGAAGCTCTTCTGCAAGAATTCAAGACTGACTACAACCAGACCCACTTTGTGAGGAACAAGGAGTTCAAGGAAGCTGCTGATAAGATGGAAGGCCCTTTGAGAACTATCTTTGTTGAGTTCTTGGAGAGGTCATGCACTGCTGAGTTCTCTGGCTTCCTTCTCTACAAAGAGCTTGGAAGGAGGCTCAAGGTATGTAATTTTCTTTATGTTATCTTCCTCTTTTTGTGGTTCAGCTATCACAAGCTTGACAATTTCTTTTTCTGCAGAAAACCAATCCAGTGGTTGCAGAGATTTTCTCTCTAATGTCCAGGGATGAAGCCAGGCATGCTGGGTATGTCGAAAGCAGCTCTCTCTCTCTCTTTCTCTCTCTCTCTCTAAATTGTGCAATAATTTCTGAAGAAATTCTTGATAATCATTGCATAGAGACATAATTGCAGCAAGCAATTAGATGATGGTGTTGCTTTGGTTTGCAGATTTTTGAACAAGGGTTTGTCTGATTTCAATCTGGCATTGGACTTGGGATTCCTGACAAAGGCTAGGAAGTACACATTTTTCAAGCCAAAATTCATTTTCTATGCTACATATTTATCTGAGAAAATTGGGTACTGGAGATATATTACTATTTACAGACATCTCAAAGCGAATCCTGAGTACCAGTGTTATCCCATTTTCAAGTACTTTGAGAATTGGTGCCAAGATGAGAACAGGCATGGTGATTTCTTCTCTGCATTGATGAAGGCACAGCCTCAATTTCTCAATGACTGGAAAGCTAAGCTGTGGTCTCGATTCTTCTGCTTATCGGTAATTTCCAATGCATACCCATATGTTCTATTTTCGTTAATCTAATGTTAATTGTGGCTGATCTATATGCACAAAATATATATGCATTTGTTTCTGGGTTTAGGTAAGAAGTGTCCTCTTTGATGAATTAAATCTGAAACTCAATGTTAAAATTCATTCTAGTTTGGTGTTTCTATATGCAGTTGGTAATTCCCTTTTAATTAAATGTTTGAGAAATGATGTTGCAGGTGTATGTGACAATGTACCTCAATGATTGCCAGAGAACAGCTTTCTATGAAGGCATTGGATTGGACACCAAAGAATTTGACATGCATGTTATCATTGAGGTGAGACTGATTTCAGCTCTGTAACATCCAACTCATACTTTTCTGCTTGCTCCTTGACTAGATAATATCTTGAGATTGGAAATTTTGTTCCTTTCAGACCAGGGAATTGATAGAAAATAAATCAATTTTATTGAATATTATGAATTTCGAATTTAAGTGCTAGTATGAAACATTTTTAGAACTTGAGAAGATGCCCTTTAATAAACCTACCTGGTACAAATCCAAATAAGTTGAATTAGTAGGTTTTGGATAAGAGAACATAAAAGAATCAAAGTTGTGCAGCCGTAAACTTTTACAAAATCATGGATGATTTTAGTTTCTTTAAAATGAAAATTTTTGAGAATTAAATTCTTTCATTCCAAATAATATTAAGGAATTAATAGAAAAACTGAAACTAGTGCAACCGTAGACTTAGCTTGGTGATAGTCGCATATTGTGGAACCTGAGAGTTCCGGCTTCAACTCCCCCCTCCCCTTAGCCAGTAGTAAAAATAAAAATATAAAAGTGGTGTTATGATGGTTCTGCTTTTACAACGCGTCCAATAGGATGTTCAATTGTGACCAAATCACTATATTTGCACAAGTCTATGAAGATAGTTGTCCAAAATTTTCTTTTCTATGCAGACAAACCGTACGACAGCAAGAATTTTCCCAGCAGTGCTGGATGTTGAGAACCCAGAATTCAAGAGAAAGTTGGACCGTATGGTGGAAATTAACGAGAAGTTGGTTGCTGTTGGGGAAACCCAAGACAATTCATTGGTGAAGAACTTGAAGAGGATTCCACTTGTTGCAGCATTGGTTTCTGAAATCTTGGCTGCATATCTGATGCCACCAATTGAATCTGGTTCTGTAGATTTTTCAGAGTTTGAACCACAACTGCTTTACTGATAAGTTTTCCTTTTGTTTCTCATGTAATATTCATCATATAAATCTGAGGAAACATTTTCATCAACCTTGTTATAATTTTCTTCACCGTCCACATGTCTCCTTATGATTAAGATTTATTAAAATCCTACGGTATTTTATTTGCAATTTTATGATTTCCTACAATTTAATTTCTGTAATGTAAACACATACAGAGATAAAAAATTTTAAAAAAACAACGATCAAATAGTTAGCTCTTAAATTACAGATTTCACTGAATTACAAAGATCAATTTACTAAACTATGTTAATCAAATTATGTTTATGTAGGTGATAGGGAAAAATAAGCTCTTATTATTATGTCTAACTACATGTGCATCTTTCACTTTCACATCATATCATCTTTTTAATTCCATATTTACACTAAACATATAAAGGAAGTTCAGTTTCCTAATTTTTTGATAATATTTATTAAAAAGTAATTAAGAAAATTCTAATTTTATTTAATAATTAAAAATAAAATAATATTTTATTATTGTTAGTATAAATATCTAAAATCTATTAAACTTGAATTAGAAAAGATGAGATTATGTGAGATATAAAAAGAGAAAAACACTATTTTTTTGATTCAAAAAAGAAAAACACTATTTTAATTAAATTAACTTATATAAAATGAATTAAAACACTCACTTGTTTCCACACATCTAGTTCACAAGCACTTTAAAGCATTATCTCATATTATGTCCTTCTAGCAATAGCATAAGGAAATACGGGTATATATTTATATAACTTCTGTATTCATTACTGTTTAATACGTACATACTAAAATATAATTGAATAAAACACAAAAGATTATGATGACTAGTTATAATGTAGATCTATATGCAATTTAATTATGGACAATAAAAATGATATAACATAAGTATGATAAGCAAATCCAGTGCCCCTAATTAACTAATATCAAGATTTAGCATATACAAACAAATGAACTTTAGATATTCTCATATATTTCTAAGTATACATGAAATAAATATTTAATTGATCTTTGTCATATTATATGACTAATGCTTCCACATTTCAATAATCAAATGCATAAATGGTAGCTCTATGAACATATATGAAAAATCATAGGATTATTGTAAACTTTTAATTAAATCTCAGTAATTATAAACACACAGCGAGATTGACTAGATAGACAAAGTAATTATAATTATAGACATGGAGTGCCAAATAGTAGACTTAATAGCTAGATTTATAAATGTGATGGTAGAGCTCAAAAGCTGAACTTGTAAGGTATCTCATTGTACCCTTTGAATATAAGTCAAACAAAAGGTATTAGTATTGTAGATCTGTGTATATAACATGTCATATCCTTATACTAATCTCGACTTCTACTGAGTTTACTAGAACTAAATACATTAGATATCACTTATCAAATTATATTAGATAAACATATGCATTATTCCATATCATTCTTTAAACAAAAATATCAAACTATGCATATTGGCAATATTGTAATTTCATATTATTGGATGCTCATTATCGGTAGCATTATTTCAATGCACAATTTTAATAGCTTAATAATTTTAGTGGCATAATAAGTAAACTTGAAATAATCATCTTGAACTTCAAGCAAGCATGAAATGGTCATTTTGTACTTATTGATGCACGAAAAGTTTTTCGATAATCTAGCAAGTACATAAACTAAGCATGTCAAGCAAGCATATGCATAATTCTAACAAAAAGCAAGCACACCAAATTTTTAAGCCTATTATCACACTAAGAATACATTCAATCCAAATTTGTGACACATTTTAAAAGACAAAATTAGAGTAAAGTCTCTTCATGAAAGTTGTATATTTTTATCTTAACTTTCAATAAGGTATGGTATACTTA
Source organism: Manihot esculenta (assembly GCF_001659605.2). Lineage (NCBI taxonomy): Eukaryota > Viridiplantae > Streptophyta > Magnoliopsida > Malpighiales > Euphorbiaceae > Manihot > Manihot esculenta. The sequence goes on along the minus strand of NC_035169.2, from coordinate 16,806,848 downwards.
ATACTTAACTTATGAATTTTATTTTATAATCTGCCTTATAATATGTTTAACAGTCTAGATTAGATATCGATTCTAACTTACTAAAGAAAATAATTTAGTAATTTTGCATATATAATTAGACTTAGGTGTCTTTTACAAAATTTTAGTTCTACTTCTTACAATTCATTTGGCTCTAGCCTTACCTTATTTTACTAAGTATAAATCTAGTTAAAGTTTAAAGAATATAGACCGTTTTGGATATACTAATCCTAGAACCGGTTTTGTCTTGTATTTTTCATTATCTTAGATTTAGAATCAGAAAATGATATTTCATTAAAGTTTTAGTTTATTGTCTTAAGTTTCTTTTGTTCGTGTTACACCTCAATTGAATATTTACACAAGAAGTTAAAACTTTCTAAACATATATTGCCCAATAGGTATACAATTTGCCGCATTAGGATTTAATAACTAAACTAGTTTTCCTTCATTTTCAATCTTTCAAAACTCATTTCTAAATTTATATAGCACTTTTAAATATTCAATTATATACCACCAATAACAACACATAAATCCTAATTGTACAAATTCAAGAAAAATTCAAAGAAAATTTAGAAATCAAAGAATACCAAACTTTTTACTCCAATTCCTTTCTAATTTCTTTGTTTCACCATCTTTACCCTTCACTATTTCTTTTTCCGTTGAAGTTGACTCACCTATATCAATTTGTATTATAAAAGAATTGAAAAAAAAAAGAAAAAGAAAAAGAAAGCTTTATGCATTAAATTAGTATATGAAAATATAAAAGGATGAAACTTCCTACACTTTTCCTTCAGGTTAAGTTCCTTTAGTGTAGGAAAATTTTTCAAGACTCTTGTGATTTGTATAAATGTAACGCTTTTCGCCATAAATATATTGCCTCCATATCTTTAATGTAAAAATTATGGCTGCCAACTTCGAATCATGGATGGGATAGTTTTTCTCATGCAATTTAAGCTGCCCAAAACCATAGACAACTACCTTTCCCTCCTACATCAAAATGCAACCAAGTCCATAATGAGAATATCACTACAAATCATAAAATCCTTGTCCCACATTGGTTGATTAAGGACATGTGCTCCTACAAGCATCACTTGTAGTTTTTCAAAGCTTTCCTAGCATTTTCCATCCTATTTAAAGTTAGTATTTTTATGCAACAATTTAGTTAGTAGAGCTATTATAAGTGAAAATCTCTTTACAAATCGTATGTAATATCCAACTAACCTGAAAGAAACTTCTAATCTCTGTAGCATTCTTATATGGCTTTTATTCAAGGATTGCTTCAATCTTTTTAGGGCCAACTCTAATCCCCTTTATTGAAACATAAGTGTATAATATAATCAATATCTAATACCCATAACTGATTTTCAAAAACAATATTAGTATTTATTTTAATAATATAAATATTAGTATATCCATTCATCTTCATCCATGTTGCTCAGTTGGAGTTCCTTCCAACAACTCGCAATAGAATAACAGTTTTGATATCTCATATCGTTCCATGCGACATTATTTTCTTCAAATGGAAGATGATTGTATGAGCATCCATATGCTCGTGTTGCTTTTAGAGCTCTGAAGATATAGAGGCAAGCATGATGCATGTTGCATGTTGCCCACTCACTATCCTCAGTATGCTTTAGATAAGCAGCATATTCCTCAGCAAGTGCATCATCTCGTGAACTAGTGGAATAGCCTTATCCAACACATTAACTACTTTTTTATACTTAGAGAACAATTCTAAAGTTTTAGTACCAGGCCATGAAGTTTGAGCCAGATAGATTATTTGCATCAAGAATGCTTTCCAAGTTAATGTTTTAAGTTTTCATGATGATGATGAGATAGATGTAAAGAAAACATATTAGAGTATGAATATGAATGCATTATTTATGGTCTTTAAATTATGCATTTTACCCACTATTTTATTGCAAACCAATAGCCCTCACTATTAACTCGAGAAAGCTTATTGGGGTTTTCCTAGTGAGTCGGTTTTCAATTAAATTAAAATTAAGCATTGAGCATGCTCAATAAATCCAATTTTAATTTTTATGGTAGGTATCTCATACCAATTGCATCTTATGCTACTATTGAATCATTGGAATATCAACTCTTAATTAATGTATATCTCATATATATAATTCCATTCTTGCCTCTAATTTTAACCGTCTTGAGTATGCTCAACAAATTAAAAAAATTATTTAAGACATACCCATTAATAAGATTTGAACATATTCGATGTAGAATTAGTTTGAGTATATTCAAGAATCCAGTTGTAAATAGAATCTTGGTTTCCACTTTATTAATAAAAGGCATGATATCTTAATGCTATTATGAGAGATTTTTTCCTTTTAATTCTCATCATACATAACATACATACTTTTATCATACAAAAGTAAATATGATTTAGTTATGAACTTTTCTACATTGGATTCTTCGAGCCATGAAGCATGAGGTCTCTTCTAGGCAGATTGCATGATTTACAATCTAAAGAAAATAATTACAATCTATCTAATTTTCTTCTTTGGATCTCCTTTCGAAATGCCTCCTACAAGTTTCCATGTGCAACTTCTTACTTTGGTATTTAATTCTAATATAATTCTACGTAATTTAATTGTATAATTCTTTTCAAAAATATCTCAAGTTGCATTTGAGGAGAGTAAGATGAGAAAAGAAATACAATAAAGAGATATAGAGAAAGATAGGATATACATGCCCTATTTTTCAAAAATAAAAATTATACATGATCAATCATATTGGTCATTTTAATTCATAACTAAATCATCATACCATCATACACTCTTAAATGCAAAATCTGGTGCAAAGAAAAACTCCGCATATACTTCTGTCACTTGATGGATTTTGAGCATCCAACTTTTGAATTTCAATTTTTTTACATATATCTATTTTTATTATGGAATTCAAATTGAATTAAATAATCTCACTAATTTAATTTGAAAATTATAATATTAAATATGAATTTTAATAATTAAATTAGATTTTATAATCTCATTATAATTTTTTGTTAGCCATTTTCTTGCTTAGAAATTAATCCAAATGACTTGGACATAATTTTAAATCTTATGAACATAAATTATAATATATTATAATTAATATAATTAATGAATAACAGCATCTAAGCTGAAACTAGCTCTAAGAGTTAACAAGAAGCTTCTAAACTTAATTATATTGCATGTTCAGATTTTGTGCAAATTGATTTATTATTAAAATCTATCAAATATTACATATTATATAGCAATCAGATTTAAAAATTTTGGGATTAATGGTCACCAAAAGCTCTATGTAATGAATTTAATTCACTACTCAATTTTATTTTGGCCAGAATTTCATCTTAGACCAAAATTCTTAATTTTAATTGCAATAAAATTCCAATAAAACACTGATCTGATGTTAATTGAATTAAAATTATTTTTTATTTGATTAACTGATCTAATTTTAATTGAATTAAAATTATTTTTTATTTGATTATATCTGAATTTTCATCTCATGAAGATTCCTAAACAACAACAATTTCAAGATTCTTGCAAAATTGTATACCATGGCCGAATTCTCTTCTTTGCCGAATCTTGATCCTATTTTTCAATCAAAATCAGAACTTAATCAATTCTAGTTATTTCAAAAATATTTGTAATTAATTTAAATTAGGTTATTCATCTTATAAAATAATTGCGCAATCAGCCCCTATCAAATTTTTTTTTCCGAATAATTAGTTACAAGGTCAATTCTAAACTTTTTTTACACTTGTTTATTAATCAAATTTAGATTTTACTTATTCTTAATTAATTCTGTATATTTATAATTAATTTAGATCATATTATTCATCAAATAAATAATTAAAAATAATTGCACAAATCAACTCCTATTAGATTTGTTATAGAGTATAGGAAGTAAATATCTTAATATGGGAAGTAAATATTGATAGCTGTGTTAGTTGCTTAATCTTATAATTGTATAATCATAGACTTAATTTTCCTTCATGTTTAGATACCGTCTTTTATATATAAATAGATTATAATCTTTATTATGAAATATAATAATAAAATATTATATTTCTACATAGTATCAGAGTTAGGTTCGTAGAGATTTATTTTTTTTCTCTCTCGTCAAGTCTTAAATTTTTGGAGACTCAAGACTCCTATTCTTTTGTGTTATCTATCTAGGATAATATTTGTCTCTCACCGTTCACCTAAAGAGGATGTCAAAGTCGCCTTTCAGCTCCCTTATCAGATTTGCGGTTCGTTTAGGTGTTGGGTGGAGGCTTTTTTTGATACTATTCATTTGGGTTATCCATAAAAGGTAACATTTGGAGACTTAGGGCTTTGTTCATTTGGGTTATCCATAAAAGGTAACATTTGGAGACTTAGGGCTTTGTTCATTTGGGTTACCCATAAAAGGGTAACATTTGGAGACCTAGGCTCTGTTCATTTGGGTTACTCATAAAGGGTAACATTTGGAGACCTAGGACTCTGTTCATTTGGGTTATCCATAAAGGGTAACATTTGGAGACTTAGGGCTCTGTTCATCAGGTATTATTCACGGGAATTATTCATCGGGTACTGTTCACGAGTACGGTTCATCGGGTGCTGTTCACGAGTCTCGAGTACTGTTCACGGATTCGAAATTCTATTCACAGTAAGATGATTAGTCTTATTAATCATTCTAAATTTGTTAAAGAATTAATGGAGTATTTGAAATTTCTATATTCTGGCAAAGGGAATATTTCTCGTATTTATGATGTGTGTAAGGTGTTTTACCAAGCTAAGAAAATGTGGCCTCCCGTTGTAGTGTTGAACCTGAATGTCAAGTCATAGCACAAATCATTTGTGAAGTTCTGTAGGTACGTCAATTATTGGAAGAAGTTAGATTCACAAATTCAGTGTCTGCTAAGTTGTATGGGACGAGTTGAGTTACCCATAAAAGAGTAACATTTGGAGACATAAGGCTCTGTTCATTTGGGTTACTCATAAAGGGTAACATTTGGAGACCTAGGACTCTGTTCATTTGACTTATCCATAAAGGGTAACATTTGGAGACTTAGGGCTCTGTTCATCAGGTATTGTTTGTTGGAAAATGGTAGAAAAAGATAGAGAAAATAAATAAAAGATGAGCAGAATATTGCTTGAGGCGTGATAATAATCACTGTCCTTAAGGATAATTCACCTACAGTTGCGTATCCTCCAGGATTCAACAAGCCTTCTGAATTACAAGTAACCCAGGAGCAAGAACAGCAGCTTATGTTTAATTACCCAGAAATAGAGAAGAAACAATAGAGAGAAAAGAGAAGTATTTAGTTTTTTTGTGTGTATCCCATAACACATAAATGCACTCCTATTTATAGTGCTTATGGTTATTCAAATCCACAATATCAGATAAAAATATTATTCAGTTAAGATAAAGATTTAAGATATCCACAAAATCAAATAAAAAATCTGGTTTAGTTAGGATAAAGATTAAGATAATTTAAAGTGGAAAAAATCTTTTTAACCAACTTAAAATCTGTAACTTATTTCAAAATATTTTTATGATTCTTTTGAAATAATTTGTTAAATATCCAACATTGTTCACGGGAATTATTCATCGGATACTGATCACGAGTACTGTTCATCGGGTATTGTTCACAAGTCTCGAGTACTGTTCACGGATTCGAAATTCTATTCACAGTTGTAACAGCCCGGAAATCCGGACCGCTACCGGCGCTAGGATCCAGATCGGCGTAAGGCCGCCGGGACCCGTAGCAAGCCTGACATATATCCTGTAAACCTGTAAATCCCATACATGATCAACAAAACTCATAAACCTGTAATCATTCTCATATAACAACCAAGCTCAACCTGTACATAAACATAAACATATCATAAACCTCCACTGGAGCCCTCATCAAATGCTCCAATGGGGTATCTCATCATACATAAACTTGGCTGAAATATAACCTCATGTCTCATATCATAAAGACCATGTACATACAAGTGGGATCAACAATCTGTATTGGTCAAGCACAACTCTATCCTCAATATTCAAAATTTCACAACATGAATTAAAACTCTTTTACATTACATCATAATACAATGGTCATGTCCACAATCTAACTATTACATAACATTGCTTCATACTCTGGCTAACCTCCTGGTCTACCCTGTACCTGCACATCTGGGATTAGGGGAGAGGGGTGAGCTATAAAGCCCAGTGAGCAGAATAGAGAAAACATATATTAAAATATTTCATGCTTCCATGAAATGCAACACATCACAAACATATCACATAAGGATGGTATTGTCACCTATAGTCCTCAACATATTCCAATCGTGCCAGGGGCGTAGAATGGGCCTCACTGGTCTTTCTCTTACATACATAACATAACATAACATTCCAATGTGCCAGGGGCGTAGAATGGGCCTCACTGGTCTTTCTCTTAACATAGTCCAGGGGCGTAGAATGAGCCTCACTGGCAATCCGTACCGTATCATCATCATATCATACCATAGGAGGACTAGAGGATCATCCAATAGCCAATCCGCATCCACATCATATTATGCAATGCAACATATTCGTGATTACTAATGCAAACACCCTATAATATCACATGGCATATATGATGCATGAACATGCTCAAAAAGTTATATTTCATTTATTTAAAAACTTAAGGTTTATTCCACTCACCTCTGGCTGAAGCTCTACAGACTCTGAAGCAGCTATCTCACTGCTGGGGTCCTCGGTTCCTCGGGTCCGAACCTACACAGGTGGACTCCAATGAGGGACCAACATACATAAACATAACTCTAATAAACTCCCCAAAAACCCCCTAAAACATCAGGAAAACATCATATAGAAAGATGCATGAAATGGCTGAACAGGGCACTTTCGGCGGCACCTTCGGCGGCCGAAAGTCCTGGACAGATCCGAAAGTCAGGCACTTTCGGCGGCACCTTCGGCGGCCGAAAGTCCCAGACAGAGACGAAAGTCTCTTTTCGGGGGCAACTTCGGCAGCCGAATGCTGCCTCCACAAAAGAGGGTTCGGCGGCCGAAAGTCACTTCGGCGGCCGAACCTGAGCTTCTCCCGAAGGGCAGAAACTCAGCTCCTCTATGCACATTTTGCCTCCAAAGCTCAAATCATGTAAAAACTAGTTCTAAAACATGCATACCTCACATACATTACACCTAGGGGTCTCAAGCTATCATATACCCCAACTACAACACTTCAAACAACACATAACAAGCTACATTGTTCATCAAAGCATTAAAACCCATAAACTCAACATACACCCTAACATGCATTTCTACCCATAGATCTTGCATAAAACTTAGTTAAAACACATAAGGAGCTTAAGATCAGTTCTTACCTCTTGAAGATCGAGAGGGAGACGACCTAAACTTGGAGATCCACAAAAATGAGCTCCTGAGTTCCCAAAGCTCCAAAACTTGTTTCGAAAGCTTAGATCTTCAAAACCAAGGGAAAACAAGTGAAAATCTTGAAAGATTTAGAGGAAGAACATCAAAAATGGGTGAGGGGCGGCGGAAAGCTCACCTTGGCCGAAAATGGGGAAAAACTCGCCCGTTTTCGGCTAAGGGACCCTTTTATAGTGGCTGGCCAGACCACGTTCGGGGGCCGAATGTGCCTCCGCATGCATGCCATGTTCGGCGGCCGAACATGAGGTTCGGCGGCCGAACCTGGACTTCCCTCACTCGTGCTTTCGGGGGCCTAACGTGCCTCCAAAACGCATGCATGTTCGGCGACCGAACTTGACCTTCGGCGGCCGAACCTGGGTTTTGCTCCAAAGACTTTTCATGTAAAAACTCATTTAATTTCATACTTAAAACATTAAAATACATGAAAACATTTTATGAAAACATGGTTTTACCCTTCTAGAGGTTTCCGACGTTCGAGATCCCATCGGACGGTAGGGATTCCGATACCGGAGTCTAGCCGGGTATTACAACAGTAAGATGATTAGTCTTATTAATCATTATGAATTTGTTAAAGAATTAATGGAGTATTTGAAATTTCTATATTCTGGCAAGGGAATATTTCTCGTATTTATGATGTGTGTAAGGCGTTTTACTAAGCTAAGAAAATGTGGTCTCCTGTTCTAGTGCTGAACCTAAATGTTAAGTCATAGCAAAAACCATTTGTGAAGTTCTGTGGGTACGTCAATTATTGGAAGAAGTTGGGTTCACAAATTCGGTGCCCGCTAAGTTGTATGGGACGAGTTGATTATATATGTAACAAGTTGGGTATAATTAACATTTATGCTCCACCTTGAGGGGAGTGTTATAGAGTATAGGAAGTAAATATATTAATATGGGAAGTAAATATTGATAGATGAGTTAGTTGCTTAATTTTAGGGATTGTATAATCATAGACTTGATTAGATACCGTCTTTTATAAATAAATAGGTTATAATCTTTATTATGAAATATAACAACAAAATATTATATTTTTACAAGATTCTTACTCAAAAAATTAATTACAAGGTCAATCTTGCACTTTCTTATAGAACTTTTTTAGATTTTAATGAATCCTAAATAAATTTGAAACTTTTTAAAATGATTTAGATTAAATTATTGATCTCATAAACTATCCTAATCAAGTTGAACAATTACAAGAAAACCCAATTCCATTAAAAATCTATGTTGGTCAAAACATGCAATAATTGTTTTCTCCTAAATCTTAATGGTAATCAAACTCTAATACCATTTTTGGTCTTTCAAGGTTATAAATAAACATATGACAATAAAAAATTAAATTATGAATACCCAAACAACGGAAGATTTGAGTTCATGAAGTAGAAGGTGCAAAATTTTTACTTTTGAGATTGAAGTTTCTTGATTTCTTTCTTTTAATCGGTTTGATTCAAACCATAATAATCAAATTTCATCACCTCTAATAATAATTCACACCAAGATGAGAAGCCAAGAGCTCTCAAAGAGCAGCAATAATAGTAAAAAAAATTCTCTAGGTGCTACTAAAGGAATTCGGCCAAAAGAAAGAAAGAAAGAGGAGAAGTGATCTTGTCTTGCACGCCCAACCATTCCCAAGATGGGTTTTTACAATCTCCTTAGACTTATTTTCTCTTATAATTTAACCCTAATATAACTTTTATATGGGCTAGTAATTTAATTAATTGATTAGATCTAACTAATTAATTAGGGCCATTATACATATATTAATTAAAAAGTGAGCTCTTTTAATTACTACTTGATATAATGGATTAGACCCTTTAATTTTTTTTCTTTTAAATAGATCCATTAATATTTCATGATAATATTTAAATCATTATTTTACTTTGGATTCTCATTCCTATATGTGCATGACCAAATAAGTTTCTAATTACACATAATTTTAATGTAACGACCCCAGAATGGACCGTCACCGGCGCTAGGATTCAGGTCGGCTTAAGGCCGCCAGAACCCGTAGCAAGCCTGTTATACTCTCTGTGTACCTGTAAATCTCATACATGATCATACATTTTATGTGAAAATAAAAACTCTTTTCCTGATCCAAGGCTTAACCTGTGCATGCACTATCTCTGTCTGTACCCCTGACTAGAGCTGGCTCTAGATGGGTTATCTCATACCTGTTAAGCCTGGGTTTTCACATACTCAGCAAAATATATACATAAACAGATCATGTACAAAAACCAAAGATTTACAACACAACTATGTCAAGCACAATTCTAACTGTAAACACAATTAACATATCTCTTTAATATTACATGTCCACTCTAAGCTATTACAAGTTTCTTCTCTTATCTCTGAACTCTTCTGACCTTCCCCTGTACACTGTATACTGAATCCTGCAAGACTGGGATTAAGGGAGTGGGATGAGCTCTATAGCCCAGTGAGTAGAACAATAAAATCAGTCATAACATATGATCTCATGGAATGCATCATAACACAGACAAGCCACATCAAGAGTAAACCTGTCACCACATAGCCTCAGTAACTTCCGTGCCAGGGCGTAGAATCGAGCACCTGGTCTTCCTGTCATATATGTATATGTGTGTATAACACCTCTGTACTTACCGTTGCCAGGGCGTAGTCAAAGGCTCCTGGACTTTACTATACCTGCCAGGGCGTAGTCAAAGGCTCCTGGTCTTAACTCAGAGACTATTGGATCATTCAGCATTTACTCACACCAACAATTAACAATGCAATGCAACATATTCGTGAATACTAATGCAGGCAACCTACTTGCATAATCATGATGCATGAGATATGATAAAACATTCCATTGTTTCATTAAAAACATTAAGTTTAGTTCCACTCACCTCTGGCTCTGGACTGACTCTACAGGTTCAGTAAACTCTGGAGCAGTACTCACTGCTGCTCTCTCTGGTTCCTCTGGTCTGTATAAACACATAAAGACTTAAATGAGGGACCAAACTATCTTAAGAATAATTCTTTTACACTACCCAAGAAACCCCTTACTCTCACTCTAAAACTCATGCAAAACATGCAAAAGAAAAGCTGGACAGAACACTTTCGGCGGCAGGTTCGGCGGCCGAATGTCCCCTTCAGAGACGAAACTCAAGCACCTTCGGCGGCACCTTCGGCGGCCGAATCCCCCAAACAGAGCCGAACATGCAAAACCACTCGGGGGCAAGCTGTGGCAACCAAACCACCATGCAGGAGGTTCGGCGGCCGAATGAACTTTCGGCTGCCGAACCTGAGTTCATCCAGAACTCAGCTTCAACGGCAAACCATCTCCTTCTTCCCTTCAACTTCTCAAACCATGCAAACGTCACCTCCTCAACATACATATACTCATGTATATGGTTACAGGGGTCCAAACTATCTACTAACCCCAAACAACAAATCAAACATAACACATAAACATGTATACATGCATAACTCATCAAAACTACCATTAATAACCTAAGCATGCATCTCTTTCACCCCATAAAACCTTCAGAAAACATATAAACAGGTTCTAGATCTTCCCTTACCTCTGTAAACAGGAAGATGCACGTACTGAACAAGGGAAACGGATCAACTTCTCTTCAAACTCTCAAAACCTCAAAAACGTAGCTTGAGTTCTCTCAACTTTCAACACCGTTGCAAACACCTCAACCTTCTGTGTGATCAACCAAAACATGTACAGATGAGTCATAAGAGACGTGGCCCCATGGCAAGAATCTGAGGCCAACATCTGTCAAAATACATGACTCAGCTGACCAGCCAACTCAGCTTCGGCTGCCCAATCGCATGCAAAACCATGCAACATTCGGGGGCCGAACTTACCTTCGGAAACCGAACCTTGAGCACCTTCGGCGGCCGAACTTACCTTCGGCGGCCGAACTTGGCTCAACTGCCTTAGGTCATTACAACTCAAAACTCACTTCCATTAACCTTAAAACATCAACACACATCACACCACTTAGTAAAACATAAATCCTACCTTTTATAGAATTCCGACACCCCGGATTCCACCAGTCAACAGGAATTCCGGTGCCGGACTCTAGCCGGGTATTACATTTAATTTATAATTTAAACCCTTTAAATTATAATTCATTCCCAACAATTTATTTTATTTATATTATGTGCTCATTATGAAAGGCATCTAGCTATGTATTATAATTACTAAAATGCGAGAAGGTCAAAGGTGGTTTGACCATAAATCTTCTTATCCAGTTATCATATAATAAATTCCTTTCACTTTATTAAATCAATCTCTATTGAATATGATCTTTGTATTATATATATTTGGCCATAGATTTATTTTAAAAATGATACAACTATATCTTACTATTAATTCAGATATGGTGAATCCTTTATTGATCATTCAATTATCCTAAAGTCTTATATGCTCTCAACTTTCAATACTTCTTGGTGAAGTACAAGCCTTTCAATCAAAATATAGTACTTATATACTTAAGATATCTTTGATGATATCAAGTCTAAGATATTTTCACAATTGGTATGATGTGATATGTTTATTTATATTAAATTCGGGTTTCTAACTTGCTTGTTTTTGAAACAAGCATACATATGTTAATTTAAGCATTTTATATTTTTAGTTTGCTCAAAAGAGTATAATATATGCTAGCCTACCTATATTAATGATGTCTCATCATGTTAATACTATGGTTAGAGATAATTCAGGTATTAACACATTTATATATAGTAGAAACCTCACATTATAAACTCTTCATGCTTTCTTATATATTATAATTTACAATACTAAAGACTTTATTATTAATTAATAGTGAGTACTAATAAATAAAGAATGTCCTTTAATAATAAATAGTTATCCCTATTACAAATCACATTCTAGGGCATACTACTAACATGAACTCCTCTTTACCTTTACAAATATCTATAACCTGCATGTTGTCAAAATAAACACGTTGAGCTTATACCCAATGGGTGTCTAACAAAGCCTAAGAAACACATTTCATAATAAGCATGCATATTAAATCAACTATTTGACATGCAATTTAGTTATGAACAACAAATATAATGTATCATAAGCATAATGAGCAAGTTCAATATCCCTTATGTAATGTTGGCTAATATAAAGGCAATTCAATTCAGCATATACAGATAAATAAATTTTAGGCATTCTCATATGGTTCCAAGTATATATGAAATACATATTTCATTGATCTTTGTCATATTGAATATCCAATACTTTAAGATCTATGCCAAATTCCAATAGTCAAATACATAAATGATAGCTTTGTGAACATATATAAAAATCCATAGAATTTCAGTGAACTTTTAACTAAATCTCAGCCCTTATATACACACATTAGGATTGACTAGATAGATAAGATAATTGTAATTATAGATACAGAGTGTCAAATGGTAGGCTCGCAAGCTAGATCCATAAATGTAATGGTAGTGATCAAAAGTTGACTATGCAGCGATTTCGCTCTAGCCTGTAAATCTTAGTCAAATAAATGGTAGTAATACCGTAGATCTGTGTATAATTGTATATAGCATGTCATACTCTTATACTAACCTCGACTCCTACTAAATTTAGTAGGGTCAAATACATTTAATATAATTTATCAAGTTATATCAAATAAATATATGCATTATTTTATGTCATTCTTTAAGCAAACATATCAAAATATGAATATTGGCAATTTTATGTCACCGGTTGCTCGTTATCGGTAGCATAATAATTTTTGTGTACAATTCAATAACTCTATAATTTTAGTGGCATAACAAGTAAACTTAAAATGGTTATTTCAAACATCAAGAAAATGTGAAATGGTCATTTGTACTTATCTCTTGATGTACAAAACTTTTTCCACAAGCTAGTACATATATAAACCAAACATGTGTAAAATTTCTAAAAAAGCAAGCACGTCAAATCTTTAAGCCTATTTTTACACCAAGGCTGCATTCTATCCAAACTTGTAATAGATTTTTAGATATCTTAAACACATAATTAGATGAAAAGTTTATTCATAAAAGTTGTGTATTTTTATCTTAGCTTTCTAGCAAGATTTGATATTAATTTTGAGTACTATAATTTATGAATTTTTCTTTACAAACTGTCCTAAAGTGTGTTTTCAAGTCCTAATTAGGTACCAATTTTTAACCTACCAAAGGAAAGCATTTTGCCAATTTGCATTTACAATTGAATTTAGGTTTCTTCAATTAAGCAGGTCCAGTACTTCTTAAGGTTCATTTGACTCTATTCTCACCTTATTATAATTATAGTTTAGATGATACAGACTATTTTGAGTATCCTAATCCTGTAATCAATTTTATTTTACTTGTATTTTTTATTATCTTAATTTTAGAATTACAAAATGGTCTCTTTATCAAAGTTTTAGCTTTCTATATTAAGTTTCTTATAGTTTACATTGCACCTCAATTGAACTTCTATATAAGAAACAACTTTCTAAACACAACAAGTATACAAACTATCACATTAGAATTTAGTAACTAAACTAGTTTTCTTCCACTTTTAATCTTCTATTTCAAGTTCATATAAAACTTTCAAGCATTTAATTAAACACTACCAATAACAATACAAACCCTAATTGCTTTTGATTTAATATATGAAATATGAAAGAATGAAGTTTTCTACATTTTTCCTTAATTACCTTTGATTTTCTCTCTTTGGTAACTTAAAACCCTAATCTTCCAACTTTGAAACCTTTCACACTACGGCTTTTTCTTTAGTTTTTTGACTTGGGAAAGGGTTTAGTTGAAAAGAGCTTTTGATTTCATGAAGAAAATGGCTTCGAAATGAAGGAATTGATAAGAGCATGCATTGGTTTATCCATGGTGATGCGAAATCCAAGATCAACTCGTAATAAAAAACACCAAATACATACTTGATAGAGAACGAGGCAAAGATATCTTCCAAAAGTTGCTCTACTATACTCTTAATTAACCAAGATGATTAGAAATGAAGATTATGGAGCGAAGGTTGCTCTATTACATCCCTAACTAACCAATGCGATTAGAAACATAGATAATCAAGCGATTCCAGCCTGAGAACACCACAAGAAATTTTTGATAAGTTAACTAAGTATGGAGGAGATCCATATTAGAATGTCACAAGATTGAACCTTGATAAGTTGCTAAATAATGGAGAAGAACCGAAATATTATTCATAACATTATCTCTATTCATTTTCTCTCATGACTGCCACCTTAAGAGTGTTTTTATAATCTCTGAATCCTAATTCTAGTCTAGGAAGGTATAATTACAATATAAGAAGGGTATCTAGTTAAATAGTTAAACTTAAATTACATTAAAAATCTTTTTTCTAAATTGTCTTGGAGAAATTTCCTTCCTAAATAGGCTGCACGAATTTTTCTTCTAACTTAGGTCAAATTAATTTAAAATAAATCTCATAAAATACTAAAATACCGAAATAACAAAATTGGTCTAAGTGTAATTTGACCGTACATGCATTACATGATCTAAAATTATGTTGCGCGTCCACATGTGTTGAAAAGTGTATTGCTTATTTCCTTATTCTCTCATGCTTTCCAAGTATAGTTCTCATGTGATGATAACTTGATTTTTCATGGTTTGGAGCTTTCCATATTAAATTTTTGAAGAGTGAATACTGATAAGTTTCCTTATTCTCTCATGCTTTCCGAATAAGTTGAATTAGTAGGTTTTGGATAAGAGAACATAAAAGAATCAAAGTTGTGCAGCCGTAAACTTTTACAAAATCATGGATGATTTTAGTTTCTTTAAAATGAAAATTTTTGAGAATTAAATTCTTTCATTCCAAATAATATTAAGGAATTAATAGAAAAACTGAAACTAGTGCAACCGTAAACTTAGCTTGGTGATAGTCGCATATTGTGGAACCTGAGAGTTCCGGCTTCAACTCCCCCCTCCCCTTAGCCAGTAGTAAAAATAAAAATATAAAAGTGGTGGTATGATGGTTCTGCTTTTACAACGGGTCCAATAGGATGTTCAATTGTGACCAAATCACTATATTTGCACAAGTCTATGAAGATAGTTGTCCAAAATTTTCTTTTCTATGCAGACAAACCGTACGACAGCAAGAATTTTCCCAGCAGTGCTGGATGTTGAGAACCCAGAATTCAAGAGAAAGTTGGACCGTATGGTGGAAATTAACGAGAAGTTGGTTGCTGTTGGGGAAACCCAAGACAATTCATTGGTGAAGAACTTGAAGAGGATTCCACTTGTTGCAGCATTGGTTTCTGAAATCTTGGCTGCATATCTGATGCCACCAATTGAATCTGGTTCTGTAGATTTTTCAGAGTGTGAACCACAACTGCTTTACTGATAAGTTTTCCTTTTGTTTCTCATGTAATATTCACCATATAAATCTGAGGAAACATTTTCATCAACCTTCTGAGGAAACATTTTCATCAACCTTGTTATAATTTTCTTCACCGTCCACATGTCTCCTTATGATTAAGATTTATTAAAATCTCTAGATTAGTTCCTACGGTATTTTATTTGCAATTTTATGATTTCCTACAATTTAATTTCTGTAATGTAAATAATTTTTAGAAAAAAACAACGATCAAATAGTTAGCTCTTAAATTACAGATTTCACTGAATTACAAAGATCAATTTACTAAACTATGTTAATCAAATTATGTTTATGTAGGTTAATCACATCATATCATCTTTTTAATTCCATATTTACACTAAACATATAAAGGAAGTTCAGTTTCCTAATTTTTTGATAATATTTATTAAAAAGTAATTAAGAAAATTCTAATTTTATTTAATAATTAAAAATAAAATAATAATTTATTATTGTTAGTATAAATATCTAAAATCTATTAAACTTGAATTAGAAAAGATGAGATTATGTGAGATATAAAAAGAGAAAAACACTATTTTTTTTTATTCAAAAAAGAAAAACACTATTTTAATTAAATTAACTTATATAAAATGAATTAAAACACTCACTTGTTTCCACACATCTAGTTCACAAGCACTTTAAAGCATTATCTCATATTATGTCCTTCTTGCAATAGCATAAGGAAATACGGGTATATATTTATATAACTTCTGTATTCATTACTGTTTAATACGTACATACTAAAATATAATTGAATAAAACACAAAAGATTATGATGACTTGTTATAATGTAGATCTATATGCAATTTAATTATGGACAATAAAAATGATATAACATAAGTATGATAAGCAAATCCAGTGCCCCTAATTAACTAATATCAAGATTTAGCATATACAAACAAATGAACTTTAGATATTCTCATATATTTCTAAGTATACATGAAATAAATATTTAATTGATCTTTGTCATATTATATGACTAATGCTTCCACATTTCAATAATCAAATGCATAAATGGTAGCTCTAAGAACATATATGAAAAATCATAGGATTATTGTAAACTTTTAATTAAATCTCAGTAATTATAAACACACAGCGGGATTGACTAGATAGACAAAGTAATTATAATTATAGACACAGAGTGCCAAATAGTAGACTTAATAGCTATGTAACGCCCCGGAAATCCGGACCGCTACCGGCGCTAGGATCCGGGTCGACTTAAGGCCGCCGGGACCCGTAGCAAGCCTGACATATAACCTGTAAACCTGTATAATCCCATACATGATCAACAACATGCATAAAAATTAAAGCTTTTCTTCATACATACTGTCATCAACTAACTCAACCTGTGCATACTCTGAACATATACATAACATAGTCCCTCTGTGGGATCTCATCAAGCCTTAAAGGCAAAACAACCTGTGTTGAGTTAGTTTACATAAACATCATAACATAAGATCATGTATATACAAAAGGGATTAACAATACATTATGGTCAAGCACAACTCTATCCTCAATAACCTCATTACATAACATCCTGAATATTTTTACATTTCATCATAATACAATTGTCATGTCCACAAACTAACTATTTCATACATATGACTTTTTCTCGTCTTGCCTTCTCTATCTATCCCGTACCTGCAAGCCTGGGGGTTAGGGGAGAGGGGTGAGCTAGATGCCCAGTGAGTAGAACTATAAAAGAAAATATTTAAAACATGCTATCATGAAATGCGTCACTGCACAAACAAATCACACCACGGATGGACTGATTCAAAAATCCCTCAACTCCATGCCCGGCCCTATTATGGGCACCACAGGACTTCGTATTGCCCGGCCCTATTATGGGCACCACAGGACTTCGTACTCGGAGTTATTGCCCGGCCCTATTATGGGCACCACAGGTCTTCGTATTGCCCGGCCCTATTATGGGCACCACAGGACTTCGTATATAGAAGGCTAATGAATCATCCTAATGTCCATCCACTATCATCTATCACAACAATACAATGCGGCATAGTCGTGAATTCTAATGCAAACAACCTATAATATAATCATGATGCATGAAGCATGATAAAAGCATTTCATTTCTTAATTTAAAAGGTTAAGCTTAGTTTCACTCACCTCTGGCAGACTCTGACAAACTCTGTAGCAGCTGGCTCACTGCTGGGGTCCTTGGTTCCTCGGGTCCGAACCTACACAGGTGGACTCCAATGAGGGACCAACATACATAAACATAACTCTAATACATTCCCCAAAAACCCCCTAAAACATACTGAAAACATCACATGAAAATATGCATAAAATGGCTGAACAGGGCACTTTCGGCGGCACCTTCGGCGGCCGAAAGTCCTGGACAGAGACGAAACTCAGGTAGGTTCGGCGGCACCTTCGGCGGCCGAAAGTCCCAGACAGAGACGAAAGTCTCTTTTCGGGGGCAACTTCGGCAGCCGAAAGGCCTGCCTCCCCAGCCATGTTCGGCGGCCGAAAGTGCCTTCGGCTGCCGAACCTGGTTTCTGCCAAAGGGCAGAAACTTGGCTCCCTTGTGCATTTTCGCCTCCAAACTCACCAATCATGCATACCACTCAACCAAAACATGCATACAAGCTCCTAGGGGCCTCAAAACATCAAATACCCCAACTACAACACTTCAAGCACACAAAAATCAACATACATTGCTCAAATCATCAAAATAACCCATAAACTCAACATATAACCTAACATGCATTTCTACCCTTAGATCTAGCATAAAACTTACTTAAAACACATGAGGAGCTTAAGATCGGCCCTTACCTCTTGAAGATCGAGAGGGAGACGACCTAAACTTGGAGATCCACGAAAAAGAGCTCCTGAGTTCCTAAAGCTCCAAAACTTGGTTTAAAAACTCAAAACCTTCAATGCAAGCTTAAAACTCAAGAAAAATGGTAGAGATTTGGAGGAAGAACACAAGAGTTGCAAAGGGAAGGTCGGAAGCTTGCTGTGGCCGAAAATGGGAGAAAGCTCGCCCATTTCGGCTAAGTGCCCCATTTATAGGTGGCTGGCCAGGCCACGTTCGGGGGCCGAATGTGCCTCCGCATCCATGCAAATGTTCGGCGGCCGAACTTGTCTTTCGGCGGCCGAACCTGGACTGCCCTCACTCATGCTTTCGGGGGCCTAACGTGCCTCCAAAACGCATGCACGTTCGGCGGCCGAACTTGACTTTCGGCGGCCGAACCTGGGTTTTCCTCCAAAGACTTTTCATGCAAAAACTCATTTAATTTCATACTTAAAACTATTAAAACATGAAAACATTTTATGAAAGCATGGTTCTACCCTTCTAGAGGTCTCCGACATCCGAGATTCCACCGGACGGTAGGAATTCCGATACCGGAGTCTAGCCGGGTATTACATTCTCCCCCCCTTAAGAACATTCGTCCCCGAATGTACCTCAACTAGCACACAAAGCATGGCAAGGAACATAACACACATACAAGGCACATAAACACATGGGGATCTAACCTTAAAAGAGATGAGGGTACTGCTGGAGCATAGACTCCCGTGTCTCCCAAGTGCATTCTTCCAAGTTGTGGTGGTTCCACAGGACTTTCACCATCGGGATTTCCTTGTTTCTTAACTTTCTGATCTGGGTGTCTATGATCCGTACTGGCTGTTCAACATAGGTGAGATCCTCTTGGACCTCCACATCAGGCTCACTAAGAACCTTGCTCAGATCTGACACAAACTTCCTCAACATTGAAACATGGAAAACCGGATGGACTCTTTCCATCGAAGCAGGTAAATCCAGCTTGTACGACACATTCCCAATCTTTTGCAAGATTTCAAAGGGTCCGATGTATCGTGGAGCTAGTTTACCTTTCTTCCCGAAGCGAACCACTCCCTTCATTGGAGACACCTTGAGCAATACCAGATCCCCTTCCTGAAACTCTAACTGTCTTCTGCGGACGTCTGCATAGCTCTTCTGTCTGCTTGCAGCAGTCTTGATTCTTTCTCTGATTATGGGTACCACCCTGCTGGTGATCTCTACTAACTCAGGCCCTGCCAAGGCCTTTTCTCCAACTTCCTCCCAGCAAACAGGTGATCTGCACTTCCTTCCATACAAAGCTTCATATGGAGCCATCCCGATGCTAGCATGATGGCTGTTGTTGTAGGCAAACTCCACCAAAGGTAGATGCTGCCTCCAAGAACCGCCAAAGTCTAGCACACACATTCTGAGCATATCCTCGATAGTCTGGATGGTCCTTTCTGACTGTCCATCAGTCTGGGGGTGGAAGGCAGTACTGAAATCCAACCTAGTACCCATGGCATTCTGCAGACTCCGCCAAAATCTGGAGGTGAACTGGGGCCCTCTATCTGACACTATCGAAATAGGAACCCCATGCAGCCTGACGATCTCATCGACATACACCTGCGCCAACTTGTCCACAGAGTAGCCACTCCTGACAGGACTGAAGTGAGCAGATTTGGTGAGTCTGTCCACAATCACCCATATGGAGTCCACTCTGTTGGACGCCGCCGGTAACCCCACTACGAAGTCCATAGCTATATTCTCCCATTTCCATTCTGGGATAGGTAGCGGGTTAAGCATTCCAGCCGGCTTCTGATGTTCCAGCTTCACCCTCTGACACACTTCGCAGGCTGACACGAACTGTGCCACTTCTTTCTTCATCGCTGGCCACCAATAAACTTTCTTCAAATCTTGATACATCTTGGTGGCTCCGAGGTGAATGCTGTATCTTGCATTATGAGCTTCCCTCATAATGTCTCCTTTTAGCCCAATGTCATCTGGTACACATAGTCTGCTCCCATAGCGGAGGATCCCCTTACTGTCGAATCTGAACTCGCTATCATTGCCGGACTGAACAGCCCTGGCAATCTTCACTAACTCCGGGTCCTCATGCTGTTTCTGAGCCACCTGCTCCAGAAACACGGGTGCTACTCTCATCTGGGCCACCAAGGCACCTGTACCAGACAACTCCAACTGTAGACCTTCCTCAATAAGCTTGTAGAATTCCTTCACCACTGGTCTCCTCTCTGCCGCGATGTGGGATAGACTGCCTAGTGACTTCCGGCTTAGGGCGTCTGCCACGACATTCGCCTTACCCGGATGATACTGAATCTTGCAATCATAGTCACTCAGCAGCTCCACCCACCTCCTCTGCCTCAAATTCAGATCCCTCTGACTCAAGATGTACTGCAGGCTCTTATGATCTGTAAAGATCTCACATTTTACCCCATAGAGGTAGTGCCTCCACATCTTGAGTGCAAAGATTACTGCTGCCATCTCAAGGTCATGTGTGGGGTAATTCAACTCATGCTTCTTCAGCTGCCTAGAAGCATAAGCGATCACCTTCTCATTCTGCATCAGTACACAACCCAGTCCCACACGGGACGCATCACAAAAGACTGTAAAGTCCTCATCACTAGATGGCAGAGCTAACACTGGGGCTGAAGTCAACCTCTTCTTAAGCTCTTCGAAACTCTCCTCGCACTGGTCGGTCCACAGAAACTTCTGATTCTTCCTGGTTAGTCTGGTCAGAGGAGCTGCTATCTTTGAGAAGTCCTGAACGAACCTCCTGTAGTAACCTGCCAAACCCAAGAAACTCCTGATCTCCGTCACTGAAGTGGGTCTAGGCCAGTTAGCCACAGTTTCTGTCTTCTTGGGATCTACCTCAATACCATTCTCTGACACTACATGCCCCAAGAATGAAATGCTCCTCAGCCAGAACTCACATTTAGAGAACTTGGCATACAAGCCATGTTCCCTCAAAGTCTGCAAGACCAACCGCAGATGATGGGCATGCTCCTCTGCATCCCTGGAATACACTAAGATATCATCTATGAAGACAATAACAAAGTGATCCAGGTACTGGCTAAACACTCTGTTCATGAGATCCATGAATGCTGCAGGGGCGTTGGTTAACCCGAACGGCATTACAAGGAACTCAAAATGCCCATATCTGGTCCTGAAAGCCGTCTTTGGCACATCCTCATCCCTTATCCTTAGCTGATGGTACCCCGATCTTAGATCTATTTTGGAGAAACAACCTGCTCCGGCTAGCTGGTCGAATAGATCATCGATCCTAGGCAATGGGTACCTATTATTGGTAGTGACTTTGTTCAACTGCCTGTAGTCGATACAAAGTCTAAGGGATCCATCCTTCTTCCTCACAAACAAGACCGGAGCACCCCAAGGTGAGGTACTCTGTCGGATGAAACCCTTTTCTACCAGCTCTTGCAACTGCTCTTTCAACTCCTTCAACTCGGCTGGAGCCATCCTGTAGGGAGGGATAGAGATCGGTCTAGTTCCAGGCATCAACTCTATCTCGAACTCTATCTCCCTAGCAGGTGGTAAACCTGGAAGCTCATCAGGAAAGACATCCTGAAACTCTCTGACAACTGGCACCGAGGCCGGCTCCCTGACCTGACTGTCTAGCTCTCTCACATGAGCTAAGTACCCCTGACATCCCTTCCTAAGCAACCTATGAGCCTGAAGAGCTGATATCAGACCTCTAGGTGTGCCCCTCTTGTCTCATCTGAAGACGACCTCTGACCCGTTCTGATCTCTAAACCTGACTACCTTGTCCCTGCAGTCCAAGGTAGCACCATGGGTAGATAGCCAATCCATCCCTAGAATGACGTCAAAGTCTGTCAAATCTAGAACCACAAGGTCGGCAGAGAGGCATCTTCCCTCAATAAAAACTGGACTGTACTGGCAGACTGACACTGCCACTGACGGGTCACACTTGGGTCCACTGACCCATAGGGGACACTCTAACCCAGAGACTATCAGACCTAACCTCTCAACGGCTCTCGGAGCAATAAATGAATGAGATGCACCCGGGTCCATTAATGCATACACATCAGAACACCCAATGACGAGATTACCTGACACCACGGTGTTGGATGTGTTAGCCTCCTGCTGTGTCATGGTGAAGATCCTGGCTGGAGCTGATGGACCTTCACCTCGGGAACCAGAAGAAGAGGCTGCCCCTCTCCCTCTACCTCTGCCACTGCCCTGAGTTGTGGCTGGAACTGCTGGCTGTGCCACACTACCGGAAGCTGTCTGCTGGGGCTGGCCTATAAAAGGCGCTCTAGGACAATCCCGAGCTATGTGTCCCTCCTGTCCACATCTGAAACATGCATTAGTCCCAGCACGACACACTCCCCTGTGCGGTCTTCCACATCTCTGGCATTCTGTACCATCTGAGCCTGAGCTCGAGCCACCGCCAAATCCCAGACCGGATTTCAACTTGTTCCAAAACTTATTCTTCTTCGGCTTCTTGGTGGTGCTATCCCACCTCTTCTTACCTGAACTTTGAGAAGAGAAACCTGGTCCTCCTCTGTTTGGGGCCTTAACCCCTGAAGACTGGGTCACTGACTGCTTCACTGACCCCTCAACTATAGCACTTGCCTCCATTCTTCGAGCCATATCCACCACAGTGTGGAAACTTTCTCTCTCAGCTGACTGAACCAACGAGGAGTACCTGGAATGCAACTTCATAACATATTTCTTGGCTTTCTTCGTATCTGAATCTAGAGCTTGCCCTGAAAAAGGCAATAGCTCCAAGAATTTATCCGTGAACTCCTCTACACTCATGTACTCTGACTGCCTCAGTTGCTCAAACTCAATCATTTTCAGTTCTCTAGAACTGTCTGGAAAAGCCCATCCAGCGAACTCATTCGCAAATTCTTCCCATGTCATACCGTCTAGTCTCGGGTCCACATAACACTTGAACCATTCCCGTGCCTTCTTGCACTTTAAAGTGAACCCTGCCATCTGAATGGCCCTGCTGTCACTTGCCCCTAGCTCATCAGTTATTGTCTTCACTACTCTCAGATACTCAAAGGGGTCATCCCCTGACTTGTACTTGGGAGCATCTAGCTTGAGGTAATCTGTCATCTTTACCTTGCTCCCATCGACTGAGCTAGGTCTAGGAGGTTGAGTAACTGGGGCTGCTGGTTCTGTAGGTGGTGGAGGTGGAGGTGCAGCATTCCCCGAGGCGGGGTTTGCCGGATTTGGATAGAAGGGTGAGGGTGGATAAGCTGGGTACTGTGTATAGGGTGGATAGAAAGGTGGATAAGGCATGTAGGTAGGGTAGGGGTTAAAGCTGGAGTAATCTGATGTGCCTCCCATCGGATACCCTGAACTCTGTGGGAAGGGTGGATAATGGGGTGGAAAACCATACCCCGAGGCCTGAACGCCTCCCTGAGACTCCCCTGTCCCTTCTTCCTGCATGCTCACATCCAGGTTCCCATCCCGCCTCTGGTCCTCTTCCATAACCTCCCTCACATCTGAAGAACTTCCTCCTCTATTTGTCCCCCTTCTGCTAGCATCAAAAGACCTTCTAGGGTCCCTTGACACTCTTTCTCTGTTGGCTCTACAAGACATTGCCCTAGGCAATGTAGGAGGACGGGCGCTCGTGCCCTCATCCTCAGGTGGCACTCCAGTCAATCGCGCAGATCGACGAGTTCCTCTCATCCTATTCTCTGAAAAACAGCTCATAACAAGCAAACATTAGCATCATATGGTTCATGTGGGCACACATGAACCCTCATCACATACATCACATAGCTTAGCATATCATCAATGCACATGTACAAAATCATGGCATTTCACATCATTATGTAAGACAGGACTCCACATCCTATCCTAGTGGACATGACCTTTCCTATTGTGCTTGACCTGCTATAACCTCTATGAGCCCGACACTCTAGGTCCGACCATATGAACCTAGGGCTCTGATACCACTCTGTAACGCCCCGGAAATCCGGACCGCTACCGGCGCTAGGATCCGGGTCGACTTAAAACCGCCGGGACCCGTAGCAAGCCTGACATATAACCTGTAAACCTGTATAATCCCATACATGATCAACAACATGCATAAAAATTAAAGCTTTTCTTCATACATACTGTCATCAACTAACTCAACCTGTGCATACTCTGAACATATACATAACATAGTCCCTCTGTGGGATCTCATCAAGCCTTAAAGGCAAAACAACCTGTGTTGAGTTAGTTTACATAAACATCATAACATAAGATCATGTATATACAAAAGGGATTAACAATACATTATGGTCAAGCACAACTCTATCCTCAATAACCTCATTACATAACATCCTGAATATTTTTACATTTCATCATAATACAATTGTCATGTCCACAAACTAACTATTTCATACATATGACTTTTTCTCGTCTTGCCTTCTCTATCTATCCCGTACCTGCAAGCCTGGGGGTTAGGGGAGAGGGGTGAGCTAGATGCCCAGTGAGTAGAACTATAAAAGAAAATATTTAAAACATGCTATCATGAAATGCGTCACTGCACAAACAAATCACACCACGGATGGACTGATTCAAAAATCTCTCAACTCCATGCCCGGCCCTATTATGGGCACCACAGGACTTCGTATTGCCCGGCCCTATTATGGGCACCACAGGACTTCGTACTCGGAGTTATTGCCCGGCCCTATTATGGGCACCACAGGTCTTCGTATTGCCCGGCCCTATTATGGGCACCACAGGACTTCGTATATAGAAGGCTAATGAATCATCCTAATGTCCATCCACTATCATCTATCACAACAATACAATGCGGCATAGTCGTGAATTCTAATGCAAACAACCTATAATATAATCATGATGCATGAAGCATGATAAAAGCATTTCATTTCTTAATTTAAAAGGTTAAGCTTAGTTCCACTCACCTCTGGCAGACTCTGACAAACTCTGTAGCAGCTGGCTCACTGCTGGGGTCCTTGGTTCCTCGGGTCCGAACCTACACAGGTGGACTCCAATGAGGGACCAACATACATAAAGATAACTCTAATACATTCCCCAAAAACCCCCTAAAACATACTGAAAACATCACATGAAAATATGCATGAAATGGCTGAACAGGGCACTTTCGGCGGCACCTTCGGCGGCCGAAAGTCCTGGACAGAGACGAAACTCAGGTAGGTTCGGCGGCACCTTCGGCGGCCGAAAGTCCTGGACAGAGACGAAACTCAGGTAGGTTCGGCGGCACCTTCGGCGGCCGAAAGTCCCAGACAGAGACGAAAGTCTCTTTTCGGGGGCAACTTCGGCAGCCGAAAGGCCTGCCTCCCCAGCCATGTTCGGCGGCCGAAAGTGCCTTCGGCTGCCGAACCTGGTTTCTGCCAAAGGGCAGAAACTTGGCTCCCTTGTGCATTTTCGCCTCCAAACTCACCAATCATGCATACCACTCAACCAAAACATGCATACAAGCTCCTAGGGCCCTCAAAACATCAAATACCCCAACTACAACACTTCAAGCACACAAAAATCAACATACATTGCTCAAATCATCAAAATAACCCATAAACTCAACATATAACCTAACATGAATTTCTACCCTTAGATCTAGCATAAAACTTACTTAAAACACATGAGGAGCTTAAGATCGGCCCTTACCTCTTGAAGATCGAGAGGGAGACGACCTAAACTTGGAGATCCACGAAAAAGAGCTCCTGAGTTCCCAAAGCTCCAAAACTTGGTTTAAAAACTCAAAACCTTCAATGCAAGCTTAAAACTCAAGAAAAATGGTAGAGATTTGGAGGAAGAACACAAGAGTTGCAAAGGGAAGGTCGGAAGCTTGCTGTGGCCGAAAATGGGAGACAGCTCGCCCATTTCGGCTAAGTGCCCCATTTATAGGTGGCTGGCCAGGCCACGTTCGGGGGCCGAATGTGCCTTCGCATCCATGCAAATGTTCGGCGGCCGAACTTGACTTTCGGCGGCCGAACCTGGACTGCCCTCACTCATGCTTTCGGGGGCCTAACGTGCCTCCAAAACGCATGCACGTTCGGCGGCCGAACTTGACTTTCGGCGGCCGAACCTGGGTTTTCCTCCAAAGACTTTTCATGCAAAAACTCATTTAATTTCATACTTAAAACTATTAAAACATGAAAACATTTTATGAAAGCATGGTTCTACCCTTCTAGAGGTCTCCGACATCCGAGATTCCACCGGACGGTAGGAATTCCGATACCGGAGTCTAGCCGGGTATTACAAGCTAGATTTATAAATGTCTGAACTTGTACGGTATCTCATTGTACCCTTTGAATATAAGTCAAACAAAAGGTATTAGTATTGTAGATCTGTGTATATAACATGTCATACCCTTATACTAATCTCGACTTCTACTGAGTTTATTAGAACTAAATACATTAGATATCACTTATCAAATTATATTAGATAAACATATGCATTATTCCATATCATTCTTTAAACAAAAATATCAAACTATGCATATTGGCAATATTGTAATTTCATATTATTGGATGCTCATTATCGGTAGCATTATTTCAATGCACAATTTTAATAGCTTAATAATTTTAGTGGCATAATAAGTAAACTTGAAATAATCATCTTGAACTTCAAGCAAGCATGAAATGGTCATTTTGTACTTATTGATGCACGAAAAGTTTTTCGATAATCTAGCAAGTACATAAACTAAGCATGTCAAGCAAGAACATGCATAATTCTAACAAAAAGCAAGCACACCAAATTTTTAAGCCTATTATCACACTAAGAATACATTCAATCCAAATTTGTGACACATTTTAAAAGACAAAATTAGAGTAAAGTCTCTTCATGAAAGTTGTATATTTTTATCTTAACTTTCAATAAGGTATGGTATACTTAATACTTAACTTAGGAATTTTATTTTATAATCTGCCTTACAATATGTTTAACAGTCTAGATTAGATATCGATTCTAACTTACTAAAGAAAATAATTTGGTAATTTTGCATATATTATTAGACTTAGGTGTCTTTTACAAAATTTTAGTTCTACTTCTTACAATTCATTTGGCTCTAGCTTTACCTTATTTTACTAAGTATAAATCTAGTTAAAGTTTAAAGAATATAGACTGTTTTGGATATACTAATCCTAGAACCAGTTTTGTCTTACTTGCATTTTTCATTATCTTAGATTTAGAATCAGAAAATGATATTTCATTAAAGTTTTAGTTTATTGTCTTAAGTTTCTTTTGTTCGTGTTACACCTCAATTGAATATTTACACAAGAAGTTAAAACTTTCTAAACATATATTGCCCAATAGGTATACAATTTGCCGCATTAGTGTAGGAAAATATAAAAGGATGAAACTTCCTACACTTTTCCTTCAGGTTAAGTTCCTTTAGTGTAGGAAAATATTTCAAGACTCTTGTGATTTGTATAAATGTAACGCTTTTCGCCATAAATATATTGCCTCCATATCTTTAATGTAAAAATTATGGCTGCCAACTTCGAATCATGGATGGGATAGTTTTTCTCATGCAATTTAAGCTGCCCAAAACCATAGACAACTACCTTTCCCTCCTACATCAAAATGCAACCAAGTCTATAATGAGAATATCACTACAAATCATAAAATCCTTGTCCCACATTGGTTGATTAAGGACATGTGCTCCTACAAGCATCGCCTGTAGTTTTTCAAAGCTTTCCTAGCATTTTCCATCCTATTTAAAGTTAGTATTTTTATGCAACAGTTTAGTTAGTACAGCTATTATAAGTGAAAATCTCTTTATAAATCGTATGTAGTATCCAACTAACCTGAAAGAAACTTCTAATCTCTGTAGCATTCTTATATGGCTTTTATTCAAGGATTTCTTCAATCTTTTTAGGGCCAACTCTAATCCCCTTTATTGAAACATAAGTGTATAATATAATCAATATATAATACCCATAACTGATTTTCAAAAACAATATTAGTATTTATTTTAATAATATAAATATCAGTATATCCATTCATCTTCATCCATGTTGCTCAGTTGGAGTTCCTTCCAACAACTCGCAATGGAATAACAGTTTTGATATCTCATATCGTTCCATGCGACATTATTCCTCAAACAATTTTCTTCAAATGGAAGATGATTGTATGAGCATCCATATGCTCGTGTTGCTTTTAGAGCTCTGAAGATATAGAGGCAAGCATGATGCATGTTGCATGTTGCCCACTCACTATCCTCAGTATGCTTTAGATAAGCAGCATATTCCTCAGCAAGTGCATCATCTCGTGAACTAGTGGAATAGCCTTATCCAACACATTAACCGCTTTTTTATACTTGGAGAACAATTCTAAAGTTTTAGTACCAGGCCATGAAGTTTGAGCCAGATAGATTATTTGCATCAAGAATGCTTTCCAAGTTAATGTTTTAAGTTTTCATGATGATGATGAGATAGATGTAAAGAAGACATATTAGAGTACGAATATGAATGCATTATTTATAGTCTTTAAATTATGCATTTTACCCACTATTTTATTGCAAACCAATAGCCCTCACTATTAACTCGAGAAAGCTTATTGGGGTTTTCCTAGTGAGTCAGTTTTCAATTAAATTAAAATTAAGCATTGAGCATGCTCAATAAATCCAATTTTAATTTTTATGGTAGGTATCTCATACCAATTGCATCTTATGCTACTATTGAATCATTGGAATATCAACTCTTAATGAATTCAGTCTAAAATTTCGTGAATGAAACACTAAATTTTGACATTTCTCCTTTTATTTTTTTTAAATCAAACAACTGAAATGAATTTTTTTTTCACTCTTCTTTTTTTTTTTTCTTTTTTTTTTAAAGTCTCACACAACTGAATTAATTTTTTTTTCTTTTTTATTTTGCAAACTGAAATAACAAGATAAAACTAAAATTAAACAAAAATAAAAATAACTTATGAAACAGATAAACATAGATAAATAGGAATTTATCTATCACCGTACTCTGATACTAACTGATGCAAAGCCCAAGATCAATTCGTGATAAAAAATTTCGAACACACTCTTGACAAAGAACGAGGTAAAGATATCTTTCAAATGTTGCTCTACTACACCTTTAATCAACAAATGTGATTAGAAACGAAGATTATGGAGCGAAAGTTGCTCTACTACCTCCCTAACCAACCAATGTGATTAGAAATATAGATAATCAAGCGATTTCAGCTTGAGAACGTCACAAGAAATTCTTGATAAGTTAACTAAGCATGGAGGATATCCATATTAGAATGTCACAAGATTGAACCTTGATAAGTTGCTAAATAATGGAGAAAAACTAAAATATTATTCGTAACATCATCTCTATTCATTTTCTCTTATGGCTGCAACCTCAAGAGTGTTTTTATAGCCTCCAAACTCTAATTCTAATGTAGGAAGGTATAATTACAATATAGGAAGGGTATGTAGTGTACTTAGATTACATTAAAGATCATTCTTCTAAATTGTCTCGGAGAAATCTCCTTCCTAAGTGGATTGTACGAATTTGGCTTCTATATAGTGTACCTAGATTACATTAAAAATCATTTTTCTAAATTGTCCTGGAGAAATCTCTTTCCTAAATGGACTGTACGAATTTGGCTTCTAATTTAGGCTAATTAATTTAAAACAAATCCTACAAAATACTAAAATAACAAAATTGGCATAAGCTTAATTCGGCCATACATTCATTATGTGATCTGAAATTGTGTTGCGCGTCTACATGTATTGAAGAGTGTGTGCTTATTTCCTTATTCTTCCATACTTCCCACAGTTCTCATCTCATAAGTCTTGAATTAAGCGATGATAACTTGATTTATCATGGTTTGGAACTTTCCATATTAAATTTTTGAAGAGTGTGAATACTTCAATGCACAATTTATTGTTGAAGAATCGTATCATGCTTGTATCACACGGTATCCATCAACCATGTTTTATTTTGGAAGAAGATGACTGCTTTTGTTTGCTTATTCATTCCTTTTTAACTTACTTGGATGACAAATAGATGGCTGGGGTGGTTCTTCACTCTTATTTCAAGGGTTAGGAATAAATTATCCTTTTAACTTTCCAAAATTATATTTTAACCTACTAAAGTTTCAAGCATGCTTCAATTTTGTTTTTAAATTTCTAATATTTTCATATTGACTTACTATTCTTACATCTTTAAATCTTAGGAGTCCATGTCATATGGAGTAGTACGTCACTATTCAGCAAGCACATCAACCAGCTACGTGGGGAAACCCCTAAGCATTTCTAGGGAGTAACTTGCTCCAACTTGCATTACATTCTATTCTCTTCATTCTCTTCATTTTAAGGCATAACTATTTGTTTAATTGAGATCTCTATGTATTACTTATTAGGCCTTAAAATTTTAGAATGTTACTTTTCTTTCTCTTAAAAAATTCCCTCTAAAGAGTAGATTTGCATTGATCAAGTTTACTTATCAAATTATCTAATGGATTGTGTGCTCGCAGAACTTGTTCTATAATATGCGAACAATTGTTGATATACCAAACTGAAAATTTTTAGCTTTTTTCTTTTTTGGTTAGAGGAGCAGCACAAGAAGTATCTGATCAAAAGCCACTAATTTTCTATGAATAAGCTAGCAATAAGGGAAAAACATTCTAAATTCAACATTTTCCATATCCATGCAGTGGATCTTTGCTTATTTGACCAAGTAAATTTGTTACCTTTAAACAAAAGTTCTTCCAGATTAGCTTCAGACAGAAAATCAAAATAGGGACCTTGGCTTCAATATTGGTTTGAAAACGTAATAGTAAGACAGTCTTAATTTACAGTTTTGACAAGCTTATTTAGTTGTAATTTTTTTTTAAAATTATTATTTTCTTTATTTAAATCATCGGTAGATGTATAATTGTAATTTTTAAAGAAAATATTACTTTATATATTTAAATTGATGCTGGAGCTTTTCCTTTTACTACTTTTGATTTATTAGATGTATAATCGTATTGTGTAAGAAAACATTATTTTCTTTATTAAAATTGATGCTGAAGCATTTTCTTTTACTATTTCTGATCGATTAACATATATCATTGCAATTTCATAAAAAATATAATTGTAATTAAAATTTTAAATTATATAAAACACTAAATTAAAAATATTAAACAACACTACAAAAGCATGCAAAAAAAAAAATTAATTTCTCTTTTATGCTCCATTTGTTCGTGAAAATAATTTGTTTGTGATATATTTTCTGTAAAAAAATTTTTCTATGAATAAAATTTTTCAACAAATTATATTATTTTTTATTATTTAACGTTAATTTAAATAAAATACGTTAACAAATTTATATATAGATGAATTAATAAAATGCAGAAAATTACTTTTTTTTTCAAAAGATAAAGACATTTTCATTAAAATTATTTAATTTTTATTTTAATTAATAAAATATTTTCAATTAATTTTTTTTAGAATTTAAAATGCCAAAAAATATAAAAAAAATATTGTTTTGAAAAATTTTTTCCCTAAAATAATTGGAGCCGTAGCGAAGAAAAGATAGCTATACACTCAACCATCCCCAACAGCATCTGCTGATTTTTTATATTTTGGGATTTTTAGCTCATCAGCCTCAGCCACACAAGCTATATATCAATTATCACTAATGGCACTTACCCTCAAATTCCTTCCTTTATCATCAGCATCCTCTCCTCCTGCTTTCATTCTCCATAATTCACCAAACTACAAGTCGTCGAGCAATCTTCTTCCTTCCCCTAAGCCTCCATCACAGCAACTCATCACTCCAACTAGAAGTCGCTTTCGCATCTCATACAGATACAACTACACCGCGCATGATGAAGAAGGAGATGAAGAATCATGCAGCTTCGACGAAGCAGTTGATCTTTTCAACAGGAGAGAATACTATAAGTGCCATGACTCTCTTGAAGCTCTCTGGATCAAAGCTGAAGATCCCACCAGAACTATTGTTCATGGGATTCTTCAATGTGCTGTTGGATTTCATCATCTCTTTAACCAGGTTGGTCAACTAACTTGAATTTTCTAAAATGGGTTTGGAAGAAATTAAACTATCAACCTGAAGAAAATTAATAAATACATATGCATGTAGAATCATAAAGGGGCAATGATGGAGCTGGGAGAGGGACTGTGTAAGCTTAGAAAGATGAATTTTCAGAGCGGACCTTTTCATCAGTTTGAGCAGGACATTTCTGCTGTTCTCCAATTTATTTATCAAACCCAGATTGAACTTGCAGCCTGTAAGATTAATTAATTGATGTTTTGATAAAATTAAAAAAATCAATTTATAATTTTTTTATATATGTATCGAAGGGACTAATTTTAACAATATGTGTTTTTCTTGAGAAAAAATAAAGGCACGGATGATCTATGTCTGGCCATGGATCAATCAGAGAGATCATACCAGCTTCTTGGAGGATATGGTGCTGGGCAGGTGTTATATAATCTAGAAAATGATCCTGTGGATGGGAGCATGTGGATTGTATTCTGTCCCGACAAATCTTATGCTTCCGCTGACTCTCCCAGAGTAAAGCTTCCCATCCTTGAGGCTACTCAACAACATCTTGTGGCGCATCACCTCTGGTAGCTCCATGTCATTGTTTTGGAGATGACTCTAACGTCTGTAAGTTTTATTATTTCTTTTCTTTTCTTTTCTTTTCTTTTCTAAGACAGTGATCAATCTTTATGAAAGAAATATGAATATTGTTCCATTTTTTTATTAAAATAGAAAGAACTTTGGCTTGAAATTTTATACAAATGGAGAAATAGATTTATCATCAAATTAAATAATTTTTTTTTATAAAAAAATTATAGAGTGAATTGTTAATTAATTTTTATAAGCTTGAACTAGTATTTGTATTAAAACTCCATTGTTTATAACTGGAAATCAATGAATTGCAAATAATTAACTTCTTCCGCACTAAACTGGCAGATCATTTTCTTGACCTGTCTGTATAAAAAGCCTATTCATAAATTCATACTTGTACATTTGCCTTTAAAAATAAAAAATAAAAATAATTATATTAACCCCTAATATGAATTTGTTGTGTTTCTTTGGCTTTTATTTTTACAAGAATTTAATTTACTTTTTAAATGTTTAATTAAAAAAATCATTTTCCAAAAAATATTCAATTGAATTTTTAGAAAACTACTTGTGATATCTATTTCCTTTAAGTTAATTTTTTATTTATTTAAAGCACTAAGAATTGACATTGAAATTGACCAAATAAAATATTTTTTACAAAAAAATATTTAAGTTACTTTCCAGAAATAATGGATGCGTAAGTGATAGTTATTATGCATAAAATAATAAAAGTATTTACATTAGTTAAAAGTCTCCAGCAGAGGCTAACACAGTTGATCTGATAGGCTGTTGAGCAAAAAGAAGATAAATGAAAGAGCTCTACAATTAGAAACCACAGTGAATTACTTCTGTTTGATCATTCTTCATCAAACCTAGAGGGCAAAAATCATCAATCTGATTTACCCTTCTTCTCTTGCTTTCGGCTACGAACAAGCAGCTTAAATGTCCACACTGCCAGAACAGTTGCTTCTATTGGAGCAAGCCAATATACAATTATATGCTCCTTGGTTATATGATCTCCACGGGCGTAAGCCCATCCCATCACCTACACATTTTAAAAACCCATACATACTAGTTCATCTCTGTTTCAAAATTTTTGACAATGGAAAACATATCTAAGATGTATTATTCATCACGTACTAATGATATTTACAACACTTACAGAAGCTGGGTTCATACAACCGCCCGTCAGATCAGAGCCCAGTATCTGAAGAGCTAATTTGGAGACGCTTGATATCCAAGTCTTCATGAAGAAACTACCAGGGATCTTTCTTGAGAGTCCGAGAGAGATGATAACAATTGCGAATGTAAGGACTCCTTCAGTGAGTGCACCACGATGGATGTCCACGTTTAGTCGCGGCCCAAATCCTATTTCAGGAAAGGTTTCAAGAATGTACCTAACTCCAGAGATAGATCCAATTACCTGGGAAAAGTATAAAAGACAACGGACAGATGATTTGCCAAATAAGTTGCCTTTGTGTAACAGTTCAGACTTGCTCATATCCGCTTATTGTATCTACTAAAATGATATGATCAATTATTTCCAGAACCTTTTTTTTTTTTAAAAAAAAAAAAAAAGCAAAAGTTGAACTGCCTCACAACAATCAAATTCTTTCCAAGAAAAATATTGCAAAAATGATTAGCTCATTCGCCATAAACCTGAGAGCTCCAATCAATTTCTCTCTAAATTGTAACAGTATCATTTCTGGTGCATTTGTTTTGAAGTTGAAGAATTGGAAGCTAAAAGCTACGGAAGCAACATATAAGGGTGCTAAACTTAAGAAGCAAAAAATGACACAGAAGTTACGAGTAAGAACTATGTTTCATACAGGATTAGAAAAGAAAAGGTTAATACTATTTATTTATTATATTATTTTAATTTAAATAGTCACAACAACATAACAACTACAATTACTCTTCAATTCCGAATTAGTTGGGGTCAGTAGTGACAAATGCTTATTGTAAAGAGTAGAATAATATTATCAAAAAATTATAGAGCTTTTGATTCAAATTTAATGGGTTTATATAGCTTTCAGAAGATTATAAATAGGAATATATGCCCGCTAAGAGTATAGATTCTATGCTAATTAAGAATGTTACAAATTATTGCAGAAATTTAATTAGGAGGAAATCAAGGCTAGAATCTCGACACCCCTCTCAAGCTGGAGCGTATAGGTCATATATGCTCCAAGCTTGCTAGAAATGTACCCAATTTAGAACTCCTAAGGGATTTAGTGATGATGTTTACTAACTGATCATTGGAATTATTGAAACTGGTGGCAACACATTATATGTTTTGTTCTTTCATGAAAGATTGAATTAGAGGCAATAAGAAGAGCAACTTGATTGTCACATAACAACTTCGTTTGCTTACTTTTCCCATACTTCAACTCTTGAAGAAGTTGTCTATTCCATATAAGTTCCCACGATGCTGAGGCCATAGCTTCTGCACTAGACTTGGCAACCACATCTTGCGTTTTACTCTTTCAAAATATTAAATTCCTCCCATACATGACACAATATCCTAAAATAGAACATCTATCTGATGAGAGCTTTCTGAGCCTATATTTGAATATCCAACAATTTGTGAATGACACTTCTCTTTACACAACAAGCCTTATCTAGGGGTTTTTTTTTATATACTTAGAAATGTGAATAATTACATCCTAGTGACTACTACACGGCACTTGCAAAAATTGACTAAACTACACTAACAGCAAAGGAAATGTTTAGTTGAGTGATTGTGAGTATCTATCGGGATCTTTCAATGGCTTCCTCTATCTAAAAACAAATTTAACATTTAGATCCATAGAAGCATCCACATGTCAACAATCTATCATGCTAATCTCTTTTAGTATATTTAAAGAAAATATTGAATGATCAACTTCACTTTGAAACACTCTAAATTATTGGACCACATCACTAAATCTCTTCAACCATGTTCTTGGATACTGCTTTAAGCCATATAATGATCATCATAAGTGCATACCAAGCTAGACTTCCAAGCAACCGATCCTAGTGATCACTCTATATAGATATTTTGCCATCTAGATCCACCTTGATTGTGTAAAACCCAACGACATCTAATAGTAGATTTGCCCAATAAGAAGACCACCAAATCCTAAAAGCAATTTATTTACGATACTTAAATGACATTCATAAAAAGTATCCAATGAATTATGAGTTCAACACACCCTGTTTAGCAAAAAGATGTATATTCCTTGCTTATTATTAGACAATTGCTTATTCACAAACCTCACATGGGGTGAATAGTTTCCATTTCCCATTTCATGGAAAACCCTTTTCGCTCTGCTAAAAAAGCATTAGTGGTGGTAGCGAGAGTGGGAAGATGATGAAAGTAGACATGGAGCGGTTGGACAGTGGTAGGAGATTGGCTAATTTGAGGTGGAGGAAGAGTAGGAACTAACAAGACTTAATAAACTTATGATGTGTTAAGTTGGATGAAAAGTAAGGAGATGTTTCAAAGGTTGCATCGGCGGATACAAAATATTTGTTGGCAGTAGAGTCATTATCATTTTTAACCTTTTCTATGGCAAGAAAATTTTAAAAATACACATTTGATTGATATAGGCTAAGTTTGTCTTATTCAGGAGGATGATCATGAATAAAGCAAGTACACGCAAACACACATAAGGGCAACTAATGTGAATCCTGAATGAAAAATAAAATAGAACGAGGATTTTGATGCTACAAAATAAAAGAGGGTAAGTGATTGATCAAGTAGCATGTAGTGAGAACAAAATCCCCATAAAGGAGGAGGAACATTTTAATATATAAAATAAGGTCTAGAAAGTCTCAATTAAATGCTGATTTTTTTTCAACTCCATTTTGTTGTGGACATGTTGTACAAGAATTCTAGCAAGTAATACCTTGAGAAGAAAATAAAAAAGGAGCAAAGAGAAAGCGAGAGTCCCTTGCATTGTCAATACATAAAACTTTAACCGAAATATCAAACACTACAAGTAACATGGCTTTTAACAACGAAATATTAACGATGAAATTAAACATCTTTCGTTAATTATATAATTAACGACCAACTATAAAACTTATCGTAATTATATAAATTTATAACGTATAATGTTTATCGTTAAAAATTAAAATAGCCATCGTTAAACCTAGTTTGGATCTTTTGTGTTTTGAAAATAACAATAACACTATTATTATTAAGAAAAATATACATTTTTTTATTTTATAGAGTTTTTTTCTTCAAATTTCCTTTCCCCTCCCACAGGAGGTAGTCTCCTAAAGGTAACCTTCATAAGACTTAATCCCAATCCTCTCCTTAACCAGAACAGAATTTTGGGGATTCTTCATCTATCATCTATCTCTCCATTTTACTGAGTTTTATTTTGTACAGAGATTAGGAGTGACTAAACTAGAATTTTGTGGCCACATTATAAAGAAGAAATTGCTCTTCCACTTACTCCTGCTTCCTGTAATTTTGAGAGGAGATTGGAGCTGCTTCTTGCGATTTTAGGAGGAGATTGGGACCTGCTTGCTGAGCGTTTGGGAGGGGAGGTTGACATGCTTGCTGCGCGTTTGGGAGCAGAGGTGCTGTTGGGATTTGGTTGCTGCGAAACTGTGAGGATACCTGCTTGGGACCTGCTAGCTTGCTACGAAAATCGAGTCCACTGCTGAGATTAAAATTGCTAGACTGCCGAGATTGGAGGATTGTTAAGATTGGAAGGCCCATTGCTGAGGTAGTGTTCTCCTCAAGGTTACCCATTGTTGCTTAGGTATGCTTTTGTTTGCTTCATTTATGAAGGTTAATGTCCTTGCAAATAACTGCATGAAAATAACTGTATGTCTTTTGACGAGAATCATTAACTAGTGTATTTCAATTTTGGTGCTCAAGTTTCTGCATATATATCCTTTGACCATTTTTTTATTCTGTATATGATGCCTGAACATTTGCATTGCATATAGGACAGTTTTCAATGAGGCATACTATTTCTGTTGCAGATTGGCAAAACAAAAGTGCTCCTTTTAGGTTTGGAATAACTGGTGCAATGACTAGGGTTGGCAGTTCACCCTCAAACTACACTCTCATGGTCTTAATTCTACATTCTCCCTTCTCTCCACATTCCTATCATTATTTCTTGTGGCTTGGATCTGCCTTGGATCTGATGCTCTTATGTATACATACAATCCACTTATTTGTAACATTGATTCTATATTCTCTGCATTCTTTGATATTCATTCCTTCACCTCCTTTGATTGCAGTATGCTGGTGCAGCTTAGGACAAACTAAAAGACGTAAGTATGTTTAATTTGAGTTCCATGTTTAATTTGAGTTCCTATTTTATTGTTTGAGTTGTTTTTATTTAAGCTGGGAATGATATTGTAGCATTACTGGCTTTTGCCTTTATATCAATGATAACACATCCTTATATTTTAATTTTCAATGCATTTTGACCATATTTATCAAACTGGTGAGCTTTGTTTCCATCACTAAAATTTACTTAGAAAATCATTGCCTACGTTTAAATTGGTCCAAGTTTAGATCATCTCTTAAACATTACTCAAGTAGCCTGAATTTTTGACAAAGAAAAAATAGCCTGAATATATAATTTTTTCTTTTGGTTAATAGTTTGAACACAGGACCTGAAAGATAGGATTTGTCATTTTGCTATTAGTTTTACATGATGGTACATCACTAAAATTTACTTAGAAAATCATTGCCTACGTTTAAATTGGTCCAAGTTTAGATCATCTCTTAAACATTACTCAAGTAGCCTGAATTTTTGACAAAGAAAAAATAGCCTGAATATATAATTTTTTCTTTTGGTTAATAGTTTGAACACAGGACCTGAAAGATAGGATTTGTCATTTTGCTATTAGTTTTACATGATGGTAGGAGTCACCGAATGGGAGTAAATTTAAATAGATGATCTATTGTTTTGTTTAGCAATAGATACTACAAACTAGCCCTTGTTTGATTCAAGTTTTATTCTACTGATTAGAAATAAAATCTGCTAACATTATGGATGTTTAATATGGGAGCTTAAACATTGAACCACAGCAGCAGGCACTTGCTGCTGTGGTGCACAGCAGCAGCAGGTCTGCTGCTGTGGGCAGCAAGTCAACAGCAGTTTCCTGCTGCTGCTGTGGTGTCTGCTGTGCACCACAGCAGTCTGCTGCTGTGAGCAGCCCTCCTGCTGTGCAAACAGCAGCAGCAGGCACTTGTTGATGCTGTGGTAGCAGCAGCAGGTCTGCTGCTGTGAACAGCAGGTGCCTGCTGCACCATAGCAGCAGGCAAGCACCTATTAAATTGGTAGATAACCTATTAAACAATATCAACCCAGAAGAAAAGAATTGAGACATGCTAAACAATATCAACCATCTAGCGCATCATACATTAATGATAACAAAATTAGAAGATAGATAACTATCATTAATAACAACAAAGTTTATATTAATTTTCTTTCAACTACATGCAGTACATGATGGTTAATTCAATTGTACTACAAAAGTATAACAACCTGTTACATGGCAGACTTGCAATTCCCTTTGAAATAGAGAAATAGCAGAGAGAAAGAGAGAAGTAAAATGGCTGAGAAAAGTGTTGACTTATTTACTGATCCTAGCTCATTCTAGGGATATGATTTGATTTGATTGGAATCTTTAATTATCTCTGTAATTATTATTTATTATTTGCTTCCTGTTTAGATATAATTATTTGTGTATAAATAGTCATATAGACCAATTGTAAAGATTAAAAGTGAAATACAAGAATACTCTAAATTTTTTCAAAATTTTTTATGGTATCAGAGCTTTTCCTGATTTTAGAGTTCAAATTCAATTTTTCCTCTTTAGGGTTTTGAAACCCTAGATTTACCTTTTTTAGAACTAACCCGTCTAGGAGTCTTTCCTCCTCTCACCGCTGGCACCAGGAGAATCGTCGGACTGTCGCCGGCCGATCGCCCAGCTCAGACGCCGGAAAAGCCCAAGCGTGAGGCTTACGCGCCTCCCCTTCCCGGCGCATGACCCATCGCGTCCCGGCGAGTGACCAATCGCCTGATGCTGCTTTGCCTCTCCGATCACTCCAACGATGATTCCAACCATCTTTTCGGCTTTCCCATGCTGCTAACCGGTCT
Source organism: Manihot esculenta (assembly GCF_001659605.2). Taxonomy (NCBI): domain Eukaryota; kingdom Viridiplantae; phylum Streptophyta; class Magnoliopsida; order Malpighiales; family Euphorbiaceae; genus Manihot; species Manihot esculenta. Next base: position 16,766,588 of record NC_035169.2, on the reverse strand, counting down.
TTTGGTGAATCGATTGGGCTCTCTTGTGTGTACAACCTTAGGTACCTCCTATTCTTTCACGGTTCATAAATCTTTACCATGGCAGAAGGTAAAAAGGTTTCGATTCCTAACTCTGATTACTCGTTTTCCGGTGTCACATCTAACTTTGTAAAGTCAAATAATGCTTCTTCTCTGAATAATATTCCATGGATTATCGATTTTGGTGCGAATAGACACATGACAGGCTCTTCTAAAGACTTTCTCAATTATTCTCCTTCTCTAACCAAAGATATTGTCAGAATTGCTAATGGCTCTTTTACTCCCATATTCGGAACAGACTCTGTTATTTGCACATCCAACATTAAATTATCATCTGTCCTTCATGTTCTCCACTTTCCTGTCAATTTTTTATCTGTCAGTGCTATCACCAATGCCCTTAATTGTAAAAATTGAATTCTTTCCTGATCATTGTGTTATTCAGGATCTTCGCACAGGAAAGAGGATTGGCAATGGTAGGTTGCATGATGGCTTATATGTGTTGGAGGGTGATCCAGGTTCTTCGATATCTCAAGCCTGTTTTGGAGAAAATAAGGATGTCAATCAGGAAATAATACAGTGGCACAGGCGGTTAGGGCATCCATCATTTTTTGCCTTAAAAAAACTTTATCCTAATTTGTTTGCTAGAACTCAGTTTGATTCTCTATTTTGTGATGCTTGTGAGTATGCTAAACACACTAGAACATCCTATCTTTTGAGTCATAATAAAAGTCAAATTCCTTTTGCGACTATTCATTCTGATGTTTGGGGGCCTACTCAAACTGTCTTCTTGTCTGGTAATCGATGGTTTGTCACCTTTATTGATTGTTGCACTCGAATGACTTGGGTCTATTTGATTAAAGCTAAAAGTGATGTCTTTTCTTGTTTTCAATCTTTTCATAAGATGGTTTGTACTCAATTTGATACTAAGGTGAAAATTTTGAGAACTGACAATGGAAGAGAATACATAGATAGTAGCTTTTCTACTTATTTGGAGAGTAATGGGATAGTATACTAGACTAGTTGTCCTTATACTAGTGCTCAAAATGGCATTGCTGAGAGGAAAAATAGACATCTATTAGAGGTAGCTCGATCTCTTATGTTTACCATGAATCTACCCAAAGCATATTGGGAAGATGCAACCTTGCATCTGCTTATCTTATCAATAGAATGTCTCTCAAGACTCTTGACTTTATGAGTCCTTTGGCGGTTCTACAAAGGAAGAATTCATACATTGTTCCACCAAAAGTATTTGGGTGTGTTTGCTTTGTCCATACTGGACGACAGGCAAATTGGATCTCAAGGCCCTTAAATGTGTGTTTGTTGGGTATTCTCCAACACAAAAAGGATACAAGTGTTATTATCCTCCCTCTAGGAAATACTTAGTCAGTATGGATGTTACCTTCCGAGAAACTGAACCCTACTTCAGTTCCATCCACTCACTTCTTCAGGAGGAGAATAATGAGCAAGAAGAGGTGATCCCGAATTCTGTGATTCTGAATGATATGGTTCAACTAGATAGTTTGAGTTCTAGTAGACAGGGGGAGATGTCCAATCAAGGAGAGAGAATTTGTCGTTTGGACAAGCCAGATTTGAGAAGATATTCGAGGAGAGACAAGACAGAAAAAGCCATTATGCAGTCTACTCAGAGTCAAGAATCCTCTTCTAGTGAGTTACCCACAACTCTTAAATGCTCCAATGACTTAGATAAACCTATTGCACAAAGAAAATGGGTCAGATATTGTACTAAACACCCTATTTTTAACTTTGTTTCTTATGAATCTTTGTCTCCTTCCTATAGAGCCTTTGCCTTGTCTATTTCCTCTGTGCCTATTCCACAGGATTGGAAGAAAGCTCTTGCAGATCCTAAATGGAAGGGAGCAATGATTGAAGAGATGAAAGTATTGGCTAAAAATGAGACATGGGAGCTTGTCACTCTCTCACCTGGGAAAAAACTCATTGGCTGTAAATGGGTGTTCACAGTGAAACACAAAGTTGATGGCACAATTGAACGGTTTAAGGCCAGGTTGATTGCTAAAGGATTCACCCAAACCTATGCAGTGGATTACCAAGAGACATTTGCCCCAGTTGCAAAAATGAACTCAATTAGAGTTCTGTTATCCTGCACAGCCAACTTGGACTGGGACTTGTAACGGTTTGATGTGAAGAATGCTTTCCTCCATGGAGATTTAGAGAAAAAAGTGTTCATAGAAATTCCTCCTGGGTTCGCTGATGAGAAGACACAAGGAAAGGTGTGCAAGTTAAAAAAGGCTTTGTATGGACTAAAACAATCTCCCAGAGCTTGGTTTGACAGGTTCAGCAGAGCCATGATGTCCTTTGGTTATCAACAAAGTAATGCTAATCACACTCTGTTTATCAAACATCACAAGGGTAAGATCACCCTTCTTATTGTTTATATTGATGATATAATGGTGACCAGCAATGACAAAGAGGAAATGGCTCAACCAAAGAGGTTACTTAGGAATTTGAAATCAAAGATCTAGGAAAACTGCAATATTTCCTAGGTATCGAGGTGACTAGATCAGAAAAAAGAATTTTCATCTCCCAAAAAAAGTACATTCTGGATCTTTTGGAAGAAACTGGTATAATGGGGTGTAAACCAGCAGAATCTCCCATTGAAAGTAATCACAAGCTGGAAGCAGGAACTGGTGAATCCGTGGATATTAAAAGATACCAGAGATTGGTAGGAAAGTTGATTTATCTCTCACACACTCGACCGGATATAGCCTATGCTGTTAGCTTAGTCAGCCAATTCATACATGACCCTCGCGAAACTCATATGCAGGCTGTACTTCACATCTTAAGATACCTAAAGTCTGCACTAGGGAAAGGGCTTCTTTACTCCAAACATGGTCACCTCCGAGTTGAAGCTTTTACAGATGCAGATTGGGCAGGATCTCTTGATGACAGGAGATTCACCTCTGACTACTGCACAATTGTGAGAGAGAACCTTATCACCTGGAAAAGTAAAAAACAAAGTGTTGTTGCTCGGTCAAGTGCTGAAGCAGAATATAGAGCAATGGCCCAAGGTGTGTGTGAACTCTTATGGTTACAGAAGTTATTGGAGGAGTTGAGGTTGCTCGAGAGAGACAAGATAACTTTGTATTGTGACAATAAAACTACTACAAGTATAGTACAAAATCCAGTCCAACATGACTAGACGAAGCACATTGAAATTAATCGGCACTTCATTAAAGAAAAATTAATAGACAGTGTCTTGAGCCTAGTTCATGTGACTTCTACTGGGCAACTTGCGGATGTGTTTACTAAAGGACTCAACAACAAGATCTATCATAATCTGATTTGCAAGTTGGGCATGTGTGACATTTTTGCACCAACTTGAGAGGGAGTGTTGACTTATTTGCTAATCCTAACTGATTCTAGAGATATGATTTGATTTGATTGGGATCCTTAATTATCTCTATAATTATTATTTGATTATTTGCTTCCTGTTTAGATATAATTCTTTGTGTATAAATAGTCATATAGACCAATTGTAAAGATTAAGAGTGAAATACAAGAATACTCTAAATTTTCTCAAAATTCTTCAAAAAGAAATAGAAGGGGGAGAAGTAACAGAGAGAATCAGAGAAGAGGAAAGAGAAGAAGTAGAGAGAAAGAGTTTATCTTTAATTGCTAATGATCTTGGATATTTTTATCTTCACAAATAAGTTCCTATTTATACTACTTTGGGTGCCACAATTACTTTCTACCGTTACAAGTTACAACTGAATGCAGAGACTAATCCAATACTTCTTTATTCCTTACTCATAACATTCCCTACCCCTTGAAATCATTCTTGTCCTTAGAAACGAAGAAAATGTTGAAAATTGAAATGAATTTCTATTGCTTCTTTCCTCAGACTTGGTCAGAAGGATGTGAAAATGCCACATAGAAGCTTTTGCTAGTCAATTAATCCCCTGAATTTAGAACCCCAAATGTTAACTTCCAGCACATGCTTCAGCTGAAATGTTCTAGAAAGTTGGGCTAAAGTTGTGAGTGATTTTATGGACTCTTTATTGACGAGGAACTTTTTTTTCCCCTTTTTCTTCTTCAGCTGAAATGACACATAAAGCTTAGCTGAAGTCTAAAGATGCTAAACTTTCTTCCTTTTCCTTCTCCAAATTTCCCATGCTTGTTCCTTCAAGATTACAATAGAATTTGATGTCATAACCTTTTTCCTTTCTCTTCTTGTTATTTCCCATTTATCTTCCATAAGGATTACATGATGACAACTGAAACAACCCAACCCAAACTGATCCAAATAACTTTTGGACTCACTTTCCACTTGGTCCAAAATAGTTTGCTAAGTTAGGACCGAACCCTCGGGTATTGTGGTTCGCTAGTACCTCGGGCGATTCCACCTCGTCTCACACGGGCAGCCTTTTCCTCCCAGGCCCACTAGCTCTGCACAATTTTTCTGATCCAGGGTGGCTCTGATACCAATTGAAACAGCCCAACCCAAACTGACCCAAATAACTTTTGGACCCACTTTCCACTTGGCTCAAAATGATTAACCCAAGTTATTTAGTAGTTTAATGCCAGCTATTATATACAATTTTGATTTTCCATAAACCGCCAATGTGGGATCCTTTCCCAAGGATGGTGCTGAATGTCACAACAACCGTTGTACTCACCATCTTAGCTCCAAAAATACTGCCACATGTTTCCAGCCCCCACACCTTTATCTTTCTTTTCTTCAAGAACATTTTCAAGAATTTCAGTAGCAAAAAACTCAGTTTTGGGACTGAATTGTGCAAACATTTTAGATTCAACTAATATTGTCCTCATTTCAAACTTTAGTTGCCCATCATCACCATCTTCATTTTTCTCCTTCTTGATCTCACTTACATTAGACATGTCAACAAAAAGCTCCTGCTCCACCTCAATGGCTGTCTTTCTTATCGGAAATTTCACATGAGACATCTTGTTCTTTAGTATGCTTTTCAAAAATTTAATTTTCATTGATCAATACTGCAATCTTTTTCTTTGTCACTTGAATTGATTGTTCAAACCTTTCCATTTTCTAATCTAAATTTTCTACTTTTTGAATCACTTTTTCGATCTTTGTTCCAACCACTCTTTTTGTTCTTTTTATCTTCTATCTAGAATTTCTTGAACTTCATTAAGAAAAACTTGTGCCAAATATTGCACTTCCATGATTCAAAAATTTCAAGGAAACAAAGAAAATCAAGAAGAGCAATCTGATTTTCAAGAAGTAAAATGATAATTCAAGGGAGAAATTTTATGGAAAAATCAATAAAGTCGGAAGAAGAAGAATGAAAAGAATGTGAATAAAGGAAGGAACGAAAATTTCAAGAATTCCAAGAAACAAGTTCTTGAAATGCTGAAAGTGAGGAATTAAAGAAGAAAATATAAGAACTAGAAAACAATAGAACAAAAAAGAATTTGGTTCAAGAATTTAAGAAAGAAAGAGGTTCCAAAGGAAAGAAAGAAGTGCAGAAACAAGGTTTTGCCAAGAAAAAGAAAGACAGAGCAAGAACAGAAGGAAGGAAATAGAAGAAATTTCTGCAAATGAGAGGAAGAAAATTATGGAAAAGAAAGAAGGAGAAGAATTCCCAGGGATAGAAGAAGAAAGATTCTGCCAAGAAAAAAGAAGAGAGAAGAAAGAACGGGAAAGAAAGAAATTTTAGGAAGAAGAAAGAAGAATTAGAGGAAAGAAAGCAAAATAGAAGAAGAAGAAGAAAATAACTGGTGACTCTCAAGTGCACAACGAGACATGCTTTGTGACTTATAACCTACTTCAATCATCTTCCCTGTGATCTAATCTTACATAATAACAAAGTCAACCAAAAAATTTACAAAATAATGAAAATTTTTAGTCAATTTACTAATGCAAATCAAACTATTTGAGCATTCAAGGGTAAATAAGACTAGAGTTAAAGGAATAGAAGGAAGAATATTTACTTCTATCCTTTTAACTATAGTTTTGGAACTATTAGCTAAATTGACTTTAAATAGCGTCAAAGGAGAAATAAGAGTGGAGAAAATGTTGTTATTACTACATATGCAGTTAGAAGCATCAGAATCTAGAATCCATGGACCAATGACAACGGGTAAAGACTTTGTTAGAGAAGCAAAAGAATTACTTAAGTGATAAATAGTGAATGAAAAGGACTATTATTTTACTGCTTGGAACTGTAAATATTCCTTGTTATCTGCACCACTTAAGATGACGGAGTGTGGCAACTGATCTTACATATTAGGTAATGGAAGCAAACCACCTCCATTACTGTAGATCATGTGAGTAGTTGATCTACCAGTATTATCATATTGATTGTGAGCATTATTATCACAATAGATGCAATGAGACTTTTTTTTCTTTTTACCTTTTTGGTAGCCCCTTGTTCTTGTAGATTTCCCTTCTATATAGCCAACGGATAGGATTCCATTTCTGACGAGATATCCTTAATAAGCAGGATGAGAGCTAGCCTTGCAAATACAACCTCTAAACTAAACAAATTAGTGTTTCATCTTTTATAGCAACAAGATCAAATGGAAGCCCAACCAATGCTAGAACCATGAAGAACTTGTCTCGCTATTTTCTTATGCAGTCACACTATTAGTAAAAGGCATGAGAGCTTTAACTTCATTTTTCAATGTTCTACTTGTCCCAAATAAATAGCCATATCTGAATGATTTTTTTATGAATGAACTGTGTTTGATACTACTTCATAAATACAATGCACATCATTGGTGTATAATATTTTGCTTAGGCCAGACCTTACTACACGTCTTACATGACTAAAATAAAACTAGTAATTGGATGTAATGAGTGCCATAATATAAGGTACAGCATAATTGCACATCAATCTTAGTCCAATTTGTTTGATTGCTAAAAGCGGTATCCAAAGCAATTTTTTCTAGATGATCATCATATGTTGCCCCATAAATTATAATTCTACTGATGCAACTCAATATATTTGATAGTAGTAATATTTGGAGAGCTTGCATTTGAAGAGCAAATAGGTTTAAGAATCATAGAACCTATGTTGGAAGACTCTTACTTCTCATGTTAACATCTAGTTGGTAAAATTAAAAAGAAGTGTTTGGAGACCTGAGGGAAGACTTGAAGGGATGGCAAGTGATGCGACCCACTTGGTTGGGGTCTCCCACCATTGGCGAGGCTACTCAAGATGTCGCCACTATAAATATTTGCTGGAAAGTCGTCATGCACTAGCATATGTATTGGAGGTTGAGAAGAAGAGGCGATGTGTGGCTGTGCATGAAGCTAGCTCTTGCGACAACACTTTGAGGAGGCACCTATCAATCGCTAACGAGACTAGCGAGGAGGGTGGTGCGACCAATTGGCTTCTAGAAGGCTTTCAACAAGAAATGGCAAGCCCATCTCTTAAAGCAAAGAGATTAAAAAGAGAAAGAAAAAGGAGGTCACCATGTAAAGACTAAAGAGAGAAAATATTGTGAAGAAATTATAGCACTTGATTATTTCCTCAACCTTGATGAATTTTATATAGCTTACAGAAGATTATAGAATAGGAATACAAACCCAAATAGGAATATATAGATTTTTGGCTAATTAGGAAATCACATATGATTACAATAATCTAATTAGGAGACCAAGGCTAGAATATCTAGAATCTCAACACTAAAAAAGTTAAATAAATATTTTTTCTTTATTCTCACCCTTTCCCCCCTCCTTGATAGGGGAGGAGACAAAAACATATTAAAAGGGATTAACTTTTAACTCTATTAACTCATATCCTCCCTCCAAAGTCCAAATAAACACATCCCTCGTAAACAAAAGGCCATTTTGGAATTGCAAAGTTATTGCCCTCTCCTATCTCAATATGGGCATGTCTCATTCCCTTATCACATGCATTAAGCAAATTTGGTATGGGGCTGCAAATATCATCACGAATGAACAGTGGAACCGAGATAAAGAAGAGTAATAATGGTAGAGATGAAGAACAAATGAAGGAAATGATGCAAAGAAAAAGAAAGGAAAAATGTTAGAGTGCAAAAAGTGTGACAGAGAATTAATACTCTCATGGTCATTTTTAATGAAGAATTGACCCCACTCCAAGTAATGTTCTGATTTGGAGACAACGTATGTACTTTCAAGAGTTCCTTTCATAAAGGAAGAGTGACCAATTCCTAAGGCCAAAAAACCATAGATATATAATAACTAACAAAGATTCTAACTAATACCAATTATTTCTAAAACATCAAATAACCTTAAAAGGAAATTGAGTGAAAACAAAATGTACCTCAAACTTAATATTCATGCTAATAAAAGACCATTAAAATAAGAAAACAATCATTGCTGGAATTTTATCTTCTCATATTTGCATTAAACTCTGCAAGACTGATAAAGCTCAGCATTGAGGTTTAAAGTGTTACACTATCATAAACTTCTGACCTTGAATATGACACCATTTACTTCTCATTACTTGTGCCAAAAAAAAAGTATATTGTAATTCTTTGTCCTGAACTAGACCATTGAATTTGTAAATTGATTAAGCCAATTTATTAATCATAAGGTTCTTCCATCTCTATTTCTCAATTTATACATCAAGTCAACACTCACTCTATTTCTCAATTTATACATCAAGTCAACACTCAATACCAATTGAAGAGTTTCACAACTTAACCTCTTCAAGAAAGCACACATCTGCTGACTATTTTTAATTTTCAACAGGTTGTACTTACTGTTTTTTACTGTTATTAGTGTTAGCAGATATTCACAGTTATTGCACTTGTCCGAGGCATGTTTGACACAGTCCTTAAGGAAATTCCGTCCCTCTAGGTAGTAGAATGGTAGAACCAATAAAACAAAGGGAAGAGATATAAATTCTAAATTTTATTTATTTTCAAATCAATTTCCAATCATGGAAAAGATCTATCTAAATGCCCAAAGGATGTAGATAGTAGATACTATTTATAGTAGAATTAATAATCCTACTACTGTTAGGATTTAGAACCCTAAACAAGAAATACTAATTAGCGATACCAAACAAATACTTCTTCCTAAATAAAATAAAACTCTACTTCCTATATATCTTCCTACAATAGGCAGTCCCAAAATTTCTAGAAAACCCTGCATCGTTCCCCCTTGGTTGAAAAGAAATTGACTCTCTAGAGATGCACAGCAAATAGGAATCCAAATAAGAAAAGGATGCAGAATTTGAAAATCCTTTTAAGTAATCCAAATCATGTTTTAGTTGTCTGAGAAATGTAACAGAAGGAATCTCAGCAGAACAAGTATTTCAGTTGGAACAGCTGGAAGGACTTAGCAGACCATATGAAAATAAGAATCCAAATAAGAAGGATCCAGAATTTGAAAATCGTCTTAAGTAATACAAACCATGTTTAGTTGTTGGAGAAATGTAACACAAGTAGTTAGAAAGAAAGGAATCCCGCCAGAACTTGTATTTCAGCTGAGTTAGCAGGCTGTATAAATAGCAGCAAAAGATATTTGCATTGAATTGTCTGAATCAATATCAAGAAATCCCAATAAATATCTCATCATTTCTACTCTATTTTCTCTCATTTCTATTACATAGTCTTTCTTATTCCTCTGATTCTATTCCTTTCTCTTTCATTACCCGTAACTAACTAATTATGGATTCAATCCTTAACAAGAACCTAGAAAAGGACCCAAAATAAAACCATTACTGCATTGACCTAATAGAAATTACCATTACTTAAAAGCACCTATAGTTGTTAGATAACATCATTGTCATTCGAAAACCATATTACCACCATCATCACCCCTATCTTTAGCATGCTAAATTCATACGAATGTAAAATTTAGTTGTGACATTTTTCACAAATATCATCAAATTCACAATATATATTTTGGTAATAATTCAGTTGAATCTCAAATTTTAAATCAGGGACTACTAACATATGGGACTCTCGTATTTTCTTCACTAAATTTGCAATTTCATCAAACAAAGCTGACTAGGTGAGGGTGGCTACATTTCCCTTTCTGCTTTTTCAAGGGCAACCTAATTATTTGCATCAAATTATTTCTTTTTTTTTCTGTTTCTTAAAAATTGTGGGTAAAGAGAGTATTATGAAGAGAGAAAAACAAATGCAAATATGTTGATAATAATGAATTCTTCAACTCTTTCCAAAAATTTAAGATCTACAGAAAAATTACTAGCACAATATGAAAAGCCGTATCCACATCCAGTAATTCTGAGATAAAATTAGAAACAACAGGGGAAAATGACTGGACGAGAATATTATTCACATCACAACCAATCTGGACTTCAAATCACGTTTTCATTTTACTGAGAAAACGAAAAGATCAAATTTTGTGCATTAAATTTCAGGCAACCCATAAAACAAAAAAGAAATAATTTGAAACCCAAGTCCAAATTACTCCATCGGAGATATTCAGCTATTGAAACAAAAATATAAAGTATAAAAAAAAAAAGGGAAACAAAAAAGAGTAAAAACCTGAGCAGGGATTCTGGCCCCAACAGTGAGGAGAAATTGACTGAAATCCCCAGAGATTGCAGAAGAGAAAATTGTGAGAGGATTGTAAGCTCCTCCGTTGGTGATCTTACCCAAGAAGGCAAAGAAGAACATGTTAATGATAGAAAAAGCAGCTTTGATAGCCTCGTCTCTGGGTTCATGATGCCCCAAACCTAAAAAACGATTCAGAAAAATCTTTATCAAAGCTCCTGACCATACCCACATGAAAGAAATTACGAAGTCTGATATGATCAAACGAAGAGTAACTGCAGAATCCATTTCCACCCTGAATTTTTTTTTTTTTTTTTTTATTTTTATTTTTTTGTTTCCTGTGTAACTAATGCATGAAAATGGACGTTGTTTTTATTATAGAAAGGGAGAGGAGGTGGTGTTGTCACTGAGCACCACACAGCTTCCTGCTCTATTTCCTATTTGTCGCAGGTGAGGCTCTCCGCTTTTTCTCAAAACCATCTTCCTGTTGTTATCGCAGCCGGTCAAAATAGGATGAGCTGTTAGGTTCTTTTTCTGTTGTATTTTATACGCCACAAAAAAACATGTTTAATCACCATGGATTGTAATGAAAACTTTTCAATTTATTACTATTACCCACTATCCATAAAATTATTTATTTAATTGAATATAAAAATATAAAATTTTACATTTAATCTTTATTATTCATTACTATTTAAAATATTAGTACTCTATTTGAATAATATCTCTAAATTTAAATAATTTTAAATTAGAGATTTTAAAATTTAGATAAAATATTATAACAATAAATAAGAATATATAAATTTAACTAATATTTAAAAATATAAATAAATAATTATTGGTATAACATGTGCAATAATTTAAAACTAATCAAAATCATTTTAAATTTAATTATAATTGTAATAAAATTAAAATGGATTAAACATAATTATTTAGTTAAATATTTATGTTAAAATATTATAAAAAAATACTTTAATGTTTATTTTTTATTTTATATATATATATATATATATTGATGTGGAATTCAAAACTAATTCATGATAAAAAATATCGTTACACAACTTGATAAAAAATAAAATAAATATATTTTCCAGAAGGTTGTTCTACTACATTCTTAACTAATTAATTTAATTAAAATACGAGAATTATACGAGTACAAGAATGACACGATTCTTCAATAACAAATTGTACATCCAAGTATTCACACTCTTTAAAGATTTAATATGAGAAGCTCTAAATTATAACAAATCAAGTTACCATTGGTTAATTCAAAACTTACGAGATAAGAACTATATTTGTGAAGTATGGAAGAATAAAGAAATAAGCAACATACTTTTTAATACATGTGGATGTACAACACAATTTCATATCGCGTAATGTATGTTCAAATTGTACTTAGGCCAATTTTGTTACTTTAATATTTTTAGTATTTTGTGAAATTTGTTTTAAATTAATTTGGCTTAAATTAGAAGCCAAATTCGTATAGCCCATTTAGGAAGGAGATTTCTCAAAGAAAATTTACGAAAATGATCTTTAATGTAATCTAGGTTTGACTATTTGGCTAAATATCATTTCTATATTGTAATTACATCTTCCTACACTAGAATTAGGGTCTAGAGGTTATAAAAACACCCTTAAGGTGATAGCCATGAAGAGAAATCAAGAGAGATGATGTTATGAATAATATTTTGATTCTTCTTCATTATTTAGCAACTTATCAAGATTCGACCTTATAGTGTTCTAATATGGATTTCCTTTATACTTAGTTAACTTATCATGAATTTCTTGTGGTATTCTCTAGTTGAAATTGTTTGATTATCTATATTGCTAATCACATTGGTTGGTTAGAAGTGTGGTAGAGCAACCTTCTGAAAATTATCTTGCCTCATTCTTTGTCAAGTTGTGTGACGGGATTATTTAATCACGAATTGATCTTGAGTTTCGCATCGGTTGGTATCAGAGCATGGCGATAGATAAAGTCCTATTTATCTATATTTATCTGCTTCATAAGTTTTATTTCTATTTTTATTTAATTTTAGTTTTATCTCGTTATTTCAGTTTCAAAAAAAAAAAAAGAGAAAAAAAGTTTTATTTTAGTTGTATGAGACTTAAAAGAAAAAAAAAAGAGAAAAAAAAAGTGTGAAGAAAAAAATCGTTTTAGTTGTTTGATTTAAAAAAAATATATAAAAGAGGTGTCAAAGTTTAGTATTTCATTTGCAAAATTTCATATTGAATTCAAATATTTCATGAAAATCATAGAGAAAGTCATCTAGGAAGTGAATGAATGAACCACCAATAACGATGTAGATTGATTTAAAAATAACAAAGAAAGCGATTTTGAATCTAAATATTATCATATGAAAGAAAGCCAAGAAATCTATATTGCCACTGCAATTGTTAAAAAGTATAACCAATATGAAGATGATTCTCAAGACATTAAAATTGAGCAAAATTTTGATATTGGCTCTAATTTTAATTCAAATGATTATTCCATTCAAGAAATCCAAGAAGTTGATATTCTAATTGCCTTTACCATTCTTGCACAAGACAACCTGAATGGAGATGGCTTTGTGTGTGTTGATCCTTTTTTTGTCATTATGGTTGAATATTCAAAGATGAACCTTTTCGAGGAAGGAGAGAATGATACGAGCATGAGAATGATACGATTACTCAATAATAAGTTGTGCATTGAAGTATTTACACTCTTCAAAGATTTAATATGGGAAGCTCCAGATCATAACAAATCAAGTTATCATCGCTTAATTCAAGGTTTACGAAATGAAAACTATATTAGGAAAGCATGGGAGAATAAAAAAAACAAGCAACAAACTCTTCAATATATATGGATGCACAACACAATTTCATATTGCGTAATGCACGTATGGTTGAATTGCACTTAGGCCAATTTTATTATTTTAATATTTTGCGGGATTTATTTTAAATTAATTTGACATAAATTAGAAGCCAAATTCGTGTAGCCCATTTAAGAAGGAGATTTTTCCAAGACAATTTAGAAAAAGGATCTAGGTCTAACTAAATACTCTTTTTACATTATAATTATACCTTCCTACTTTAGAATTAAGATTTGGAGGCTATAAAAACACTCTTAAGATAACAGCCACGAAGAGAAATTAAGAGAGATGATGTTATAAATAATACTTTAATTCTTTTCTATTGTTTAGCAATTTATCAAGGTTCAATCTTGTAGCATTTTAATATGGATTTCCTCCTTTCTTAGTTAACTTATCAAGAATTTTTTGTGGCATTTTATAGCTGAAATTGCGTAATTATCTATATTTTTAATCACATTGATTAGTTAAGGGTGTGGTAGAGCAACCTTCTGGAAATTATCTTACCTCGTTCTTTGTCAAGTTGTGTGACAGGACTTTTTGATAATGAGTTGATCTTGGATTCTGTATCAGTTGGTATCAGAGTGCGGTGATAGATAAAGTCATATTTATCTATGTTTATCTATTTCTTAAGTTTTATTTTTATTTTTGTTTAATTTTAGTTTCATCTCGTTATTTCAATTTGCAACAAAAAAAAATGAGAAAAAGAGTTTTATTTCAATTGTGTGAGATTCAAAAGAAAAAAAAAAGGAAGAGTGAAAAAAAAATCATTTCAGTTGTTTGATCTAAAAAAAATAAGAGATGTCAAAATTTAGTGCTTCATTCGCAAAATTTCAAATTGAATTCAAATATTTCATGAAAATCATGAAAAAATCCAATAACGATATAGATTGATTTGAAAATAACGAAGAAGGTGATTCTGAATTTAAATATGGTCATATGGAAGAAAGCCAAGAAATTCAAGTTGCCACTGAAATTGTTGAAAAACACAACCAATATAAAGATGATTTTTTAGACATTGAAATTGAGCAAAATTTTGATATTGGCTCTAATTCTGATTCAGATGATTATTTCATTCAAAATGTAATACCCGGCTAGAATCCGGCACCGGAATTTCTATTGTCTGATGGAATCCGGAGTGTTGGGATTCTATATAAGGGTAGGAGTTATGGTTTCTAAGTGTTATGATGTGTTTTATAGTTTTACAGTTCGATAGTGTTGAGTGTTGAAGAGAAAATGGTTCATGGAGACTGTAGCCAAGTTCGGCCGCCGAAAGTGCCCAATGTTCGGCTTCCGAAGGTCAAGTTCAGCCCCCGAATGTTGCATGGTTTTGCATGCGATTGGGCAGCCGAAACTGAGTTGGCCAGCTAGCTTTTGGGCATCCTTAGTCAGCATTTTGGACAGGTGTTATGTCCAATTTGTTGCCAGAAGCTTGGCCACGTCTCCCCTGGTTTATTTGCTGAGTTTGAGCAGCTCATGCAGAGTGTTTTGATTGTGCACAAGGGTTTGAATGGTTTGAAGCAAAAAGCTAAGTTTGTGAGACTTTGAGAGTTTGAGGAGAGTTGGTCCGTTTTTCTTATTCAGAGTGTTCATCTTCGTGTTACAGGAGGTAAGTGATGCTCTTGAACATGTTTTTATGTGTTTTCTGAAGGTTTTATGGAAGGTAAGGGAGAGAGATGCATGTTTAAGTGAGAAGTAGTGGTTTTGATGAAGTTATGCATGTATACATGTTTCTGTGTTTGTTTGATTTGTTGTTTGGGGTTATTAGATAGTTTTGGACCCCTGTGATCATATACATGAGTATATGTGTGTTGAGGAGTTGGAGTATATATGGGTTGAGTGGTTGAAGGGAAGGAGGAGATGGTTTGCCGTTGAAGCTGAGTTCTGGATGAACTCAGGTTCGGCAGCCGAAGGTTCATTCGGCCGCCGAACCTCTTGCATGGTGGCTTAGGCTGCCACAGCTTGCCCCCGCGAGTTGTGCATGTTCGGCTCTGTTTGGGGGATTCGGCCGCCGAAGGTGCCGCCGAAGATGCTTGAGTTTCGTCTCTGGAGAGGACTTTCGGCCGCCGAACCTGCCGCCGAAAGTGTCCTGTCCAGCTTTCTTTTGCATGCTTTGCATGGATAGTTGAGTGAGTATAAGGGGATTCTTGGGGAAGTAAGAGAGTTATTCTACGCTTGTTTGGTCTCTCATTTGAGTCCATCTGTATAGGTACAGACCAGAGGAACCAGAGAGAGCAGCAGTGAGTACTGCTCCAAAGATTCAGAGCCTGCAGAGTCAGTCAGTCTAGATGGCCAAAGGTGAGTGGAACTAAACTGATGACTTTTAATTGAACCACAAACTGCTTTTAGCATATCTCATGCATCATGTTTATGCCATAGGTTGATTGCATTAGTAGTCATGAATATGTTGCATTGCATTGTTATTTGGTGATGTGAGTGAATGCTGAATGATCCAATAGTCTCAGACAGGAAGTCCAGGAGCCTTTGACTACGCCCTGGCAGGTATATAGTAAAGTCCAGGAGCCTTTGACTACGCCCTGGCAATGGTAAGTACAGAGGTGTTATATACACATATACATATATGACAGGAAGACCAGGTGCTCGATTCTACGCCCTGGCACAGAGTTACTGGGACTATGTGGTGACAGGTTTACTCTTGATGTGGCTTGTTTGTGATATGGTGCATTTCATGCGATCATATTTTACTGAGATGTTTTACTGTTCTACTCACTGGGCTATAGAGCTCATCCCACTCCCTTAACCCCAGTTTTGCAAGTTCAGTGTACAGTGTACAGGGACAGTCCAGCAGGGTACAGGAAAAGTAAAGAGATCTGTAATAGCCTAGAGTGGACATGTAATATTAAAGAGATGTAATAGTTGTTGCTTGACCTAGTGATGTATGTTTTGTACATGATCTGTATATGTATATATGTTTTCCTGTATGTGAAAACCAAGCTTAACAGGTATGAGTTAACCCATCTAGAGCAAGGTCTAGTCAGGGATACAGAGTACAGAGTACATGAGTACAGAGTACAGAGATAGTGCATGCACAGGTTAAGCCTTGGTTCAGAAAAGAGTTTTATTTTCACAGAAAATGTATGATCATGTATGAGGTTTACAGGTACACAGAGAGTATAGCAGGCTTGCTACGGGTTCTGGCGGCCTTAAGCCGACCTGAATCCTAGCGCCGGTGACGGTCCATTTTGGGGTCGTTACAGATTGGTATCAGAGCCCTAGGTTCACATGATCGGACCTATAGAGACAGTGTTGGGCTCAGACAGGTTAGAAGTGGTCAAGCACAATAGGAAATCATGTCCACTAGGATAGGGTCTTGAGTCTTATCTGCTATGATATGCCATGAGTGTATGATTGCTATGTGATGTTTATGTGCTAAAGTGGTATGTTATATGTTGTGTTTCCAGAGTAAAGATGCGAGGAACTCGTCGATCAGCTCGATTGACTGGAGTCCCACCAGAGAATGAGAGACCAGCTGCTCGTCCTCCTGCATTGCCAAGGGCAAGGTCTCAGAGATCTAGCAGGGAAGGTACGTCAATAGACCCTAGAAGGTCTGTCGACGAGAGTAGAAGAGGAACAGCTAGGGGAGGAAGATCAGAGGAAAGGAGGGAAGCTATGGAGATTGATCAGTCTAGAGATGACAGCATGGGTATAGGCAGTTTTGAGGAAGGTATGGGAGAGTCGCAGGGAGGTGCTCAGACCTCAGGTTTTGGCTATCCAGAGTATCCGATGGGAGGTATGTCGGAGTACTCGAGTTTTGTGCCATATCCTCCTTATATGCCTTATATGCCTTATCCTCCTTATTACCCACCATATCCGATGTATCCATCTTCCCCTACCCATCCAAGTGCAGCACACCTAGAGCCAAATGACCCAGTACCACCACCAGAACCAGTAGCCCCTGTTGTTGACAGACATGAACCTAGCTCATCTGGAGGTAAAGTCCAAATGACGGAGTACTTGAAATTAGATGCTCCTAAATACAACACGGGAGATGATCCATTTGATTACCTTAGAGCAGTTAGGATGATAATCGGTGAATTGGGAGCAGATGATAGGAGAGCCATTGAGATGGCAGGTTTCACACTAAAATGCAAGAAAGCCAGAGAATGGTTTAAGAATTATGTGGAGCCTAGAATGGACAGCATGTCATGGGGAGAGTTCGCCAATGAGTTTGCAGGGTGGGCTTTTCCTGACAGTTCGAGGGAGATGAAAGTAATTGAATTTGAACAGTTGAGACAGACAGATGAGATGAGTGTTGATGAATTCACAGATAAGTTCCTGGATTTGCTTCAGTACGTGGGTCAAGCCTATGATACTGATCAGAAGAAAGCAAGGAGATATACGATGAGACTGCATCCCAGGTATGCTTCCTTGATTCTTCCAGCAGAAAAGGAGAGTTTCCACACGATAGTAGACGCAGCCAGGAAAATGGAAGCTAGTGCCAATATTCAGAAACAGTCAAAGGCACAGGCTTCGGGTTCTAAAGCCCCCACACCAAGCAGTAAAAGATGGGATAGAGTAAAGGGAACAAAGAGTAAGTTCTGGAGTAAAGTCAAGTCAGGTCTGGGAATAGGTAGTGGCTCAAGCTCTGGCACAGCTCCAGTCTGCAGACGATGCGGAAAACCACATGGAGGAATTTGTCGGTTGGGATCTACAGCTTGTTTTCGATGTGGACAGGAAGGGCATATTGCTCGGGATTGTCCGCAGATGACTTTTGCACCATCCCAGCAGATGAGTTCAGGCAGTGTGGTACAGCCAGTTGTACGGCCAGCAGCTCCAGTCATGCCTCAGACTAGTGGCAGAGGTAGAGGGAGAGGGGTAGCCTCTACTTCAGCAGCAGGTTCCCGAGGTGGAAATCCGGTAGCCCCAGCACGGATTTTCACAGTGACACAGGAGGAGGCTAACACGTCGAACACAGTGGTGTCAGGTAATCTCATCATTGGGTGTTCAGATGTGTATGCTTTGATGGACCCCGGTGCTTCTCATTCCTTTATTGCTTCGAGAGCCATAGAGCGATTGGGTTTGATCAGTTCTGAGTTAGAGTATCCTCTCTGGGTCAGTGGACCTAGATGTGACCCATCAGTGGCAGTGTCAGTCTGTCGTTTCAGTCCAGTATTCATAGCGGGTAGATGCCTTCCAGCTGACCTTGTGGTTCTAGACTTGACAGATTTTGATGTCATTCTAGGGATGGATTGGTTATCTGCATATAGTGCTACGTTGGACTGTCGAGAGAAGCTAGTGAGTCTCAGAGACCAGGATGGGTCAGAGTGTGTCTTCAGAGGAGACAGGAGAGGTACACCCAGAGGTATGATTTCAGCCCTTCAGGCTCATCGTTTGCTTAGGAGGGGTTGTCAGGGGTTTCTAGCTCATGTGAAAGAGCTAGACAGTCAGGTGAGGGAACCAGCCACAGTACCAGTAGTCCGAGAGTTTCTCGATGTGTTCCCAAACGATTTGCCAGGACTACCACCTGATAGGGAGATAGGGTTTGAAATTGACTTACTGCCAGGTACCAGACCTATCTCTATTCCTCCCTACAGGATGGCGCCAGCTGAGTTAACAGAGTTGAAAGAACAGTTGCAGGACTTGGTAGATAAGGGTTTCATCCGCCCTAGTACCTCACCTTGGGGTGCTCCAGTACTCTTTGTCAGAAAGAAGGATGGATCCCTTAGACTTTGTATCGACTACAGACAGTTGAACAAGGTCACTATCAAGAATAGGTATCCCTTACCTCGGATTGATGATCTATTTGACCAGCTAGCTGGAGCAGGTTGTTTCTCGAAAATAGATCTGAGATCTGGGTATCATCAGTTGAGAGTCAGAGAGGCAGATGTGCCTAAGACAGCTTTCCGGACCAGATATGGGCATTATGAGTTCTTAGTGATGCCGTTCGGGTTGACTAACGCCCCTGCAGCATTTATGGATCTCATGAACAGGGTATTCAGTGAGTTTCTGGATCACTTTGTCATTGTGTTTATCGATGATATCTTAGTGTATTCCAGAGATGCAGAGGAGCATGCCCAGCATCTGAGGATCGTTCTGCAGACACTGAGAGAGCATGGTTTATATGCCAAGTTCTCGAAGTGTGAGTTTTGGTTGGGGAGCATTGCCTTCTTGGGACATGTGGTATCAGCAGAGGGTATTGAGGTAGACCCCAAGAAGATAGAGGCTGTAGCTAACTGGCCCAGACCCACGACAGTGACTGAGATTAAAAGCTTTCTGGGACTGGCAGGTTACTACAGGAGGTTCGTTCAGAACTTCTCAAAGATAGCAGCTCCTATGACCAAATTGACGCAGAAGAACCAGAAGTTTATCTGGTCAGACCAGTGTGAAGAGAGCTTTGAGGAGCTCAAGAGGAGATTGACAACAGCACCAGTGTTAGCTCTGCCTGTCAGTAATGAAGAGTTCACAGTGTTCTGTGATGCATCTCGAGTGGGATTGGGTTGTGTATTGATGCAGAGTGATAGAGTCATAGCTTATGCTTCTAGACAGTTGAAGAAGCACGAGTTGAATTACCCTACCCATGACCTAGAGATGGCAGCAGTTATCTTTGCACTTAAGATGTGGCGGCATTACCTCTACGGGGTTAAATGCGAGATCTTCACTGATCACAAGAGTTTACAGTACATCTTAAGTCAGAGAGAGCTGAATTTGCGGCAGAGAAGGTGGGTTGAATTGCTCAGTGATTATGATTGTAAAATCCAGTATCACCCGGGTAAGGCGAATATTGTCGCAGACGCCCTAAGCCGGAAGTCACTAGGCAGTTTATCCCATATAGCAGCAGAGCGGAGACCAGTTGTGATGGAGCTTTATAAGCTCTTTGACGAGGGATTACAGCTAGAGTTGTCTGGTACAGGTGCGTTGATAGCACAGATGAGAGTGACACCTGTGTTTCTGGAGCAGATAGCTCAGAGACAGCACGAGGACCCTGAGTTGATGAAAATTGCCAGGACTGTTCAGTCAGGCAATAGTGCAGAGTTCAGATTTGACAGCAAAGGGATCCTTCGCTATGGGAGTCGACTTTGTGTACCAGATAGAGGCAGTGTGAAAGAAGACATTATGAGGGAAGCTCATAATGCGAGGTATAGTGTTCACCCAGGAGCCACCAAGATGTATCAGGATCTGAAAAGGGTTTATTGGTGGCCAGCCATGAAGAAAGAAGTAGCGCAGTTCGTGACAGCCTGTGAGGTTTGTCAGAGGGTGAAATTAGAGCATCAGAAACCAGCCGGAATGCTTAACCCATTACCGATTCCAGAGTGGAAATGGGAGAACATAGCCATGGATTTTGTAGTGGGTTTACCAGTAGCGTCCAACAGGATAGACTCTATATGGGTGATTGTGGACAGACTCACGAAATCTGCTCATTTCATTCCAGTTAGAAGTAACTATTCTGTGGATAAGTTAGCACAAGTGTATCTGGATGAGATAGTGAGATTACATGGAGTTCCAGTGTCTATAGTTTCAGACAGAGGACCTCAGTTTACCTCCCGCTTTTGGCGGAGTCTGCAAAGTGCGATGGGCACGAGATTGGATTTTAGTACTGCTTTCCACCCACAGACTGATGGACAGTCCGAAAGGACCATCCAGACCATAGAGGATATGCTTCGATTATGTGTGTTAGACTTTGGCGGTTCTTGGAGGCAGCATCTACCTTTGGTGGAGTTTGCCTACAATAACAGCCATCATGTTAGCATTGGGATGGCTCCTTATGAAGCATTATATGGGAGGAAGTGCAGATCACCTGTTTGCTGGGAAGAGGTAGGAGAAAAAGCTCTTGCAGGGCCAGAGTTAGTAGAGATGACCAGTAGAATGGTGCCCATGATCAGAGAGAGAATCAGAACAGCTCAGAGTAGACAGAAAAGTTATGCAGACATTCGCAGAAAGCAGTTAGAGTTTCAGGAGGGTAATTGGGTATTGCTAAAAGTGTCTCCAATGAAAGGAGTGGTTAGTTTTGGGAAGAAAGGTAAATTGGCTCCACGGTACATTGGACCCTTTGAGGTGTTGCAGAGGGTCGGGAATGTGTCGTATAAGCTGGATTTACCTGCTTCTATGGAGAGAATTCACCCGGTATTTCATGTTTCTATGCTACGACAGTTTGTGTCAGATCCGAATCAGGTTCTGAGTGAGCCTGAGGTGGAGATTCATACGGATCTCACCTATATAGAGCAGCCAGTGCGGATTCTGGACATGCAGATCAGACAGCTAAGGAACAAGGAGATTCCGATGGTGAAAGTTGTATGGAACCACCATAATCTAGAAGAGTGCACCTGGGAGACGCGGGAGTCTATGCTTCAGCAGTATCCACATCTGTTTTGAGGTTAGTTTCCTCCTTGTGTTTTGTTTTTGTTGGTTTAGGAACATTCGAGGATGAATGTTCTTAAGGAGGGGAGAATGTAATACCCGGCTAGAATCCGGCACCGGAATTTCTATTGTCTGATGGAATCCGGAGTGTTGGGATTCTATATAAGGGTAGGAGTTATGGTTTCTAAGTGTTATGATGTGTTTTATAGTTTTACAGTTCGATAGTGTTGAGTGTTGAAGAGAAAATGGTTCATGGAGACTGTAGCCAAGTTCGGCCGCCGAAGATAAGTTTGGCCGCCGAAAGTGCCCAATGTTCGGCTTCCGAAGGTCAAGTTCGGCCCCCGAATGTTGCATGGTTTTGCATGCGATTGGGCAGCCGAAACTGAGTTGGCCAGCTAGCTTTTGGGCATCCTTAGTCAGCATTTTGGACAGGTGTTATGTCCAATTTGTTGCCAGAAGCTTGGCCACGTCTCCCCTGGTTTATTTGCTGAGTTTGAGCAGCTCATGCAGAGTGTTTTGATTGTGCACAAGGGTTTGAATGGTTTGAAGCAAAAAGCTAAGTTTGTGAGAGTTTGAGAGTTTGAGGAGAGTTGGTCCGTTTTTCTTGTTCAGAGTGTTCATCTTCGTGTTATAGGAGGTAAGTGATGCTCTTGAACATGTTTTTATGTGTTTTCGAAGGTTTTATGGAAGGTAAGGGAGAGAGATGCATGTTTAAGTGAGAAGTAGTGGTTTTGATGAAGTTATGCATGTATACATGTTTCTGTGTTTGTTTGATTTGTTGTTTGGGGTTATTAGATAGTTTTGGACCCCTGTGATCATATACATGAGTATATGTGTGTTGAGGAGTTGGAGTATATATGGGTTGAGTGGTTGAAGGGAAGGAGGAGATGGTTTGCCGTTGAAGCTGAGTTCTAGATGAACTCAGGTTCAGCAGCCGAAGGTTCATTCGGCCGCCGAACCTCTTGCATGGTGGCTTAGGCTGCCACAGCTTGCCCCCGCGAGTTGTGCATGTTCGGCTCTGTTTGGGGGATTCGGCCGCCGAAGGTGCCGCCGAAGATGCTTGAGTTTCGTCTCTGGAGAGGACTTTCGGCCGCCGAACCTGCCGCCGAAAGTGTCCTGTCCAGCTTTCTTTTGCATGCTTTGCATGGATAGTTGAGTGAGTATAAGGGGATTCTTGGGGAAGTAAGAGAGTTATTCTACGCTTGTTTGGTCCCTCATTTGAGTCCATCTGTATAGGTACAGACCAGAGGAACCAGAGAGAGCAGCAGTGAGTACTGCTCCAAAGATTCAGAGCCTGCAGAGTCAGTCAGTCTAGATAGCCAAAGGTGAGTGGAACTAAACTGATGACTTTTAATTGAACCACAAACTGCTTTTAGCATATCTCATGCATCATGTTTATGCCATAGGTTGATTGCATTAGTAGTCACGAATATGTTGCATTGCATTGTTATTTGGTGATGTGAGTGAATGCTGAATGATCCAATAGTCTCAGACAGGAAGTCCAGGAGCCTTTGACTACGCCCTGGCAGGTATATAGTAAAGTCCAGGAGCCTTTGACTACGCCCTGGCAATGGTAAGTACAGAGGTGTTATATACACATATACATATATGACAGGAAGACCAGGTGCTCGATTCTACGCCCTGGCACAGAGTTACTGGGACTATGTGGTGACAGGTTTACTCTTGATGTGGCTTGTTTGTGATATGGTGCATTTCATGCGATCATATTTTACTGAGATGTTTTACTGTTCTACTCACTGGGCTATAGAGCTCATCCCACTCCCTTAACCCCAGTTTTGCAGGTTCAGTGTACAGTGTACAGGGACAGTCCAGCAGGGTACAGGAAAAGTAAAGAGATCTGTAATAGCCTAGAGTGGACATGTAATATTAAAGAGATGTAATAGTTGTTGCTTGACCTAGTGATGTATGTTTTGTACATGATCTGTATATGTATATATGTTTTCCTGTATGTGAAAACCAGGCTTAACAGGTATGAGTTAACCCATCTAGAGCAAGCTCTAGTCAGGGATACAGAGTACAGAGTACATGAGTACAGAGTACAGAGATAGTGCATGCACAGGTTAAGCCTTGGTTCAGAAAAGAGTTTTATTTTCACAGAAAATGTATGATCATGTATGAGGTTTACAGGTACACAGAGAGTATAGCAGGCTTGCTACGGGTTCTGGCGGCCTTAAGCCGACCTGAATCCTAGCGCCGGTGACGGTCCATTTTGGGGTCGTTACACAAGAAATCCAAGAAGTTAAGGTTTCAATTGCCTTTGCCATTCTTGCACAAGACAACCTGTATAAAGATGATTATGTATATGTCGATCCTTTTCTTGCCAATATGGTTGAAGATTCGAGGACGAATTTTTTCGAGGAAGGAGAGAATAATACAAGCACGTGAATGATACGATTCTTCAACAACAAGTTGTGCATTGAAGTATTCACACTATTTGAAGATTTAATATGGGAAGCTCCAAATCATGACAAATCAAATTACCATCGTTTAATTCAATACTTATGAGATGAGAACTATATTTGAGAAGCATAGGAGAATAAGAAATTAAGCAACATACTCTTAGCAAATGTGCACGCGGAATACAATTTCAGATCGCATAATACATGTATTACTATAAAAAAAATAGGCTATCTGCGATGGAATTTGCGATGGATTTATAATCCATTGAAAAAAAATTGCGATAGAAAAAGTAACGGATTAGGGATGAAAATTACACTAGCATATTTCCAACGGATTAACAATGAAATTACCGACAAAAATTATTTCATCGCTAATCCGTCAGAAATAAGTTAAAGTACTATTTTAAAGGGAAAAAAACCTAAGGGATCTACATGTTTTTTTACAGCTGCCTCCCAAATCAGATCTCCCTACAACCATCTCAGATTGCTAAAACCCACACAACCCCTCTACTCCAACCAACGGCGACCAGTGAGCGTGACCAATAGTGGGCCACCATTAGCGACCAACGACTACTAGATGTGAGGCATGCGACAAGCCGTTCGATTCGCCTAGGTGCGCAACATCCTACTGCATGAGGCATGTGATTCGTCCTTCTTCCAATAGGCAAACAACATCTGGGAAGCATGCTTTTCGTCCAGTGACCCGTGTAACAACTCCTCCCCATGCACTAGCAAATGTCTGTCCATTTTCTGATCTAACACTTTTCAAGTATGGTGTTATAATTTCGATTTGGTTAATATTATTATAAATATGATTTTTTTTTTGAAATTAAAAATAAAAACCTCTTTTTTCTACTTCCACATGGATTTTCTTGTTACAGTGAAGGGGTAAAATATACACTACCTTGAGGTGAAAATGCTCATTGTGAACTTGTTTTATTTGACTAGGAAGCATCTATTGATACCCCAAATTGGATGTGCATATTGATTTGGTTGTGAATTATTGTCTTTGAATGTCATCCCTACTTACATTATTTTGTTATTTTGATATTTTAGTATTATGTGAAATTTGTTTTAAATTAATTTGCCCTAAATCAAAAGCTAAATTCATGCAACCCATTTAGGAAGTAGATTTCTTTAAGACAATTTAGGAAAATGATCTTTAATGTAATCTAGGTTTGATTATTTGACTAGATACCCTTCCTATATTATAATTACACCTTCCTACATTACAATTAGGGTTTGGAGGCTATAAAAACACTCTTAAGATGGCATCCACAAATTTAATCAAGAAAGATGATGTTATGAATAATATTTTGATTCTTCTCCATTGTTTAGCAACTAATCAAGGTTCAAACTTGTGACTTTTTAATATGGATCTCCTTCATACTTAGTCAACTTATCAAGAATTTCTTGTGGCATTCTCTAGTTGGAATCGCTTGATCATCTATGTTTCTAATCACATTGGTTGGTTAGGGGTATGGTAAAGCAACCTCTGAAAGATATCTTAGTCTCATTCTTTGTCAAGTGTGTGTTTGGGATTCTTGATCACATATTGATCCTAGATTCCACATTAGATTCCAATTCCAAAATCCTCGACTTCACAGGCACCGGCCCCCTAGAACTTCCATTCCTCAGCGGGTGGTTCTAATGTCTCTAGTGGTGGAGTCATCTCTGCAATAAAATCAGCTATTGCTTGTGCTTTCATCATGTTTCTTGAAATATATCTGATTTCGTATGCTGACAGCATTACCGCTTAGGTGGACAACCACAATTCTGGCTTGTGAAGCACTTTTGGTAGGGGATAGTTTGTCCTTACCTCTATAGTATGTGACTTGAAGTAGGGATACAATTCTATGGCAGACATAAGGACCGTGAATGGCGAGTTTTCTAGAGGGGGATAATTCAACTCTGCCCCCTTCAAGACTTGAATGACATAATAGACAGGAATTTGCTCCCCTTTGTCTTCTCGTTCGAGCACAGAGCTCATTGTTTCTCACATGACAGACAAATACAAAAATAACACCTCACATTCGACAGACGAGCTTAGCAAAGGAGGAGATAATAAAAAAAATTTTAAATTTTTAAATTTTTAAATGCTTCCACACACTTTTCTCCTCATACAAATTTATTTTTGCCTTTTAAGGTTTTGAAGAATGGGAGTCACTTCCTGGCCGAGCATGATATAAAATGGCCAAGAGCTGTGACCTGTCCATTTAATTTTTGTATGTCATTTATGGATCTAGGTGCCTCCATGTCTTAGATAGCTTTAATCTTTTACGAATTTGCTTCTATACCTCTTTAAGAGACTGTATACCCTAGAAATTTTCCAGCTCTTATCCTAAAAGTACATTTTCAAGATTAACTATTGGTTAAATTTGGTTTCAAAACCAACTAACTATATGTTATGATGGATGAAAATGGTTTGAACCCAAATTTAATCCAAACCAACCATCGAACACCCCTACCTATGGTTTTAATAGTGCAAGACTTCTGATAACATAGTGGATCCTCTAGTCTGGGAATGTTTGGCTTATTGGGAAGCTCTTCTATTACCACACAATCATAATTTGCAAAATATTATTATTGGAGGAGACTCTTTGATGGTGATCCAATTATAGCTAGTCATGTTATTTCTCTACCTATTTTAGGGATTGATTAAGGTGATACGAAACCCAGCATCAACGTGTGATAAAAAGGCCCTATCACACAATTTGACAAAGAACGAGGTAAATATATCTTTCATAAGGTTGCTCTACTACACCTCTAACTAACCAATGTGATTAGAAACATAGATAATCAAACGATTCCAACTTGAGAACGCCACAAGAAATTCTTAATAAGTTAACTAAGCATAAAGGAGATCCATGTTAGAACGTCTCAAGGTTGAACCTTGATAAGATGCTAAATAATAGAGAAAAACTAAAATATTATTCATAATATCATCTCTATTTATTTTTATTATATTTATGGCTGCCACCTTATGGGTATTTTTATAGTCTTTAAACCCTAATTCTAGTGTAGGAAAGTGTAATTACAATATGTGAAGGGTATCTAGTCAAATAGTCAAATACATTAAAGATCATTTTTCTAAATTATCTTGAAAAAATCTCCTTCCTAAATGGGTTACACGAATTTGGCTTCTAATTTAAATCAAATTAATTTAAAACAAATCTCACAAAATAGTAAAATACCAAAATAACAAAATTGGCTTAAGTGCAATTTAGCCATACATGTATTATGCTATCTGAAATTGTATTGCGCGTCCACATGTGTTGAAGATTGTGTTTTTTATTTTCTTATTCTCCTATGCTTCTCAAACATAATTCTCATCTCGTAAATATTGAATTCGGCAATGGTAATTTGACTTGTTATGATTTGGACCTTCCCATATTAACTCTTTAAAGAGTGTGAATATTTTAATTCACAATTTGTTGTTGACGAACCGTGTCATTTCCGTGCTCGTATCATTCTTTCATTTCTTGAAAAGATTCGTCCTCAAAATCTTTAACCATAATGATAAGAAAAGGATTGACATACTACAATAAATTGCAAGACCAGAAATAGAAATTGGAAGTGGATAATGTTTGTTTTTAATATGAAATGGAGTTACAATAGCATTCAAACTAAATTTATATGTTAAATTTTGCAAAAGATTAAGAATAGATAAGAATCTATTGCTTTTTTTTAGATATTCTATTGTTAATTTTTATTGTACATTGGTAAAATGTGATAAATTTAAAAACAAATTAGAAATAGAATTTAATTGTAGCACATAATCTATTTCTAATTTCAAAATAATTTTTGAAATTCATTTTCTAAAGTTGGTGCTTAAAAAAACTCTAAAAACATAGAATGAATTAGAAATTGAAATGAATATATTTCTAAATATACTTCTAAATTAAGAGGCTTAAACTCTAATGGATTATCGTATGGTATATGTTTGCTAATTTATTATAATTAGTAATTTGTTTTCAATATTTTTATTATAATATATTATTAATTTGTTAGTTTGTTAAAAATTTATTTTTATTTTTTAAATGGTATAAAACAAATAAAAATGAATATAAATAAATATTTTTTTTAGCCTTGACTATATATATATTAATTATTTCACGAAACGGACTTCAATTACCAATTAGAAGCAAAAGGAATTGTTTCTATTTTGAAATGGATTAATTAGACTAAAATTAAAACTAAAGTATATTAGAAATGAATTAGTTCTGATTCTAATTTCTAAGAAGAATTTGATTCTAAAACATTGTACATTTATTTCTTTATTTTTAATTTTTAAAATTTTTCAAGTAAATATAATTATTGTTTGTACATATTTATAAGTAAAAGATCTTCGATCATTACAAAATTAGGAATTAATTTTTGAAAGAAATAATGAGTGAGTAGAGAATCATTAACAAAAATATATGGAAATTACACACTAATATTAAATGGAGTTTTATCATTGAAGGATGCATTTAGAGAAACAAAAACAATTTATTTCAAATATGTTTCTACAAGTAGAAACAGATTCACCATAATCACAAATTACAAAGGTCTTGTCAATCCCAAATAATGATACAAATTGAGATAGTAGGACAACAATATTATATTTGATTGTCATCAAAGAATTCTTCATTTAATAAATGGAAATTTT
The DNA here is from genome assembly GCF_001659605.2 of Manihot esculenta. Taxonomy (NCBI): domain Eukaryota; kingdom Viridiplantae; phylum Streptophyta; class Magnoliopsida; order Malpighiales; family Euphorbiaceae; genus Manihot; species Manihot esculenta. The sequence goes on along the minus strand of NC_035169.2, from coordinate 16,737,858 downwards.
TTATACTACATATATCACACCTGAGTAATAAATGAAAATAAGTTTAAATACGGCCTTATACTTTCTTTTAAACGCTAAATAAGTTAAAATTCAAAATTTTCGTTTAAATATGCCACGAAGTCTTTTAAAGGGTTTAAATATATCCAATAATTGTCAGAAATTAGCGTGTGTGCTACACACTTCTGAGAAAATATTAAGATGATATGAAGAAATTATAATTTTATAGGTTTCAAAGAAACTCCACTAAATGATTTAAGGATGCCAGAAAATGGAAATGTGATAGCATAGGAGTACATTTGGCTGAATGTTATGTTTGGAAAAATGTTCTCTTCCACTTTGTCCTTCTATTTGCATCTTTGGAGGTAAGTTGATAAAGTTTGAGAAGGAACATTGCTAATTGAACTCGAGATTTATCAAACTGGCAATCAAAGTCTTCAAAATTAACATGTAATTTTGCATCAATTCGTACGAGCATTTTATCTTGATGCAGCAAAACTACTCCTTGCAGCAAAATTTCCTTTGTTCTTAATTGAATTTAAGTGATATTTACTCAAATATAACTTGGGATACTTTTGCTACTTCTTATTTCAAGAAAAAACTAGAGAAATAAATATACAGGTCATAGCTACTTGAATGCAAGTTGGTTAATCTTAAAGGGCGTTTAGGCATTTATGCCCAACTTGACTTTAGAATCCAATCAAGCATAGTCTTCACCTTAATACCAAGCATCCCCTAATAATACAAAAATAATAAGTTCACATATATGAAAAACAGAATATACAAGACTCAAATGCATATATAATTAAAAAAGGAAAAATTAAAAAAAATTACCTTATGGCTCCTCATTTTCACTTAAAATGAGTGACTCAATTTGTGTTAAAATAGTATCTCGTGATATCATATTATGAACAAACAGCAATAATTTTTAGACGCGGCTAGAAAATATTGATGTGGTAAATAAAAAATAATTATTAATTAAAAGGAAAAAGTATAAAAAAGTATTATGTAGTTTCTCTCATTTTCACTTCAAGGTCTATAGTTCAATTTATGTCAGAATAGTACCTTGAGATATGATATGTAGGTCAATATTTCTAAGGGTATCTAGAAATTGTTGTTATTTATTAACGGTGCAATATTACAATATATTATTTTGACATAAATTAAAGTATAGATCTTGAAGTGAAAAATCAATAAAATCACATGATATTTTTTTTTCTTTTCCCTTAAAAAATAACTAGTGTTAACAACTACAAGAATTGTTGAAATACAATATAGTAACCAACAAGTTGCAGCAAGAGTGTCCAACTTTAGCATTGTATAATATATGAAGAAGACTATCCATATACTACATGTTAAATTTTTAAGATAATAAATAATATAATAGCAGCGAAAAATACAATCTTGAGAGCTCCATTTATGAGAAGGAACCATTAAAAATTTAAATTCTTGATAAAAGTATAGACAGTTTACTTTTGAAATTGTTGTTTCTTGATTTTTTTGAATTCTTTTTCGATATCGGGTTGTCACAAACCATAGTAATCCAAATTGATTACTTCCAATAGTAATCCACACTGGGATGAGAAGTCAAGAACTCTCAAAGAGATATAACAATGGCCGAAAATCTCCCTTAAGACTAGTGAGAGATTCGGCCAAGAGAGGAGAAAAATTTATATACTGTTTTCTGGATTTGATTCATCAATATCTAGCGAAGAGGTTATGTATAACCTCCTTTGACTTATTATTCTCCTATTTTAATCCTAATAAAACTCTTCTTCTTCTAGTTTAATCCTAATAAAACCCTTTTTTTTATATTGTTTTTTGGATTTGATTCATCAATATCTACCAAAGGGGTTATGTATAACCTCCTTTGACTTATTATTCTCCCAGTTTAATCCTAATAAAAAAACTCTTTATTAGGGCTGGTTTTTTAATTAATTAATTGAATCCAATTAATTAACTGAGCTCATTATACTTATATTAATTTAAAAGCCCAACTCTTAAGCCTTTTTATTTAATACTTTATATAACCGACTAGACCATTTAATTTCCTCTCTTATTTAGGCTTGTGAAATCTCATGTCAATATTTAATTAGTCCCATTAATATCTCATGTCAATATTTAAATTGTTATTTTATATTAGGTTCTTATTCTTGTGTGTGACCCATTGGACTTTTGAAATATTTTGATTACATATAATATTAATTAATAATTAATTTATAATTTAAACATTTTAAAGGAGCTTCATTTCATATTTCAATGCTAAAGCGATACAGGAAACTCGCAACCTCAAATTTATGGATTCATTAATAAAAAATTCCGCCGCTACGAATTAGTAGCTGATGGATAAAGTTCAGGAGTATATAAGGCTTGATGAAGAATTCTAGGCACTGAAAGAAGATAAAAGGATGAGTCAAAAGCAAACCTAGAAGCCAACGGGGCGAGGGTAAGAAGGAGACTGTAGGAATTATTCAGTGTCTCGAGGAAGGAATGACCAAGGTAAGTATAAGAGTTACACTCTATTGAATGACTCATGGACACACATTCTAATATGAATTGGGAAAAATGATAAAGAGGTTAGATGGCTAGTAGATGAGGTAGGACTAAGTACTATCGTTTCCATGAAGATCACATATATATAACAGAGGAATGCTAGCAGCTAAAAGACAAAATTGAGAGGTTGATAAGGGATGACACGCTTTAAAATTTTACCAAAAAAGATAGAGATGAAAGGAGACCTGAGCCTGAGGTAAGAACTCATAAAAATACCACTGACAGTGAAACCATAGGGGTTATACATGTGATTGCATGAGGTCCTAATGATGGTAAGGGAAAGAATAAGCATCTCACTAAGGACGTCTTATGTTTAGAACGGGAGCCATGGAAAAAACAGAAAATAAAGTTTGGATCTGCAGATAAGGCAATGGGGTTTTTCCACAATGACCCGTTAGTCATCAGTGTCCGCTTGAACAGGTATGACAGGAGGTAGGTCTTGATCGACACAGGTAGTTTCATCAATCTCATCACCTTAGATGTTTTTAACAAGTTAGGATTAGATAGGAATAATCTTGCTAAGGTCTCCTACCTGTTAGTGGGGTTAGAGGACAAGATCGTGGCAGTACTAGGCACCATTAATCTCCCGCTTGTGCTAGGTGATGAGAAGTATAAGTGGAAGCTATATGCAAAATTCGCAGTCATGGACATTCTACTTGCATATAATATAATACTCGGTTGCCCAGTCTTAAACTGTCATATTATAGTTATTAACATTGGTGCTATGTGTCTAAAGCTACCAATATCAGGAGGATTAGCTATTGTTCAAGGTAGCTAGAGATCAGTACAAGAATGCTACAAGCACCCCACAAAGAACCTTAGAAAGGCGACTATGTCCATCGATCTATGCTGAAAAAATAGACTCCCACACGAAGCTAGAGCCAACAAACCTGGTGGAAGAAGTCCAACTAGAAATCGACGAAAAGATATGATTTGAAACTGCATTAAGCAGTGAAGTAAAAGATAGCTTAATAGAAGTGCTAAAATACATAATGACCACTTTTGCTTGGTCTCCAGAAGATGTAACATGTGTTGACCCATCTCTAATTAATCACAAGTTATCCATCGATGAAACAATAAAGCCAATACAACAAAAGAAAAAAAAAGTTTGCACCGAAGAGGCAGCATGTGATCAAGGAGGAGGCTAGCAAACTCTTAAGTGCAAGGATGATAAAAAAGGTCTAGTATCCTACATGGCTTGCTAATGTAGTACTAGTTAAGGAGGCAAATAAGAAGTGGAGGATGTGCATGGACTTCATTGACTTAAAAAAGGTATGTCTTAAGGATCACCTGTAATACCCGGCTAGACTCCGGTATCGGAATTCCTACCGTCCGGTGGAATCTCGGGTGTCGGAGACCTCTAGAAGGGTAAAATCATGTTTTTATAAAATGTTTTAATGTATTTTATGTTTTTAAGCTAGAAGGAAAATGAGTTTTTTTGCATGAAAATAGCCTTGGAGGAAAACTCAGGTTCGGCCGCCGAACATGCATGCCTTCGGGAGTGCTATTAGGCCCCCGAAAGCATAAGTGAGGGAAGTCCAGGTTCGGCCGCCGAACCTTATGTTCGGCCGCCGAATATGGCATGCATGCGGAGGCACGTTCGACTCCCGATTGTGGCCTGGCCAGCCACCTATAAAGGGGTCCCTTAGCCGAAAACGGGCGAGCTTTTCCCCCATTTTCGGCCAAGGTGAGCTCTCCGCCGCCCCTCACCGATCTTGAGTTTCTTCCTTCAAATCTTTCACGATTTTCACTAGTTTTCACTTTGTTTTGAAGATTTTCGAGTATAAAATAAGTTTTGGAGCTTTGAGGTTCAAGGAACTCAATCTCTCCCATCTCCGAGCTAGGGTCATTTTCCTCTCGATCTTCAAGAGGTAAGGGCCGATCTTGAGCTCACTATATGTTTTAAACAAGTTTTAAGTTGATTCATGGGGTAGAAATGTATGTTTATGTTAGTTGAGCATTGTTAGGTTTTATGTGTTTTATGGACAATGTATGTTGGATATGCATGTTTGATGTGTTGTAGATGGGGTTTAGGATAGTTTGAAGCCCCTAGGAGTTAATGTATGCATCTATGCATGTTTTGGATGAGTTGAATGCTTGATTAAAGGTTTGGGAGGCGTTTGTGCATGTTGGAGCTGAGTTTCTGCCACTTTGGAGAAACTCAGGTTCGGCCGCCGAACCCACTTGTGGAGGCAGCCTTCGGCTGCCGAAGCCTGCCCCCGAAAGAGGACTTTCATCTCTGGAGGGCAGTTTCGGCCGCCGAAAGTGCCGCCGAACATGCATGAGTTTCGTCTCTGTCTAGGAGTTTCGGCCGCCGAACCTGCCTGACTTTTGGCTCTAGAGGGACTTTCGGCCGCCGAACCTACCGTCGAAAGTGCCCTGTCCAGCCCTCCTTTGCATGTTTTTCTATGATTGTTTAATGATGTTCTAGGGGGTTTTTGGGGAGTAGTTTAGAGTTATGTTCATGTATGTTTGGTCCCTCATTTGAGTCCACCTGTGTAGGTTCGGACTCGAGGAACCGAGGACCCCAGCAGTGAGTCAGCTGCTCCAGTGTCTGGTCAGAGCTATCCAGAGGTGAGTGGAATAACTCATTACGTTTTGAAGCAAGTAATGGACATTTAGCATGATTCACGCATCATTAATGCCATGAGATATACTAGGTTGTTTGCATTAGAATTCATGAATATGTTGCATTGCATATTTTGTTGTTGATGTGGATGAATGTTGGATGATCCATAGCCCTCGACCTATGATGTGACGATATGATATGTACGGTATGGAATGTAAGACCAGTGGGACCCATTCTACGTTCGCTGGTACTATGTAAGAGAAAGACCAGGACCCATTCTACGTTCTGGCACATTGGAATGTTATGTTATGCTATGTTAGAGAAAGACCAGGACCCATTCTACGTTTTGGCACTATTGGATATGTAGAGGGCTACTGGTGACAAGTTCATCCTTGATGTGATATGTTTGTGGTGTGATGCATTCCATGAAAGCATGAAATATTAATATAATATTTTTATTATTCTGCTCACTGGGCTCTAGTAGCTCACCCCTCTCCCTAATCCCCCAGGTTTGCAGGTACGGGCTAGGTAGAGAAGTCGAGATGAATGAAGTCATGTGTATGTAATAGATAGAATGTGGACATGATAAATTGTAAAATGATATATAGTTATGTCATGTAAATGTTGATTTTGAGATTGAGGTTTAGAAGTTGTGCTTGACCGAGCTTGTATAGAAATCCCTTTTGTAAACATGATCTATGTTTTATGATGTTATGTTCCACCAAGCTTGTGTATGATGAGATGCCCCATTGGAGCATTTGATAATAGCTCCAGTGTGGGGTTTATGTTTATGTATATGTTTATGGGCATGCACAGGTTGAGCTTGGTACAAGAAAAGTTCAAAATTTTATGTATGCTGTTGATCATGTATGGGATTAAACAGGTTTACAGGTTGTTTGTCAGGCTTGCTACGGGTCCCGGCGGCCTTAAGCCGACCTGGATCCTAGCGCCGGTAGCGGTCCGATTTTCGGATCGTTACAGAATGGTATCAGAGCCCTAGGTTCATATGATCGGACCTAGAGTGTCGGGCTCATAGATGTTCTAGAAGGTCAAGCACAATAGGAAGATC